>NC_135759.1:38983975-39139947 GCF_052425735.1 Oculina patagonica
AGCACTGGAAAAGTTGAAAATTTACATGCACATGTAAATTACAATTTACAAAATGTAAATCTTATTTACATTCTTTTTAAATTAAAATTTACATGTTGGAGTTTTGTAAAACAAAATTTACATGAAATTTACAGTCTTCAACGGATCATGTAAATGTATTGTAAAAAGTGATTTACATGGTCCTTTATTACAACGCTAATTGTAAGAACATGTAAAAAACATGTCAAATGTAGTAACCACTTTTACAGTTTCTTTCTTTGTAAAAAACATGTAAATTTCTTTACTAAATCATGTAAAGAACATGGAAAATTGACAAAGGGGCGCCGTTCGGAAACATGTAAAAACCATGGAAATTGACAAAGGGGGCCTGTTTGGAAACATGTAAAAACCATGGAAATTGACAAAGGGGGCCTGGTTGGAAACATGTAAAAACCATGGAAATTGACAAAGGGGGCCTGTTTGGAAACATGTAAAAACCATGGAAATTAACAAAGGGGGCCTGTTTGGAAACATGTAAAAAACATGGAAATTGACAAAGGGGGCCTGTTTGGAAACATGTAAATACCCTGGAAATCGACAAAGGGGGCCTGTTTGGAAACATGTAAAAAACATGGAAATTGACAAAGGGGGCCTGTTTGGAAACATGTAAATACCCTGGAAATCGACAAAGGGGGCCTGTTTGGAAACATGTAAATACCCTGGAAATTGACAAAGGGGGCTGTTTGAAAACATGTGAACATGAGCTTTTAATTCATGTTGTAACCCACCAAATAACTTTCGCGTGCATTCATTAGTTAGACAGAACGCATCACGTGGTACGAAATCAAACGACGAAGAAGAAATCGGAGGGATTTAAGAAAGTATAAAATAAATATTTCCCCTTCCGGCTTGCTGGAGGATAATACTCCTTGCCTGAAAGATTATCCTCAAAATTTCACAGTTGCCTTTGAAGCTTAGTCAACTGTTCATTTTTTCAGCCAAGGGCATTATCCTCCAATATGCAACCGCCTGAATGGGTTTTTATTATTTACTAATTATCTAGATGAACGAAGCGCAAGACGAAATTAAGCGACTGATATCAGTTTTAACATAACTCATTACAAAAGCTCTTAGTTACAAATCTTTTACTAATGTCAAAAAGTAAACAGATTATAAATAAAAACCTTTTGATGCAGAAAACGAAGGCGACTATGACTTCGTCTAACAATATTTTAAACAATCTGGAGCAGTGGGGGGAAAACGCTAGCGTCCAACAGTTTGGCTTATATATTTTTCGAGACATGCGTTTTGGTTTTCTTTATATTATAGACAAGGAAATTTTGCACGCGAACGGCGGTAAAATTGGTCGTTTGCCGTGTTTGACCTGGTCGAGAGGTAAGGCCGAGAAGCACTGGCGCGAACGAAAATTAATCCCGGCGTCCTCTCTGGTACTTTTTGGCGCTCGGTTCAACGGTTCGAAGATCGATCATTGAGAGGCCTTTTATCTCGCTAAAAAGGGCAATTTTCCTCTCTTTAAGACCTTATAACTTCCAAATTAGCTGCATGGAGCCTTCTTTCACCGGATCTCCAATCAATACGCCTGTTTTAGCCAAGTTTCTTTCCAAGGTAAGCTTATATATGACCGTTCAAATCATGTTTTGGTTGATTTCCTCTATGTAGCTTCTAGGTGAGATTGGTTTTAATATTTTAATAGAAGTTCAAAATGTAGAATTTCGTGTTTGTTCTTGCACTTCATACGTATAATTCAGCACTTCTTAAACATGAAGTTATTGTTAGAATAAATTGAATAATTGCGTGTGCATATAGAGATGTCAACACAGGACTGTTCAACATGTTTTATTTAAAATATAAGCTTATATAATTTAAGAGTGCAAGGCTTATTTATTCATGTTATTGTATGTATAGTAATTATTATTTTGCCGATTTGCAACAGTTTAAACTCAGTGAGGTTTTCAACTGGCAAATTATAAAGCAAACTAAAACAGCTTTAAAATTATCACCAAAAGTATTTAGCAGTATTTATCAATCTTATCTATATAGTACTCCTGGCATATCAAACTCATTCGATTGGTTTTGTTAGTCGAAAAAAATCGAACGTCTATTTTGCTGTGAGTTCGATTATTCCCAGGGTATCCAATCGAATGTTCGGTAATCGAACTCAATCGAACACCAATTGTTCGATTGGGTTCGGTAATCGTACATAATCAAACTCACAATAAAATTTGGTCAATCAAACTCAATCGAAAGTTCGATTACCGAACTCCTGTTTGTTTATACTGCGTATATATTGATTTATACTGCGTACATATCGATTGATTTCAAGAGCCACAGCTGGGGCAGTCGAACAACGTTCTCGTCCGAAACTGAAGTCAATTTTGCATGCAAGTTTTTTGCTTATTACGATGATTTTGATCTTAAGAAAAAAATTATTTTACTTGTTCACTTATTATTTTTGTCATCCATGTTGATAGTAAGCACTTCCTCCAATGTAATTGTTATGCTGGAAATTGCTCTTCTCCTGTCAACGTCGCTTTTGGCCGCCCTCGAGGGCTAAGACAGACTGATGGCGGCAGCGTTTTGGCTCCCTATAATGATTCTTCACATATTGAACACACTGATTGCCTGTGTTGCAGTGAATGAAATGGTGCAACTTCTGTTTGAGTGTAACGGTAAAAACTGCAGGGCAGAAACCATATCCTTCCTTCTAATATAGAAATGTAAACAATAGTGCATTTCAGTTATTTTACCGTCCTTCTGTTCTCTTCTACCAAATATATTTTACTAAACATTGACATTCAGTTCGATATTTGGACGTTTTTATATTTATTCCATTCAATAAAAGTTGATTTTGATTAGTCCTGCGTGATTTACTTATCAAGAGAAAGATTCAGAACTAGATCAAACCCGATTGAGTTTGACTGTGTTTGATTATGTTCGATTGGTTCGAAAATCGGACTCACAGCAAAATAGATGTTTGATTTTGTTCGATTACCAAACCCAATCGAACGATTGGTGTTCGATTGGGTTCGATTGATTTTTGGTTCGATTTTGTTGGATTGGATACCCCGGGGAACCAATCATACACAACCTAACACAACCAAACTCAATGTGATTCGACTTTGTTCGGAATCCATCTCTTGATAAGTAAAACATGCAGGACTAATTAAACCGAGTGTCAATGTTTGTTTATACATATTTTGTATAAGAGAACGAAACAACAGTTAAATACTGATATATGCACTTTTGTTTACTTTTTTATAGTGGTGGGAAGGAAATGGTTTCTGCCTTGTAGTCACCATAAGACTCAAACAGAACATTTTTTTCTACTTAAACAGAACTTGCACCATTTCATTCACCGCAACATAGGCAGTAGTAAAAACAAAATAATAAATAAATAAATAAAAAAAAAACAACAACAACAAAACATAGGCAGTAGTGCACCATACAAAATGTCTGCATAATATACAAACAAGCAAGAGTTCGTAATCAAACATTCCATTTTGTTGGATGGACCAAATTTTAATTTTAGTACGGTTATGTGCAATTACCGTACCCAATCAACCATTGGTGTTCGATGGGGTTTGAATATGGAATGTTCAATTGGTTACGTCGGGAGTACTGAAGTGACTTTCTAATTGAGTCAGCAAATGACATTGAATTGTTTGGATGTGTTATTATTTTCAGATGAAAGGGTTGATAGCAAGAGTGGCATGTAAGTACAAGCCTCAATTTATGTCTCAATGACTAGCAGCTAATCAAAGTTTTAAATCCAATGTAGACTTAATGACCTGCAGTCAAAGGCTTTTTTCTGTAAGTCGAATAGCACTGCAGTAAGCCCAAATAGGACTGAGGTTAGCCGAAATAACAACCTGGTTAACCTCAATACAGTGGAACCCCGATATAACGATCTTCAATATTCCCGATATAACGATGAATATGTTATGTCCCAGCAAAAATAAAATGTATAGGACAGCACCCTGATATAACGATTCCTTGATATAACGATATAATTTTACTGCCCCCTTGGCATTTCGTTATATCGGGGTTACACTGTACATGTAGCACTATTGTTAGCCTTAATAGCATTGCACTTACAATGTAGCCTAAATAGCACTCCAGTTGGCCTTAACAGCACTTTGTGTGGCCCTAAATTTTAAAACTCTGGTTAGCATGTTTATGGTTAGCCTTAAAATAATTAATAGTGGTAATGGTAACATAAAGTGTACTTTAAACATTCTGACAGTTGGCAGCTGGCCACTGTGGTCCAGTGGTCATGAGTATAGCTTACCATGCAATCAACTTTGTAGGAAATTTGCTACATGTACATTTACAGCTGGTCTAGTACAAATTCCTACATGTCCAAATGTGCATTGTAGAGTGCTTAAAAAATACATGTTCAATTGTACATGTGCATATTTTTATGAATTTTGTGATACCATAAGGTCTTTTATTCTTGTGTAAAGTTTATATTTGAGTGCAACCAGTGGACTGCAAAACTCTACTTCTCGCGTCCTTGATAACAACTGGATGGCAATGTACATGGAGCAATGTCTGCATGTAAAAAATTACTTCCAGTCAGCTGTTCTCAAGGTCAGCCCTCCCAGTTATCTTGAAGTCCCTAATGTGCAGGTTCGGAAGTGGTGATGTTGTGGTTTCAACTCTTTGTTGGCTTTAATTTTTCAAACCGGTTTTGATTTTGATTTTCTTTTGTTTCAGATAATATTAAGAAATGAGACAGTGAAAAGTAAAAATTGGTTTGAAAATTTTTTAACCACAACATTGATCTAACCAGAATGTCATTCCTAATGATTCTTTATAATTTGTTGTTAGGTTTAAGAAGGCTCTACCACTTTCACTGATGAAGTCTTGTACATACAAATACTAAAAAAGGTGGCAATAACCAGAGGTGGTTAAGGTGTAAAATCGTTTCACCTCGGGGTCAGTATCAAGTCTGTACCATCACAATGGAGCATCTTGCTGAATGTTCAGTTGGTGTACATACATGTACATGTCGTGTGGTTTTCTGGTGGAAATTTATTCCATCAGTTTTGTTCTACTTTTGTACAAATTATTTGAATTCATGGCAGTTTTTAAATAGGACCATGTTAACAAAGCCTGACAATTACAGTGATAAATGTGTTAAGTGAACCTAGGCTGGTCAGTGTTCAAAATCATTATTCAAAAGGTTCTACTATGGTTATTTGATGCCATAGCTTTTTTATCAATTGTAGTGCTATGATAGTAGTTGAAGGGTTGGAACCCAAACCATTTGCCAAATAACCACTGTTAAAGGTGAAGAATTATTCTACATCAGTGTCAGTCTTAGGTCTGTACTTTCACAATTAAGTGTTTATTCGATTAAGCGCCCAACCTCGAATAAGCGCCCACCTCGAATAAGCGCCCACTCTGTAGGTAGGAAAAGTTAAAAATAAGGTCTTGTAAATGTACAACGAGAGCGACCGAGCAAAGATGAAAATCAGCTTTTGTACAATTTAAATTCAAGGCATTTTTTTGGGAAAATTTTAACATAGCTTAGCAATGAATGGTGTTTGAACTTACCCTGCGGGAAGGCTCACCTTGGGGCACGAAATATACTTTGGGGCACTCACGACTGGCGGGCACAGCAATATGGTGGGGAGGAGACTGGTGAAGAGGCACCAGGAAATTTCATATCTCAATGAATGTCATATCTTGTCAACATTCCTGTCAAACTTCTACTTTCTTTGAAATTAAATTGGCTTGTCAGTATTCCTGCGGTTTTCGGGGTGGGAGTGAAAAATTAGCAGAGGTTGATGCAGGTTCACTCGCGGCTTTGCCACGTAAATGTCGTTCTCGTGCGTGCTCTAAGGTGAGCCTACTCGCAGGCTAGTGTGAACTTGGCTGTTCAGTGTTCAAAATCATTGTGCAAAAGGTTCTGCAATGTTTATTATTCGTTTGATTTCATAGTTTTATGATATGGAAGGGTTGTGGTAGTAACTGAAGGGCTGAAAGCAAAATCATGTGCCAAACATTACATGAATTGAAGCAAAAGAAAAACATTCAACAAAAATTTAATCCTGAAATACCATGGTTTCATTTCCAACCCTTCAGTTACTGTAAAGTATATTTTATGCGGTTATTCAAAAAGACCATTTACGCCTATTAATAAAAGTGATCAATATCTTACCCATAGTATAACTTTTAAAGGCTCATTTTCATCCTACAATACATGTCTTTCACGATATGGTACATTTTCATACATATGCTAAGCTATTGCATAATTCACTTCATATTGAGTGCATGAAGACACTTCAGTAGAGGAACATAGGATAAATCGGGGCACATGCCAAGCAAAAGAGATTGGCTTTTTAAGAGAAAAGCAAACACCAGTGCAACATGCAGGATCAAAGTGGGCCTTTGCAATAGAGGAGTAGTATTATTACTATTTGGAAATGAAGTCACTGATATGTTATTAGACAGTTCTATCAATTAATCATGCATAAATTTATCTTAATCTTTATTGTTTTCCATAATGATTATGTGAAGTTGAAATAATTGGTATCAGCAATTTTTGACCTAGTAAAACTGCTTTATTTGAACTGAAAAAACTATACAAAACTATACGATCTAAATCATTTTATTCTGAATGAAATGCTAATTTTTATTATATTTATAAAGAATATTCCAAGCTATATATACATGCTTTATTGCAAGATACATGCAGACGAACTTTATTACTTATGGGGTATAAAATCATTTGTATGTCTTATTATTAACTGGAAAAATATATGCACTGACGTACTGAAAATGAATGTAGTTAGGATAGTATCAAGAAAAGGTTCTAGACGAATAAAAGAAAACAGTGCCAGGCATTCTGTTCTTCATTTTAATTACAGGGGCTAGGCAGGTCCCCTTTGTCAATTTCCATGTTTTTTACATTTTTCAAACAGGCCCCCTTTGTCAATTTCTATGCTTTTTACATGTTTCCAAACAGGCATCCTTTGCCAATTTCCATGTTTTTTTATATGTTTCAAACAGGCCTCCTTTGTCAATTTCCATGTTTTTTACATGTTTCAAACAGGCCCCCTTTGTCGATTTCCAGGGTATTTACATGTTTCAATCAGGCCCCCTTTGTCAATTTACATGTTTCCAAACAGGCCCCCTTTGTCGATTTCCAGGGTATTTACCTGTTTCAATCAGGCCCCCTTTGTCAATTTACATGTTTCCAAACAGGCCCCCTTTGTCGATTTCCAGGGTATTTACATGTTTCCAAACAGGCCCCCTTTGTCGATTTCCAGGGTATTTACATGTTTCAATCAGGCCCCCTTTGTCAATTTACATGTTTCCAAACAGGCCCCCTTTGTCAATTTCCATGGTTTTTACATGTTTCCAAACAGGCCCCCTTTGTCAATTTCCATGTTTTTTACAGGGTTCAGTCTATTTATAAGCATCAGGTATAAATGTTTTTACATGCTTTTTACAGTGTTGATCGGATAAATTGACATGTTATTTACATGGTCCGTGGTCTTCCGTTCGGGAAATTTACATGATGTTCTGTGTTTTTACATGTTTTACTTCAAATATTTACATGTTTTTGACATGTTTTGAGAAGAACATGTAAAAGGGTAAAAACTATGTAAATCATCCTTTACAGTGTCTTTACATGTTATTTACATACTATGTAAATTTTCAACTTTTCCAGTGATAGTGACCATCTGGCGACTACCGAATATTATAAGCTTTGTCTTGTCCGGATTAAGGAGTAATTGATTATCAAAACACCAATTTCGAATTTTGAGTAGCTCTTTGTTCATCTTGTCCATTGCATTTGATTGGTCCTGAAGGCGGAATGACATCAGAAGTTTAGTGTCGTCCACATAGCACTGGGGTGCACAGTGTTCTGGCAGTGTTCTGGCACCAGTGTTCCGCGCTCGTTGTATAATTATTTAATTTCCCGCGCGTGACTTGATTTTTCATATTTTTTGTATGCACACAAGTCTATTAGGCGTGCTTGTATCTAAAGAAACATTACATCAAGAGTATACCAAGAGATAGCTTAGATGGCAGTTTTATCTCATAACTTGCAACAGCAAATAATTTCCACTTCTCTCCTGGTTATGTCCACAATTGTTCAAAGGTCATCATTTCGATATTTTTATTTTTAAACGTTTTTGAAGATTTGCTTTTCAAAAACTCTCCGAAGATGCATGCCGAATAGCAGGAATTCAAAGTGGAAAACAATTCGTGCGATACTTGTCAATTATTCCATGAACCAGCGTTGAATATGAGATGGTAGATATAATAGCCAACAAGGCGCGTAGCCCCATGTTCTAACAAGCGCGAGTGAAATAATTGTTTTTACCTAAAATAACCTAATAAATGCAATATTTGAGCTCTCCGGCTGTTTGTGTTAGCGCGTGCACCTACCCTAGTTGTTGTCCACAGTATATGAGCACTGTCTGTTAACCAATCAAAAATCAAGAATTACAATATACCATGCATATGGCTTCCAATCATTAAAACCAATTAATTAACTAGTAATAGTTCTCACTATAAAGCTGCCCCCGCCTTTTCATAATTTGTTATACAGTAATGGTCTAAGATTAGTAGTGTCTTTTTTCCGCCATAAGTTATTGATGCCGATGGACTACACAATTAGGCTTCCTTTTTTATTGTGCAATGTACGTCACTACATTGTTTGCTGCGAATTTCTTGTTGTGTGACACAGTTGCATCCTAAAAAAATTCACAAGTTCATGTCAAGTCGAATATATTACCTAGCGGAAATAACACATTGTTCGTGGTGACAACACGCAAGCTTATTCCCGGGCTTATAACATTCAAAATGAACTTACAATAATTTCCAGGGCATAAAGCCTAACAATTCAACGAGTAACAAAATATGGCAAAATCAAAGGTTCGAGAAAACAAGTTTTGATCGTTATTCAACCACTCTTTAGATCAAATAAACTGACAGTTTTTTAGCGAAACGAATAACCTTGTAATGCATGACAAAATTCACGCTTTTGTTTATTACTCGTCGTAAAATGTATGCAATTTTCCACTTGTTTTCACAACGTTCAGTTAAGATAAGAAACTCTTCGTCCCTGAATGATACGCCTGTTATGCTTCCCATGTCATTTTCGGTATCGTTTCAATTTCAGGTACATGTTTTAGCTATTTCTTCAAGCAACAGATGTTTGTTGTGATCACAGTGCGACGGCTGTTTTTATACTTTTCGGCACTGACTTCCTTTGCTCCTTAACGAGCGTCCTGGCAATCCTTTGCGAGCATTAGGGCAATCCTTTGCGAGCATTTGGGCAATCCTTTGCGAGCCGCTTAGACCAAAATCGAGATTTTTTCCGGCACCATTCACTGAATGCACTCATTTAACCTGGGAGGCGCGGTGGCCAAATGGTTAGCGCGCTCGGCTCCGAGTCGAACGGCCCGGGTTCGAGACCTGGCCGGGGCGCTGCGTTGTGTTCTTGGGCAAGACACTTTACTCTCACAGTGCCTCTCTCCACCCAGGTATATAAATAGGTACCGGCGAACTTACTGCTGGGGGGTAACCCTGCGATGGACTAGCATCCCATCCAGGGAGGAGTAGCAATATTCCTAGTCGCTTAATGCTACAGAAACCGGGATAAGCTCCGGCTGTACGGGCCACTTAGGCTCGGACACAGACTTTACCTACCTTACTCATTTAACCTACCTACGTGGGGACTTCTAAGGTGCCTCCTCGGGGGCAATAAACACCATACGAAGGAATGATCGGTAATACAGCTTAGAAATAAACCACTCTTCACTCGATGCTGCACTTACAGTACTTCTAGATTTGACAATGAAGCAAACACGTTGCTGGGTAGAATTGCAATTACGTTTGAAGATAAATCCCTGGGATAATAATAAAGATCAATGTTTTAAATGACTTAATTGCACCTAATTGAACAGCTTATTATTGTGCATGAGCCAATCGTGTGTGAAGCTCTAGGCGTATAAATAATCATGAAAAAAGACAAAAAAAGAGATTCTGAAAGATTTCCCCCATACTTCCTTCCGTCAATAACATCAACACGATGAGCCGTTATCTCATATAACATCAGGAACGCCGTAGTTAACAACAATTACATTAGATACTGAATTTAATGGAACCCGAAAATATCTGTTCCAGCTATTGTGTGGCCACGTTTTTCAACAAGAAACAGGAAAAGTGGACGAAAATGTCGTGCACAAAAGTATGAGAAAAATCAAGCATGAGTTGTTTGTGCCATTGCGGCAATTTTGTTTCCCATTTTTTTCATAAAAAGTGTTTTTACTTGTTAGTACTAACAAAGGAAAACTAAATAAGGATGACCAAACAGTATTTTCCGATGTTGTGATTTCACAATAAAAATACGTGCTGTACATGCAATTTCAAGTGATTTTCAAGCAAAAAATGTTTCACAAAGGGTAAAATCAAGTGTGCTCTCCGAAATGAGAGATTCAGGTGTCAATTAAGAGTGATTGATGTAATACTGACATATTTCAAGATAAAAACAGAAAAAAGGGGGATAAGCTGGGAATTTGAAGAACAAAATGACTTAATATGAAATGAAAAACTGTGACTTTAGTAAAACAGTCGCATAGGCAATTTTTCAGGATTTTAAGACAATCGAACACCGGGTTTAGGAATAGGAAGTGTCTTAGTAATATGTTTGTCTGACTTTAAACTTTATTCTATTTATTTAGTACTGTTTTAATTGTACATACATTTTTTTCTATTTCACTTGTTCGATTCAGCCTGTATTTATATCCACACGACCCCACAAGCTTCATGCTTTTCACATCATGTGTAAATCGTGTATAAATGAAGGTTTTACGTTTACTTAACTTATTTGCACGAAGCTAAGTACATTTTTTTAGAGTGAAATGCCCAATTAATCTTTTTGTTACCAGGATTATCAGAGTGTGCGGATTTTATCAGATGGTATATCATTTATTAAGCATTAATGCATGTTATATTCTATCTACTCATTAATTATTTTTAACTTTTTGAAATACTGTTACACGCGTAAAGTCCATTTTTCCTTTGATTATATGTATGACTATTACTTCGTTCTCGGCTTGTTAGTCTTGTGACTACAGTTTTTGATGAATTTACGTTCCTCTTCTCGACAGTTATGAAATACAACTAATTACTATAATTTACGGTATAGTGACCGCTAGTAGCCTGCACTACAGGCGTTTTTGGCGTTCAGACGCTCGATAATAAGAATGAATCTTTTTTTTTCAGTCGCCATCTTGGATGTTTGACATGTAGATGGTCAACCTGTCCCTTGGGAACACTTTTGATGCGTTGTAGTTCTCTACGCGCCTGTTCATTTAAGATGTCCATCGTAATATGCAGACACCGCTCGCGCCCAACGAATACACCTGCACTGCAGGGTAGACAATTAGAGGAGTTACATCTCTCATCATATTCCGCATTAATATGTCTTTTACTATTGCCGACAGAATTAAGCTGCAAACATTCTAATATATAATCATTACTGTCGTTTTTGTAAGCTTACACTTACAAATATTCCAGAACGGGCATCTCAGCAAAAACACCGTCCGCTACAACTTCAATAGCGTTTGAAGATAAATAGCTGTGGAAAAAAATAATGCAATAAGTTCAACTACACACATCAACGTTTTGTTTGATTAACCCTATACTGAATGGGTTTTATGGAAATGGTTTCTTTGAGATCAGCGATATAGGTTGATGACGTGATATAATCATATGACGTCATGAAGCCATATGATGATGTAAAAGCTACCGATAGAAAGTTAGAAATTTAAAAAAGGGAATTCGAATTTAAAAACACCCATCCCTTTCAAATAAGTTTGTCACGGCAACATCAATTTCAGTAAACAATATCACTGAACGTAACAAATTTATTCTTAAGTATTTCGTAAGATCAAGTTGCAATGTTTGTTGATATTTGTTTGTTGACACAGCGGTTATCAATCACAAGTAAACTTTACAGCAAAAGATATAGTTTTGGCAGAAAAAGACGGCCGACAACGTTGTTCATTCAGTAAAAAGTCGAACAATGGGAAATATCGAGTTTTGTTGCAATTGATAACTAACTACTATATTTATATAGCCCAAATTTAGTTTAATAACTAGCTACAATTGAGGATTTTTTTCTCATTATAACAATGGCATATGTGGTGCTATTTAAATTGCCATGTTCAAATTTATATTTAAATCCAAACTTTTCGAGCTTTGACTTTCATTGTTTTTCATTCTTTTTAATTATGTTCAATTGTAAGTGCATATTATTATCATTATTATTATTATTATTATTATTATTATTATTATTATTATTATTATTATTTTCAAATGCCTTCCTATCGCAAAAACACAGCTATGAATAAAAGATGATTTCAATTCGGCGAAGAATTCTCCTATACTGTGGCAGGTCAATGTTTCATGTGTCCATAAACGTTTTTTTCAGTTAAGAGGTCGTTGCGCTAATTTTCACTTACAGAAATTCCAGTATTGGCTGCAGGCCAAAAACTCTCTCGTGTAGAGTTTTAAAAGAGTTTGCAGTTATTTCCCTGTGGAAAGGAATAATTTTGTAATTTTAACAGTTAATGAGAAACATTGCTGTGGTATTTTACTACTGCGAGTGAGTGATATTCAGAAAGTTTTACAGCAAATTTGGAAAACCTGTATCACGGTATTTCAAAACGTCACCTAAGATTCATGTTATATTTTGTTTATAGCATATGTTAATATTTTACTCGTGTTACTGCCTTGGACGAGGTACCTGACTCGTACAAATCGTACAAGCTTTGTTTCGAAACTTTCACGAATTTGGCTTCCTTTCTCCGCTGCTGATGTCTATCTGATCAATATTTGTACTTAACGTAAACTTTGAAGCAGAATTCATTAAAATGCTCACTTGTCCCCCCGGTGTACATAAGAAAGGTCTGTCATGTTTTAATGACAATCGTGATTGCAAACTATATAACGACAACTGGCGATACATGAAACTGTGATACACAGCTTGCATTGGTAAGACATACAAACAGTTGAAATCAAAAACATTTTAAGCTTCTTTTTGACTACGTAGTCAAAGTGGGATGATAATATTTATATTTTGTAAAAACTAGCAATGGTATATTGCAATTCCTGCGTTTTGATTGGCTGACAGCCAATGGTATATGAACTCATATACCATTGATCACATATATGGTAGTCGATACGCGTCAACGAAAACAGTTTGGGAGCTAAAATATTGCATTTTTTTGGGCGTTTTTAATAAAACAACTATTCCACTCGCGCTTGTTAGATATGAGGATCTACCATCTAATGGCCAACGCGCGCTCCTGGAATAATTGTTAAATATACCCCGTCCGACTATATCCGTCGCCCGATTTTGTAGGCAAGCACACAACAAACGAATGAAGCCATCTTATTCAATTCTAACTTTTAATGAAATCACAGAGTTAAAATATCACGTAAACCAATCGACTTACATTTGTTTAAAACACAGTTTCGCCGCGTTTATTGCGTAGGGTTTTTCCTATAAATTTACTGGCGATAAAGCCAGTAAACATGAGAGCGTTGTAGAAATTATTCGAAGGGTTATGAAATAAATAAAACCATTTCTGGCTTGCTGGTATATTGAAGGATAACGCCCTTGGCTGAAAGATCCCTAAAATTTCACAGTTGCCCTCGAAGCTTCGCTTCTCGGCCATCTGTTCATTTTTCGACAATCTTTTACCCTCTAATATACCAGCCGCCTGAAGGGGTTTATTTACTAATTATTGACCTGGATTCGATAGGTGCTACCTACAGGTAAGAAAGAAACGTCCAGTTAGCAAACAATCCATCAGGTAGAGCTGTTAAACCGTTTGCTGACAAATTCCTATGAAAAGGAAGTAATGTGTAATGGGAGTCGATGTGGCATCTCCCAGAATAACCATTACTCTTGCGACGTTTGCCTACCGCCAAGCTTTAAGAAATTTTGGACAACTTCATGTTTTTGATCTGCTCTGCAGGTATACTCTATTTTGTAGATTGAGGTGTTTTATCAGCAGAACGTTTTTGAATAGAGACAGTTTAAGTATCATGACAAACTTCAAGAAACAAAGCAATATTTTAAATTTTTGCAATTAATTTTGTCAATGATGAAGACATTGGACCCTGGTTTGTAAGTATTGTACGCTATTCTAGTGCTACCCCCATTAAATAAAGACTTTACTTACTAAAATGTTTTTGAAGCGTTCTCTGGTTAAAAATTTGTTAAGATATAAGCTTTCGGCTGCCAAACTACAGCCTTTAACGAATGATAAAAAATGGCGCGAATGAATAAATATATAGGGTAAAAATGTGTGAAAAAATTACAGAATAAAAATGCGTAAAAAGGTGACAAGAAAAATAGTGAGAATTTGATAATAAAAGAGAACTATTTTAAAAGAATAGAATATTGCGGAGGTAATGACCTAGCATTGTTGTCCGCTTCAGTTGTCATGGCAGTGTGCCATGACTCAAGAGTTTTTCGCACGCGATAGTCTCCTTTGTCGATGACTCTTGCATTTTTGAAATCAATTTGGTGGTCGTTCACCCATGCATGGTTTGCAATGTTCGATCCTTTGTTACACTGTTTAACATTTCTGATGTGTTCTTTTCTTCGCGTCTGTAGACATCTGCGGGTTTCTCCAATGTAGCTCCAACTACAGTCATTGCAAGGAATCTTGTAGACCACATTTGTTTGGAGGTGGCTGGGAGGTCTGAATTTTGGTGAAGGGAACTCTTGGTGAAGGGTTTTGTGGGGTCTGGGGACGACACGAATTCCATTGTTTTGAAGCAATCTTTTGAGCGGTTCGGTGAGGCCATTGATATAGGGCAGACAAGCTTAAGCCAAGTTAAATGTTTCTGATGGCTCGACCCACTTAAAAAACAAACCAACAAGTTCCTCTGGAGAGGGAATTGTTTCTGTAGTGCGTTTGTTCTTTAGGATGTTAGAGATAATTGATTGGGGGTAGCCAATCGCTTTTAAAGCATTAGAGATATGTTTGACTTCTTCCGATTTTGCGTCTCTAATGAAGTAGCTCATATGGAAATTTCTGATGATGAAGTCATGCTCTCGTTTGATGTTGTCTCCCTTTTTACAGCAATCCCTGTCCAGAAAGCTTGCACCTACATTCGCGATAAACTAAATAATGACACTACATTAACCTCCAGAACAAATCTCACTACTGATGATATCATCTCCCTTTTGGAATTTGTTCTTTCAAACAACTACTTCGTCTACAACGACTGTACCTACAAACAGATCCACGGCTGTGCCATGGGTAGCCCAGTTAGCCCTGTTGTACCTCTGCATGGAGGTAATTGAAGATTCAGCTCTGATTAATTCCACGGTACCACCCAAAATTTGGAAAAGATATGTGGACGACAGCTTTGTCATCATCAAGAGAGACGCCATCTCAGCCTTCCACGACACTTTGAATTCCATCGACCCTAAGATCGCCTTTACCATCGAAACTGAAAGCAATGGCCAAATCGCCTTCCTGGACACCCTCGTCAACAGAAAAAATGGCAAAATTACCATCGAAGTATACAGAAAACCTACACACACAGACAGGTATTTAGACTTTAACTCGCATCATGAGAAGAAACACAAAATCACTGTGTCGACTGTGTCGCGGGGCGACGATAAACACGATGACTGGTTCTTTTTAACACAACTTTTTAATACTCAACACTTGAGGGAGATACACACAGCTCGCCGAGAAATTCTCACATCCCTCGGGCGCACGTGGCCCATAGCAACGTGACGTCATAATAAATTGATCTTAACTTAACAACGGACCACTCTTCTAAACCGCGCGTGTAATCTTCCAAGCACCGCAGACGCAAAATCGAAATAAGTCAAACATATCTCTGATGCTTTAAAAGCGAATGGCTACCCCCAATCAATTATCTCTAACATCCTAAAGAACAAACGCACTACCGAAACAATTCCCTCTCCAGAGGAACTTGTTGGTTTGTTTTTTAAGTGGGTCGAGCCATCAGAAACATTTAACTTGGCTTGTCTGCCCTATATCAATGGCCTCACCGAACCGCTCAAAAGATTGCTTCAAAACAATGGAATTCGTGTCGTCACGACCCCACAAAACCCTTCACCAAGAGTTCCCTTCACCAAAATTCAGACCTCCCAGCCACCTCCAAACAAATGTGGTCTACAAGATGCCTTGCAATGACTGTAGTTGGAGCTACATTGGAGAAACCGGCAGATGTCTACAGACGCGAAGAAATGAACACATCAGAAATGTTAAACAGTGTAACAAAGGATCGAACATTGCAAACCATGCATGGATGAACGACCACCAAATTGATTTCAAAAATGCAAGAGTCATCGACAAAGGAGACTATCGCGTGCGAAAAACTCTTGAGTCATGGCACACTGCCATGACAACTGAAGCGGACAACAATGCTAGGTCATTACCTCCGCAATATTCTATTCTTTTAAAATAGTTCTCTTTTATTATCAAATTCTCACTATTTTTCTTGTCCCCTTTTTACGCATTTTTATTCTGTAATTTTTTCACACATTTTCACCCTATATATTTATTCATTCGCGCCATTTTTTATCATTCGTTAAAGGCTGTAGTTTGGCAGCCGAAAGCTTATATCTTAACAAATTTTTAACCAGAGAACGCTTCAAAAACATTTTAATTATGAATCCTGGTTACTCTTCCATTTTTAACTTTACTTACTGTCGAAAAACGTTTTCGAAGTTGAGAAATGTTTGTATTCTTTATAAAAATCTCCATTACTTCACCGCTCATTACGAAAAGCGCGCTCATCAGGATTTTGGTAAGCAAAATGAAGCATAATTATTTCGAGCATATTAGTGAAGAGTTTTTAGCATCAAGTCAAAACAAAATTTAAAAAAAAATTGCATTTTGATTACCTACTATTGATTATCCTTAAAAAACCTCTATCGTTTATTTATTTTAATGTTCACTTTGCACTTTTTTCTTATCGTTTCTTGTTATAGGTAAGTCTGGCCTGTTGTTTATACGTCAGGGACCAACATGAGCGCCTAAGCTACTCTCGTCACTTAGCACATTTTATTTTGGCTTTTTATTGATATATTTTCTTTTTTCAATTTATGTATTTTGTGTAAATATAATAGTGTAATAGTGTACGATTTTTGTAAATAGTGTAAAATAATAAAAAAAAGCGTCTGAATTTGAATCGTCCTAAGTTAGCTTAGTTCGAATTTAGCGCCGTTGTACATGCAAAATGTTACGGCATTATGAGAGACGCTTTAAACACAGTTTTAAACGTTAACTTACAAGATATGTAGGAATGTTTGATTGTGAAATAGTCCTTCAGGTAAAACTTTAATAAAATTTTGGTTTAATGAACTGTGAAAGAAATCATGCTTTAGTTTCATGAGATCAAACAATTAACCAATAAAATAATTAACAATAATACTCAAACCATTTCTTTGACAATGTCTTTCGTTCGCTGCCTTTCACACTTTTCACTCAAGTACAAATAAATTGTCAATGATTCGAAAATTTTCAATCCACAAAACATTATGGAGTAATTGACTAAAATATTTTTTTAATCACTTTATAGCTATGCAAGACACAAAATTTTAGTCTCACGCTGAAGAAGACTTGGGCGAAATCATATACACCACTTTCATAATGCCAATTTATTTATTCTTTTTATGTATAATTAGCCCTACTGGCCCGTTTTAGAGTAAATTTTGAATTTTTCACATGCTGACGAGGCCAGTAGGGCAATTAAATACATATAAAAGAATAAATAAATTGGCCGCCATTATGAAAGTGGTGTATGTGACATCATTTTGAGAGCCAGCATAAATGCATGTGCTAGGATTTTTTTTCCCATTCTGCAATAAGCAGTAGCGAGTATTTTTGCCTTTTCATTGTATTAAGACATCGCGATTTTAAACGCAAGTAATAATACTCAGGTGTCTCAACGCACGGTGGAAAAAAAAAATGTCGGGTGTAAGGACACCTTTACAAAACGCCGCCTGACTTACAGACTTCGTAGCTTTGTCAGTGTAGAAAATACCCTGCCAGGCAAAACCGCGATGCTGTTTCTGGACAAATCTCTGTAAAAAGGAACATTCAATAGCGGGAAAACGAAATACAAACTTGTGCAATACCTCATAATGATAGAAGAACCATCTGGGACCAATAGTACAAATATTACTGTTACGAAATGGGCAAATAACTGGATTGTTATTCCTTTTTTTGAGTATTTATTCCTGCTGTCTGCATGTGTCTGTTCTCGGTTTACATTTAAGCAATAGAAACACGAGGGGGTTTAGGAATCATAGCACAAACAGCGGATCTAGCGAGGTCGGTAGCAATGGTATGCCTTTATTGTACGGTGAATTGTTCAGATAGCAATGATTAAACGAGTCCAGTTTCTTTTCAGGGCTGTCGTTTCCTCCGTCTTTGTAATGTGCTTCAAGCGTGGAATAAAACCTGTGGTTTTTCACATATCAAAATTTGGTATTTTTCCATTTCTTTAATATTTTTACTTGAAATTACTTTGCAAGTCTAGCTTTTTGACAGTTTTAAAATGTTTTTAAATTGTGCCGGGAAACACAGAAAGCGTGACGTCACAACGGTGTTTACATACTCTCATCTTAATATATCGACCTATCGACCAATTAGAGCGCGCGTACTATCTTAATTAGTTTATAAAAATATATCAAACCTGGAGGACTAGATTACGTGGCTTTTACGTTGATTACAAGTTGATTTTACCGTACTAGCCGTCTTTCTTTCACCGCCAAAATCTACAATGACAGTCCCAGATATGCTAACCTCTAGTAGGAAATACGCCATAGTGTACGGAGACGACAATTCCTCAAATTGATAACCGTTATTTTTTTGAGCAGATGAATAGGAAATGCTTGCCGATAAGAATAGGATGGTTGAGGGTTCGAAGCAAAGATGAGCTTTTTAACCCTTTCACTCGTAAATGCGAATTTAGGCGAATTTAGGCGCTATTTTGAAGGCGCGGTCATTGAACCACTTGTGACGTTATCAATGAGCACGTCAGTGGATTTTTGTGATAAGCCGCTGATAGAGCTAGGATTGACCTTTCGACAGGACTGTTTATTTTAAATATCGGTTGCATTCTGACAGAGTTAATCAAAGAAAAACACGATCCGTTTTTGGTGCAAAATCGGTGCCTAGGTTCCCTCATCAGGGTTTTCCAATGATAACGTCAAAACGGGGGGGGGGGGGGGGGGGGGGGCAAAGTTGCCACTTTTCTTTGAAGACATAGCAGTACCTGGAAACGGTGCGAGACCTATATCAATCACGCGGCTGCTAAGTCACTCAAAGTTGTGTTTTCTTAGAAATATGTAAATATCAATGACCGCATGCGTGCGAAATGCGAATAGTGGCGTTGTTTGCAATTGATGTTTTACGCCGCTGGGATGTTTTTTTGCATTTTCAGCCAGATTTCTCACCTGTTGTTTCACGTTTCTGAGAATGTTTTTGCGACGTGGAATAACAAGCGAATAATTTGTCACGGTTGACATTTAACAAACAAAAAAAGGTAAATCATTTCAGAATCATAGGAGTTATGTTTGTTTAGTATAATTTGCAAGCTTTACTTTTGTCAGACTGGTCACCATTATCACTGTTTGTTGTTTTGATGTCCGACAAACTTCAAAGGAACAGACAAAATGCAAATAGCTATTGTGTTTTGTTCACGGTCAAGACCAAAACATGCGAATGAGCTTTGTCAAGCTATTCACAACGCCGTTAGCAACCATTCGATATCACTGCGCACACTCGGTTGCCCGGCACCAGTTTTTGAGTCATGTAACAAAAGAAAGTTTCTTCACTCCCCCCCCCCCCCCCCTCTTGTGTCAAAACTTTTTTTCGGCTAGAAGAAAGGATATGAAGAGTAGAAAGAAACGAGAATAAGAATGCCGATAAAACGAAAGGAAAAGGAGCAGGAAAAAAAAATCGTAACGGTTCAGCAAAAATGTCCAAATTTTGGCTTATGCGCAACCACCAAAGTGAAATATTAATAATTGTACATTTTTACATGGAATCGTTATCAAAATGTTGCTGCAGTGTGAAAAATGAAAGTGCTTTCCTAGCAATTTAACGGGAATTTCTGAATCAAAGCACAAAAAAGTTAATCGGTAAAAGCTGACACACTAGTATGTTTATAGTTTTATGTTTTGTTTTTTTTGCATGCTGACCGGTGCCACTCAGTAAGCCACTTATTTCAGTTCACTAAAAATCTCACTTTTGGAAAACATTTGTCCGAAAACCTATACTGTACACTAAAGAAACGCGATTTGCTGATCAATTTTAAATATGCATCTTGCTTGCCGGCATTGACGAATCAGCCCTATGATGTGTTCTATATCATGTATGTAATGGTTGAATGGGATTTGTACGGCTAGGCCTGTCCCAATATTGTGCTCGGCAACGTGTGAGCAACTTTTAGCGTTCGGAGCAACTTTTTGCAGTTCTAGCAACCTCGAGTAAGTTTTGTCTCTCTGAGCAATTTTTGGAGCAAAATATAGGTTAAGAGCATACCAAGCAGGAAAAAGCAACGATTTCATAGAAAACTATGCGAATTTCTTGAATGTTTATCAATCTTTTGAACACATTACCTGTCACTTGACAACTTTTTTTTTCGTGTCGTTAAACTTGAATATCCTTAAATTTTGCCCATATTTACGAGCAATTCTTTAAGGATAAGTTTCAAGCTATTTTTCTTAAAATAAAGCTTTTAATTAATGTTTGTATACAAATATTAAGAAATTTAGGTAGCAACTTTTGAAATTTAAGTTTCGAGAATTTTTTCCAGAATTTTAGGAGCACAATCGGGACAGGCCTTTTTGTACCACGCATTCCTACCCATCTCCAAAATCGTAGTTTTGATCACTTACAGCACTTCAAGATTAGTGAGTGTTGCGAAACCTTTGTCCGGTAAATGAGTTATAGCGTTTGAAGACAAATGTCTATTGAAAAAGAATAATCCAAATATTATTTTAAATAATTTAAACTGGTTAAATCTTATTCAGGTAGAGCTTCAATTGTGTTTAAATAAAAAAATCATACATACTGAGGTAATCTGGTATCGCGCGCATCGCGGTAAATTGTCATCTTTAGATTTCTCTCTTTTGAAGGACATTCTCTGATAAGTTCATTTTAACAAACTTGCCTTGTATGTTGCAAAAGTGGGGTGTTACACGCAAGCTGTTTTGTTTATTGGGTATGAAGCGTTTATTTGCTGCGGTCACATCTAGACTGCTAACTATAGTTAGGACGGCGTTAACTATAGTTAGCTATTTCGGTAATGTGACCGCTTCTCTGTTCGCCCTAACTATAGTTAGAAAATTTACGCCTCGCTGATACAAAACAATACACGCTAACTATGGTTATACCCAAGCAGGGTTCATGGTTAGTCTTAAGTTTACAAACGAAAAGCCAATCAGAATGTGACAATTCTTTTCGCACGTGCGAGATGAACATAAATATGCAAAACAAAGCGTCAAGGGAAGGAAAACAAGAAAAACAACATGCCAAGAAATTACATATCATCAATGTTAGCAAAAATAAAGCTTGAATTCTTCGGTTTCTAGCATCCTTACTTCATTTTATTTTCTTCAACGCCGAAATGCTCTATTTTAGAAAAAAATAGAGGAACAACTGGACACAAGTAAACAACAAGGGCTGTCATAAACTAATATAAATACCAAATTATTCACAACCTAATCAGAACTAACTATAGTTAACTGCATTGGTGTGACCGCAAAGACGACAGAAAGCACTAACTATAGTTAGGTATGACGTCGCGTAACTTGAGACTAACTATAGTTAAACTTTAGTTACGTCGTAGATGTGACCGCAGCCATTGTGTTGTAAGGTGCAAGTGAAATTGCCTAAATGACTTTTACTGGAGGACTATTAGTTTGTCAGCTCAGAGATTTCATATTTTATGTTATATTTGTCGCAGATATAAAACATACCATTGTCCGCACTGCGTTCGTTAGATTTTACACATTTTCTCGTCAAATGTGGTCAAGTCCTCAAAAAAATCCCTTAAAGTAAAACAAAACCAATTCGCTTCACTTACAGTTCTTTGAGATTTTTAAGGTTGGAGAAAATGTCGTAAGGTAAACGTGCAATGTCATTTGAAGACAACATTCTGGAAGAGAAACCAGCAAATAAGACATAAAGTAGGTATTAATCCGTTAATACTTTATTGTATTTAGTTGCATTAATGTGTTTACCACCATTATACGGTAACTCCGGCCTCTTCGCTTTAAAATCTAGCCGATTAATTCGAACAGTCCAATATTTTTTGTTTAACGTACTGTGCACAAAAAAGAAAAAAATGTAGATTGTGCCGTCTCAGTGGGAGAAAATAGTGAGAAAAAATGTAATCTTGATGTGCAAATAATTTAAACCTTCGTAAAAGCCGTGTTAAGTGTTTCTATGACTGGCATCTATAGCATTTTCATTGCGTATGTAATTATTTATCTTTATAATGACCTAATTTACATCTGTAATGTATTTGTAATGGATGATTAAAGACATTTAAGCCAGTGAAAATATTATAATAGGTCTCAGACCTTTTTAGGTTCCACTTGTCAATGAAAGGTCAGAAAGAAACATGAAGAAACAATTTCTGCAGTGTGTTGTGAGCTGACTTGTCACTTACAACTCATTTAGATTTTTCAGTGCGGCGAAAATTCCGTCAGGTAAGTATGTTACGGCATTTGAAGTCAAATTGCTGTAAATGACAACCGTCAAATAAGTAAGGCAACGTTTAGGAAGGTTGATGTATTACGGTACAGTTTACTTGGATAAAGTACACTAGAACAGAAAGTCTTGCAGTGCAGTGTGTGCGATTTACTCACAGGCGCCAAAGATTTGTCAGGTTTCCAAACACATCGCCAGTCAGGTTGGTAATGGTGTTTGAATGTAAATATCTAAGAAATAATTAAATAAAGAATTTAAAAACGCAAGCCATTAACCTAACTTGGACTGAAATTTTCTTAAAATGGGTTTTCCGTAGATGCAGTACAAATAGCTTTTTTACTATAACCTCTTACCCAGTGAAGTTCGTCCGCTACAGCTACTTTTACTTACAAAAATTTAAAATCCAAAAAACAAAAACACGGTCAGGTAGAAGCCTAATAGCGTTTGAATGTAAATCCCTTTGAAAACGAAACAAATATAACAGAACAAGAACAATTAACAATATCTTCGGTAAAGTACCTTTACATGTATATCGTGTCTAACCCACTTACAATAGATGTAAATTTAGATTTCTTTCTAAGTTACAATAAATCAGTCTTAATACTTTTAAGTCCTTTTAACGTGATGACAGGGAAAACGTAAGAATATTTGTTCTCAATGTAACTAGATCACTTTTTGAAACTCTCTAATGGGCAAGATACTGCCATATGCTTATAAACAGGACAATTATGCTAGCTTAATTTGTGTCTGTTGGCTATTTATCTTACTACTTTTGTAATCAGTCTTCAAGAGTTTTCTATTGCTTGACAAAATATAGATATCGCAAAATAGCAACCATATGATGAAATAACCATATGAAATTTTATGCTGAATCTAAGCCCTTAACATGCTAAGCCCGGATTATTCCGGGATTTGGAGGAATGGCCATTCTACCACTTATGACGTCACCAATTTACACGTCAGCAGATTTTTGTGATTTGCATCTTATAGAGCTTGGATAGATCTTTCCACGGGACTGTCCATCTTTAATATTGACTGCATTCCGACAGAGCTAATCGAAAAAAACGCGATCAGTTTTTGGTGTAAAATTGGTGCTAAAACAGGCCAAAATACCCGTACTTAATCATGATCTCCTTTCCAGGGTTTTCTATTGATTCAGATCAAAACTTTTCAGACCAGTAGAAGGGGTGCACAGAGTAAAAGATAGAGAGAATAAGAAAGCAGAGAAAAACGAAAAGGAAAGGAGCAAGGAAAAAAATCGGAACGGTTCCGCAAAAAAAAAAAAAAGTCCAAATTTTGGCTTATGCGCATGCACCAAAGTAAAATATTGTACATCTTTACATGGCAATTTCATCAAAATCTTCCTGAATTGTCAGAAAGTGCATTTTAAGCAAAATTAGAGAATTTTTGGACCGTCGAGCCAAGAAAATCGATTAACGGTTAAAAAATACGCGTTTTTAGGAATAATTTCAGCATATTAAGGGTTAAGTGCATAACTTTGCTTTCCATGGTACATTTTGTTCATAAGTTTTTAATTGTTAAATCCTAACTGCTTTATCAATTTTTCTTCTTTAGATACAGAATAACTAGTCAACACATCTAACTTCTTACTAACATTTTCCACTTACAGCTTTTGAAGATAAGTAAGCGTGACAAATACTTCTTCTGGTAGCAATGTGATAGCGTTCGTGGACAAATCGCTGTAAAATTTAAGAGGATCGTAACAAGAGATTTTTCAGCATTAGATATGATTGTAACACATTCTTTATTCCCACCTTTCGCTAAGCTTATATGAGTCCATAATTTGAACCGTTTAAAGTCTCTTAAAAATCTCAAAAATGAGCTTTTTTATATACTTTTGTGACATTTTTCTTAAAAACTCTGTAACATGATACTTTTATTTTCATTTTTTTGCTACTGGCATTAGAAAACCAAAAGACAGTTGTTCTAATGAAATTTCACGCAGATCTTGCAGAAATGTTTCTTTGGCAAAAATACGATCAGGTAGAGAAGAAATATTGTTGGAAGACAAATATCTGAGAAAGGAAATCGCCCAAAATATGAGGCAATGAAAATTTTCTTTAGGTTCCCTCAAAATTTTCGTTTTCTTTTGATGTTGTTGTTTTCAAGTAAAGTTCTGACATCGTCATCATGTCACATAACGTCGGGAAGAACTGTGATAGGGTAAGACTAGTAACCTAGTGTCAATAACATGAAGAGCTTATAGCCTATTTACCTACGTTTCCCGATACTCAGTGGCCATGTAGCCTTGCTAATTGATAATTGTGTGAATAAACATCCAATATTCTGACTAACCTGCTGTTGTAAAATGTTGTATATAAAAACGTGTAGATTACTTCAAAAGAGGATGGTCTTCGCGTTATGTTATATTTTCTTCGACTGTTGAGCAGCCATGCATTACTATAATTATGTTCCAATTCGGTTTTTCTTTATATGAGTATATGTCTCACTTAGCATCGTTACTGTTGTCTTTGCTGTTGTTGTTGTTGTTGTTGTTATAACCGGTCAGTTCATATGATTGTGTTTCACTCATTCCTTTCATAGTACATGTAATAATTAAATTTTACTACAATTCACTCACAGCTCTTGCAAATTTGTCAAGGGTTCGAATATTCCAATTTGCAAAGATGTAATATTGTTCATAGACAAGTCTCTAAGAAAAGGAATTTGGAAAAAAAGGAAATTCAAATGATAACTTTACACGTTGGTAGCTAATCACATGTTTTCGATATTATCTTCAACATCTTAGATAAATTAACAAGCCCAAACAAGTTACTACATTTTTTTCAGCAGCCATACATAAGTAAGATTGAAAAAACCGTTAGCAGGTAGAACTTTTGCAAAGGCGCAAAATAAATTTATTTATATTACTTTAGACGTCCAGACAGTATTATTAACTTTAATCGTGTCTCTTTTAGGTATGTGGATAAAAAGCTCTCTTTTTATTTAGACACATATAACTTTACTTTAAAGGAAAAAGACTTACCCTTCTGAATGTGACCGAATAAAACAAAATATATATCCCTGACTTGTTTACGAAACATTTCACTTACAGACTTTGCAGATTTGTCTGTGTGGAGAACAAGCCGTCAGGTAGAGATGAAATGTTGTTTAAAGACAAGTCTCTAAAGACAGGGAATTTCAATCACTGCGAGGCAATATTAATGACCAGTACCCAGACGTTGGGTCCAGTATGTTCTCTTTGGCGTTGTCAACAAATTCACAACTATCATTCCAAAAGGTTGCCAGTTGGGATGTTAAGTTCAATTTCGGGTGTTTGTGCGGGGCATCATGACCAACTCTTTCACTTTACATTACATTCGTTGCATAGCTTAGTTCTTGTTCGAAGGCTCAAAAATTTGTGCATTCTACAATCTGGTCACATACTTCTGCCCTGAACTATGTTCACAAACTGAGAGGATAAACAAAATCCACGAAATTCATTTTTAATTCCAAACTTTTAGCGGACCACGAGCAAATTTCCAGCTAGATGTTCGCCTTCCCATTACTCGTCCTTTTTATATATAGCTTCGTGTTGTCGATACTGTTTACCAATTCCAATATCAGCGTTTTTATTTGCAGCCGTTTTGACGACTACATTTTACAGTTTTTTCGAGTCCGTTAATAAGCGTCCAACGCCGGCCTCTACAGTTCTTCAACTCCGTCAACCGTCTTTTCTACTTGAAGATATCAAGGCAGTTATAATGGTCAACATTACGCCTGGCCTCATACGTACGTTTTATAGATGGCCTGAGCTGTAAACGATACATTTTACTTACAGACTTTGCAGTTTTATCTGTGTGGAGAAAACGCCGTCAGGTAGAGACGTAATTTCGTTCGAAGATAAATCTCTGAGTGTGAGAGTGGCAGTAAAAGTGATTACTCCGATGTTGAATTCGAACATTTTCTTTTTTCTTTCCTCTTTCCTGTTTTGCTTCCTTCTTTAACAGCTTAGACAGATATAATGTGTGTTTGGCAGTTTGGATTATCATGACAAGTATAATTTGCTAAAAATATTACGTCAAAAAACCAACAAAACTGTCATAAACGTTATAATCAATAGTTGCTAAGAGACCTTTTTCGCTTGGACGGTTTGTTTCCCCATTACAGACCACGTGATGTTCTCTAGAGAATTTTCCTTTTATCCACATAAAATTTATTCATTCATATACACGCGACTATTTGAAAAATTGAAAGCAAGAATTCTCAAGAGTATCATCACATGGTCTGTAATGGGGCAACAAAACTCCCAAGAGAAAAAGGTCTATTAAAACATAATGAAACGATGTAAAAATGTACTAGGAGACACAGGAAAATTCAAAACTGGCAAAATATTTTTGCTATGGCACTATCAAGTTCTATAAACAAAGATGAATAACAGATCAAGTCGATCATAAAGTTCAGTGGCGTTTCCTTAAAGAGCGGAAGGAGTTTAAAAGTCATCTCCTCCACCCTTCTGATTTTTGGCCGTGAATATTCGTCGGATAGAGTACCGGCGTAAATCACACCAACAGTTTTTACGCTAATTTACTTACAGCGTTTGCATATTTACCAGTCCAGTGAACACCCCGTCAGACAGAGATGTAATAGTGTTTGAAGACAAATCTCTTTGAAAAGGAAATCAGTCGATTAATACGACTATATAATGAGATGATAAAATTGTTTCAATTTGCGTTACCTCAGTGTGTGACCATTGTAAGATATGACGTAAGGTTAAAGATGTAAGGTAAAACTCTCCTGTTTCAAAAAGCTCAGTAGTGTCGAATGCGTTCGAACGCAAATACCTATCTTTTATAATTGTTTTCGTTTTCCAAAGATATATGGCGAAGGAATAAGGCAAAAACATTAACTCTGCCGAAGTATTTTTGCGGTGTGGTACTTTTTCACTTACAACCATTGCAGATTCGTCAGGTTGGCAAATACTCCTTCTGGTAGAAAGTTAATATCGTTTGCATACAAATACCTATGAAATTAACAAATCAATAACTTAATACTGTATTCGATTTGCTTTAGATTAGTCATTTTCATCTGTTTAATTGAAATTTCTTCTTTTTTTGCGAATATGGGCGCAGGTTATGTTCGCACGCAGGAAGTTATACAGTTAGCAAGCATATACCACAAAAAAGTGTCATAACATACGTTTGTGAATGTTTCTTTTAATTTTAATGTGATCTAATCTGATAGGCCTTATCATGGTTTTAGACGCCATCTTGACGAGTCTATAATCCTTTCCAGCGAACTGCGTCAACTCACCGAACCGGAACGTAAATCTGCAGAGAAAATACTGACAAATGTATGGGAAATTAAAAACGTAACTGAACGCTTTCTAGCCCCGCTACATCCTTTAAACTCGGCGAATAAAAACTTTTGCCTATTATCTTAACTTTACAATTCATAAGTTATCCAGAATTCAATTTCTGTAAAAGATATTTGCCGTCCGATTCCCATACAAACACTGTAATTTCTACCCGCTTTGTCTACCCGTCAAGATGGCGTCGAAAACCGTGATGGCGTCGAAGGCCTATTGGTCAATTGATTGCACTAAACAATTCCACTTACAGTGTTTGCAGATTTGTCAGGTTGCCAAATACTCCTTCAGGTAAAAACTTTATATTGTTTGAATACAAATACCTGTAAAGATCACCCATCCAACGCGAAAAATTTAACCTCTGTTAAGTTTTTTTCGTATCAGTCATTATGATATATTCCTTAGCGTCCTATCTGACAGTGCATTTATCCAATTTTACTATTCATGGTGTCCACTGTGATTTATGCATAACAGAAATCTTGCGATATACAAAATATACGTAGGGTACCAAGATTCGCCTAAAGTCTTGCAAAGTGTTGCATAATCTCAGTTTTTCTAGCTTTAAAATGCGTTTTATTGACCATTGATGAATTTATTGATGAATAATAAAACAATTATCCTGTTTTATTATTATCTGATTTTAGCAAATTGCATCGATACGGCCTCGTTGGCTAAGTGTAAGGTGACATTCTGCGAGATTCTTCAGAATAATTGTTCAAGCTATAAGGCGCAATAGAGAGCGACTCCGACAGCATGTTACCACTCTTAAGTTAGTTCGTGTCATTAAAAACATTCGTTGTACTATTTAGAGTTTATAACAGAAAATATTTCTCGACGTGTTGTTTAATTCGCTCTTTATCACTCCAGGAGAATGTCCACTTTTGGAAATGTGGAAAACAATAGCGTGACGTAACAACATGGCGGTTGTCAATTCTTCCCGAGTGGACTCCACTAGAATTTTATATTTGCCTTTTTTCAAGTTTTCCCGTGGTGCGTTTCCTGCCAGATGGTAACACAACACAAAGAAAGCATTGAAGAAGCGTTATGCGTGACAATTGTGTAAAATCACGGCGGATTGTGCGCGGAGGTTAGAATTTACTTTCGATGCGTATGTTTGTTTTGGTTGTCTTTCGGGTCGTTTCTTCAGCTTTAATCCAGTGTATCTCTTGTGAAAAATTTTTCTGAGCCTTGAAAAAATTCAGAGATGTTCTACAGTTATTCTAGTTGCTCTGTGCGAAATCTGAGCGATGGGCCGCAATTTGGGTGGATGGGCCGCGATTTTTGCTGGAAGCCATCGTCTATGCAAAGTGAGACTGCTTACAACTAATCTGTTTAGGCTTCTGTTCGTTCGCTTCAGTCGCTTTGATGGATAATTGACGTCAAAGAACATCTTAAATATATCCAAGATCGCCACAGATTATCTACTGGACGTGTTTAAAGACACAACAAGGTCAACAAGGACAACAGGATGCGAGCTTTGTTTTCTTTCTGGTTTCTTTGGACCGAAGGTCGACGCGCGGCTGAAAAGCGCAAAAGCACATTGAAATGTATTAAAAGGAAGAGTATCTGGCAAAAGAAATCAAGCACGGACTCGCCTGAAGCGAAGGAAATTATTTTCTCGATTAGATTCAATTTCTTGATAACCTGGAGTTAGAAAAACATGGAAGGAATGAGAACCCTGGCGAGCTGCGTGTTTGCGCCATGCCAGGGAAGGCGAAGGAGACTTCAGTCAATGTATGTTCCTGCATTTCAGTGTAGTCAACTTAATTCTAACCTGCTAGGAGTTCTGACGGTCTTGTTGTTATGTTTATAAGAAGCTCAAAATGCCATGATGTTTTCAAATGATTGAGCTAGCCTTCGAGTTGAGGTCATCGGTCTAATTTTGCGAAGCAGAGTTTGACACCTTTTGACGCCTATTTATTGATGAAATATATGTTAGAAAGGTTTGTTGTGACTCATTTTTATTGCAAGATAAAACTCAGTTCAGCTCACTTTATGTTTTTACTACAAGACCAGCAGATTATGAGCTGCGAGAAGGATTTTTCTTTTCTAATATTTTTATTGTGTTGCCAAGCCAGGCTGTTTGATTTGCAGCAATGTAATGCCACTGTAATGTCTGTAATGTGTCGCTTCCTTCGACGCGTGTTCTATTTTCTTGACTCAGTTGCGCCAAATATTCATGTGCCTTCTAGGAAGCTATTTACTTTTTCGTTTAATTCGTAGAAAACAAGTAATAAGTTTAACGGCTTATGCAAACCTTCGACTATCAATTTGTTAGACCGGTCAGTTCTGGCACGATACCAACTGTAAATGTTTTCATGTCAGTTTGCGACATCGCATTTAATTTTTGAATTCGAGACGCCGCCAAGCTAATGCCCGGGGTAAATGTGAAAGTATCTTATCTGAAAATCGGAGTTCATAGCTCCTGTTAATTTACCAAACCAAGTGCTTAGTGTGTCACTGATATGTACATAGCGCGCGACGGAAAACGTTCGTTTCCACTTTACTCACTCTCGGCCAAGAGAGATAAACGGCATATTTTTTTCTTTCTGCAAGCCGTGAAAAAGTTAGGCCCAGGATGTTTAAATCCTTGCATGATGTGTGGTAAACTGCGAGAATATCTTATTTTAAAAGCGGAGTTCATAGCTCAGTTCTTTTAATTTACCAAAACCAAGTGCATAGTGTGGACATAGCGCGCGACAGAAAAGCATTTAAAATGCAAGCTCGTCTCCGCTTTACTTATTCCTGTCTAAGAGAGGTCAATGGCATATTTTCCTCTTTCTGTAAGCTGTGAATTTCCGCTTAGTTAATAGACCGAAGCTTGTTTCATTCGAATTCGAGTTCTGTACACTTCGCTGTTCTAGATTTTGATCGACAGAGCAGCAATATTTTATGTCAACAGACCTCGCATCATGTGACGACAAATTCGAGCAATGATTGGATAACCGTTTGTTTTGATCTGCGGATCAAAACATTTCCAAAAGTGGACATTCGTCTGAACTGTTTATGGTCGTATCTGAGTTTAATTTTGCAGTATGATGATTTTGACACGTAACACTTACAGCGACTGCAAATTTGGTAGGTTGGCAAACGTTCCTTCAGGTAGAAATTTGATTTTGTTCGAATACAGATATCTGTAAGCAGAATCATCCAACAAGTGACAAGAGAAAAAATTTACTCTTGAGTCAGTTTTTCTGAGACTGTTGAGTTTAATTTCTACTGTATGATTTAAGAAACCTGTTGATTATGATTGACTGTAATATTATTTAGAATACTGTAATGATTCTAATAAGCGCTCCCATTCTTATAAGCGCCCCTATTCTAAAAAGCGCCCCTATTGTGGATAACTGTCCCTACTGAAGTCATCGACGTCGAATAGATAAACTCGTCAACATTCACCGTACCGTACATGTATATATTTACTGCTAAAATGAACAATTCTTGTAAAAGTAACTGAACTTTCAACAGTTTGTTACTGTTACTGTTTCTGTTATTGTTAGTTATTTTAATATTTTTGTTAAAGTTTTCTTTTGAACATTTGGTTGTTTCTTAAAAAAATTAAATAAACGCCCTGTCTCGAATAAGCGCCTATCTCGAATAAGCGCCCTCCCTTGAGATGCCAAAAGGAAATAAGCGCCCGGGCGCTAAATCGAATCTTTACGGTATGGCCATGGATTTGGCAAGTTGGCGAACACTATATATCTGCTACATAGAAATGCATTAACGTTTGAAAACAAATACCTGAATATAAATCGTTAAAAAGTAATAATAACTAGTTCTTATTATTATGGACATGTACATGCATTTATGCAAAACTATGATGCATTTGGTTTACAAAGCACATGGTATAGAAACGCGCAAAAAGTGCGCGTGCTTACAATTTCACTTGCTGGACCAATACGCTGCAAAAAATTGCAACTAAATTGATTTTACAGTTGGGTGGGAAAACTATGTTCACTTACAGCCTTTGTAAATTTTTCAGTGTGGAAAAGACTCCATCAGCTACATATGTAATAGCATTTGAATACAAATCCCTGTCAGAGTGCAAGGTAAATACTTAATTATTATGGTAGATGGCTGCCAATAACGTTTCCCATAAAAGTACGGAAAATACGGTAAAATGATAATGGCAAAAAGTTGACTTAAAATTAAAAATAGTTGGTTTGTAGCCAGGCATGGTTAAAAATGGATTAAAAACCGGTTGACACTGGCTTTAAAAACTATGTTAGGACGTTTCGGTTGCTGCTGTAACCTTTAGCTAATAAATTTCACATTGTTTAGCTGAAGAAGCTTACACATGCAAGAACCGAAACATCCTAACCATTTTTTTTACAGTCAAACCGGATGTTCTTTTGATGGGAACTTTGCAATGTTGTGGCGCAATGTTCCAATATTAATTGACAGTTTGCTCGTCGCAACTTGCAACTTTCAATTCAAATTTGCTCGAGCAATTTGCCAAGTTCCGGTCTTCATTTTGCCGTATAAAACGAGGTTGTACCACCTTTGTTTCAAAGAAACAGAAAATAATTGCCCCTTATTCGACTGTTTATCAACAGAATGCGAGAAATAAGCGACAGGCTTAGTTTACATTGCTAAGTTAGGAATTAAGCTTCAAAATTACAAACGTAAGCCGTAACTTGCGGAGCAAATTTGAATTTTTAAGCGTAATTCCAAGTCAGTTTGGCGATTGCAACTAAGCCTGTCGCTAATTTATCGCAGTCTGTTGATAAGCAGTCGACCATAGGACAATTATTTCATCCTTCTTTGAGACAGAAGTGGAATTATTATGTATCATACGGGAAAAATGAAAAGCGGAACTTGCTCAGGCAAATTTGAATTGAAAGTTGCAAGTTGCGACGAGCAAACTGTCAATCAATATTGGAACATTGCGCCGCAACATTGCAAAGTTCCTATCAAAAGAACATCCGGTTTGACTGTAAGCCAGTGTCAACCCTTTTTAATGAAGTAAAATGAACCCAAGATGAAATCAAATTGAAATCGAAATATTTTAGTGCTGGCCAGCGGGTTGCCAAATTTCTTCGCTAGGTGAAGAACTAATTGAGTTGGATACTAAAGCCCCTTCACTTCTTGATGTGCGAAAAAAGGTTAAGATTGTCTTTTATGAAGCTATTGAAATTAATTGGCTGTTCCATGAGCATACTATACAGATGGATTTTTCGTCGCACGTGCATTTATCGACATAACGATGGAGTAATTCCATCATTATGCTGATAAATTGACAGCAATAGTGCGGTGGTGTCGACAACTTTCACTTACAGATGTTGCAGATTTTTCAAATTAGAGAACACTCCTTCAGGAAGAAGTTGAATATCGTTTGAATACAAATACCTAAAAAAAGAACTATTTAATAAGTAATTATCAATTTATTGGAATTTTTATAAGCAAATTTCGCAGAAACTTTTTCCGTGTAGCGTAATATGATTCTTAGTTCGTAATCTGATAAAGTTCAAAATGATCAACACTTATTTGTTGCAATTTATCGTGTGCAATACACTAAGACTTTACTTACAGCTTTTGCAGAGTTGTCAGTGTGGCGAAGACTCCATTATGTAGAGTTGTAATAGCGTTTGAAGACAAATCCCTTAAGAAAACAACATCCAATAAGTGTGGCAATGAATTTGCGCGTCCTTAAGTTAACTTATGCAATTTCATTTATTATTATTATTTTTTTTGAAATTTCATTTATGCTTCTTATTCATTCCATCCATTATTTTAGGTGAAAGGCACGAGACACAAATCGTTTAACTTACAGCCATTGCAGATTTCTCAGGTTGGCAAACACTCTTTCACGTAGTGATTTAATATCGTTTGAATATAGATATCTGAACAAAACTACTTTCAATAAGTAAAATAAGTTCGTAAACGTTATTATACCTGCATCAGCATATTTTATGTTTGAGTCACCTTTTTGTGGTGTGACTGGAGCAGTTTTCAATTGAGTGTCGTAAAAACCAAAACCAAAGTAATTACTCCGGCCAATCACAAAGAGCACAGACAATCCAGTCAACCAATCAAAACTCGAAGCAAATACATGTAGCTGGCTCGAAGCGCGGGAAAACGTGCGCGAGCGAGTCACGATTGGTTTTGGTTTTAGTTCTGATTGGCTGAGAAAGTGGCGCGAGATTTTTAACCCAATCACTGAGCGTAGTAATGCAAAACCAATGCAAACGCAATTTACTTTCGACACTCAAGTGAAAACCGCTCTAATAAACATACTTTCCACTTACAGCCATTGCAGATTTCTCAGGTTGGCAAACACTCTTTCAGGTAGATGTTTAATATCGTTTGAATACAGATACCTGAACAAAAAAGGAAACATTAAATAAGTAAAAGTAGTTAAACGGATTAACTCTGCCTTTAATTCATAAAAGTTGTTATATTTTCATCAGCATATTTCATGCTTGAGTCACCTTTTTTGCGGTGTGATATTTCCTGGACATACTTTCCACTTACAGCTGTTGTAGATTTACCAAGTTGGCAAACACTCTTTTAGGCAGATATTTAACATCGTTTGAGTACAGATACCTGAACAAAAAACGAATCATTAATGAGTAATTGAAAGGTTTATAATTGAGTGTCGAAAGAAGTTCGCATTTACGGTGGTTGATTTACAACGTTTGGTGATTGGTTTAAACATAGTTAGTATTGAGTACAGATACCTGAACAAAAAACGAATCATTAATGAGTAATTGAAAGGTTTTTAATTGAGTGTCGAAAGAAGTTCGCATTTACGGTGGTTGATTTACAATGTTTGGTGATTGGTTTAAACATAGTTAGTAGATGGGACTATTATGCAACTCATCAAAAACTGAAATTTTGCATTTTTCATCTCGCTATCTTCAGCGTCAACCTATAGCCGCGGTGAATATTGCTGGCTCTGAGATCAAGACAAGCGCGAATGCCCGAGATCTTGGGGTTACTCTTGACCAGTGCTTAACGATGTCCACGCATGTAAGCAATCTTTGCAAATCTGCTTCATTTGCTCTAAAGCGTATTGGAAATATTCGTCAGTATCTTGACCAACCGAGCACAGAAAAACTGGTTCACGCCTTTGTGTCCTTTAAACTGGACTACTGTAACAGTCTCTTGTATGGTCTCCCTGAAAAAGAAATCTCGAAAATTCAACGTGTTTAAAACTCGGCCGCATCTCCCCAATCCTCCGTCAGCTTCACTGGCTGCCCGTGCGCAAGCGTATAATTTTTAAGATTTTACTTTTAACTTTTAAAGTTTTAAATGATTTAGCACCCAGTTACTTGGAGGAACTTATTAATATTCATCGACCGATTAGGTGTCTTCGTTCAAACAATGATCATCTGCGACTGCAGAGACCAGTCTTTAAGACCAAGAATTACGGTGGGCGCGCTTTTTCATCTTGCGCGCCAACATTGTGGAACAGTCTCCCACTTGATGTGAGGAGTGCCCCATCGGTTGACACTTTTAAAACTAAGCTTAAAACGTTTTTATTCAATAATGATCTTTAGTATTTTTCTTTTTTAATGAATTTTAGTATTTTATAATGAGTTCAGTATTTTTTATAAATTTTAGTATTTTTAATGACCTTTAGATTTTAAGAATTTAGTATTTATCCTATATTGTAATTTTAAATATTTTTTATTTGTAAGGGCATTGAGATTTTTAATGTAATGCACTAAAAATAAATTATTATTATTAACTATGTTTAAAAACCTAACTCCTCTACTAACTATGGTTTAAAAACCTCGCGTCACTTCATCGACCAATCAGAAGTAAAACCAAAACCAATCGTGATTCGCTCGCACATTGACAGTTGATTGGTTCACTAGATTGTTAGTCTCTTTTGTAATTGACCAGAGTGATAACCGACTTTGGTTCTGTTTTACGACATTAAACCGAAAATGATCTATTAGTCAAACGAGTTAACACTGTCTTTCGTAAAATTGTTATATTTTCATTAGCATTTTTCAGGCTTGAGTCACCTTTTTTGCGTTTTGATATTGGTATACTATTACTTACAGCTGTTGCAGATTTGTCAAGTTGGCAAACACTCCTTCAGGCAGAAATTTTATATAGTTTGAATATAAATGTCTGTGGAGTAAAATCATTCAATAAGTAATAAATTAGAAAAGACGCTGTCGTATTTCATGAAATTTGGTGTACTTCATAGCAAATTTCACGTGTTTTAATACAAATCTTAAATTTTGTTTTCTGGTTATCTGAGATACCACTCGGGCAAAATGAAAATAGAAATGTAACTGACAGCGCTTAAATACAAGAAATTACAAAAGAGCGAGACTGACACTCTTGATAAAAGCATTTAAATTAAAATTGGTTGCACTGCTAACAGCAGTTCACTTACAGTTCCATTAGATTCCTCAGGTTTGAAAACACATTGTCAGACAAACCTTCAATAGCATTGAAATACAAATACCTACAAAATTGTGTCATTCGATAAGTCTTTCAAGTTTATCTTTCGTAATCCGTCTTAATCCTCCTCCTTCTATACAATCCTAGTTTATGTTCGGTACATTATTACTATTTTTGGTTTTCAACCTTAGGTAAGGTACAGTACAATATGTAGTATCTTTGGTTTTCGCCTTTCGTTTTACTTACAGGTATCGCAAATATGTCTGTGTGGAAAACACCCCGTCAGGTAGAACTTTTATTCTGTTTGTATTCAGCCTCCTGTAAGAAGATTCACCCAAGTAGTAAAGATAAAACACTCTTTAAAAAAATTTTCTGGTTTCATTTTACTGGTTTTAGTGTTGTCTACACAACAATTTTCACTTACAGCCACATTAGTTCTGTCTGATTGGCAAACACTCCAGCTGGTAAATAATTGATATTGTTTGAATTCAAATATCTGTGGAAAATGAATCATTTAGTTAGTTTAGGGGCTGAAATGTAGTTGAATTAGTTTTACATGAGCAAAAGCAGTCTTTACCTTACACATAAACAAAGCGACGGTTATAAACTCCAATAATAACTCTAATAATAAACTCAGGCGCGGAGCGGTGAAAGGTCAGACCTGTTTCATTAAATCATTCGTGAATATTTTTATTTTTGCCCAAATTCGCCCAGTTCCTCAATTCGGGATGTCTTGTAATTTGTTATACTGAAATAAATTTATATTAAAAACCAGAAGTCTCACACTGGTCTATCTGCAACACTCAAAACCAGCTGCAGAGGCCTGAACAAGCTGCATTTACGATTTTTGAATCATAGCTGCTCTTTTGATGACTTACACAATAGGACGGATTTTTATAGATTTTCAGTCGTCTCTAGAGGTTGCTATTACATAAAATATTAGCAGTATGCAGGACGCGATCACTTACAACCTAGAAAATGGCCCAGCTCACAACGAGTCTCTCGTAGCCAGGGAGAGCGCCCAACCGATCTGGGAGTCAAGGGTTCGACCCGTCGGGGATTTAGATTTTTCTTTGTCCCACGCTCGTGTCATGTTGAACAACTCATCTTCATACATAAAATATTGTCCTGAACTATCAGGTTGCGGCTTTGTTTTTTTTGTTTTGTTTTATAATTTTTGAAATGGCTTCTTATTTCGTCGAATCTCCATCGTTTGTTTTTCATAGCTACCATATATCTTTCCATTCTGTAGGCTGATATTTGAATAATTTCTTCGCCTTTTTAATTTAATTAAACAACAATTAGCTTGCAGAATATGCGCGTGTGAGAAACAAATTTTGGAAACCAGTCTTTTAAGGTTTTGTTAGCCAACAAAACAGTTAAAAAGTTATGTCCAAGGCCACCCAAGTACGAAGCCATGTCCTTGGTCTTAATTATAGCTATTATCAACTATTGGCTTCGGTGCCTCTGGCAAAGTTCCACCTTTACGAACCTTCTGCTAATAACATTTTCTTAATTAACTAACCCCTTCCGTCATTCCTTGTTTTCGACATCGGAGTTTATGCTTACAACAATTTCAGCCTGGTTAGTCCGGAAAACACTCCATCAGGTAGCACTGTAATCGCGTTTGTGGACAAATCTCTGTGGAAGGGTGACATCCATTACTAAAAGCCTGTTCCAGGCGTCCGGTTAGTTGGGGGACGGTGGGTAAAAACATTCGAGGGTAAGCCTTCGCTCCGAAACCCTCACCTTTTGTTCACTCGTCGTTCGTCGTGGTAATTCCCAACTAACCGAACGCTAGACCAGGCTACATTTACAAAAGCAAATGGATTATCGTATATTAAAATAAACCCACCTCGACCATTTGACTCTTTGCATTCATTTTCATGTCATATTTCGTTCGAGAAATTCGTTCGAGATGCTCTTTTTGTCTCACCATGAGTCACCAGTCAGAACATTGCAAAATAGTATAAAATCTTTAAACAATAACTTAAAAATAAACCTGACGTAGGTTAAGTCTGCATACGAGCCTAGTGACCCATCAGGCCGGAGCTTATCCCGGTTTCCGTAGCATGAAGCGACTAGGAGTAATCCTACTCCCCCTGGATGGGATGCTAGTCCATCGCAGGATTGATCAATTAATAGACGGATGGACAGAGCAAGAAAAACGACATTCCCAATAATATTTTTTGGACTAACAGCCATAGCAGATTCGTGAGGTGGGAAAAAACTTCAGCTGAAGGAATTGAGACGTCACTTTCTCCCACAAACCTACAAAAACACAGAAACTTAAAATTATCCACTCGTAGAAGTCGAAATTGTTACGTGCCGTGAGTGTCCAGAAAAATAAGCAAACCGTGACGCAGTATAACAAGACACCGAGTACGAACAAAGACACACAACAAAAGGGAAAAAAAGGCGACTAGCAATTACACTAGTCACTACCATTTATAAGAAAAACCAAGAAAGATTTATTGCTTCTTGACGTTTCGAAATCATCGTGACTCCATTATCAAGAGAGTATGCTTAAAGTACAATGAACGGCGTAAACAAATACCTCAGCGCGGATGGAATCAGTTTGCACGTTAAGCTGATTGGCTTACGCATACGAATGTATTGCATTTCTTTTACGAGGCAATCAAATTTGCCGCTACATTTCGCGATAGCGTGAAATTGCTCGATGAAGCGTTCAGGCATTTCGCTATTGTGCTGGAGCTTGTAATGTTTGTAAATCGAAGTTGACTTTCTAGTGTGCCCTTCTACGCGCTCGTGTAAGTGGCCACTTGTGAATGTACCCCACATCATCACCTGCATCACACAGGTACACACAGGTTACATTTGTTGGTTGACAATAGGGGGCTTACCATTTTATTACATACTAAAACAAATACTATCATTACAATCATGAACTAATGGAAAGGAGGTAATAAATAAATCAGGGGCCATCCGCAATAAATATACACTTACATTCCCTTAGTAATCGCGGGAGCGCATGCTGCGATATCCAGAAGTGAAATTACTTTAATGCACGAGACATAATTCCCCAAGACATTATGCCATCCGTAACCACATCCAGGTCCACAATCTATAAGGTAAATAAAAAAACTCTGGATAAACATATATTTCTTATTATAATTCTATCAACAGAATTAAAAAAGATTTTCCTCTACGAAACGTTTTAGCGAAATTCCCCTTGTCTTACTTTAAGGTAAACGACTCCTCTCGTTTTTGGAGGATAGAATGCTTTCGCCGAGCTGACAGCGAGAAAACCAATGATGTATAATGCCTTTTTGAATTCATTTGTTTATACCTCTATGATTAGACAAAACTCCAATAGTTTCTTGAAACGGTCAATCATTTTGGTTAGTACGTTCTATCCCAAGCGCTCCGCAGTCGACATTTTTATAAAAAAAAAAAGCTTAAAAATTCAAAGGCGGCATTTAAAATTGCACGATTTCAGAAGGTATTTTGCATCACGACGCTATTTTAAGTGCAGCATGTAAGTATACGTTGCCCTGATGTGAAAGAATAAAACAACAGCAACCTGTAAAACACGCATCCTCTACCTTATGGTAAAATATAAAACAAGGCTAACACTGTTCAATATTGTGTACCACAAATTAATGTTTGCTGTAAATTGATGGGAAAATATGAAAAAGAACCAAAAGCAAGTTGAATTTCAATTAAACTTATGTGGACACATGTTGAAAACGACATGACCAAAAGAAAGGTGATGTCTATTTGACCTTGTGTTACATGGTTACAATTGAAATAAAACGACTCTGGCCGGGTAGATAAATGGGGGGGGGGGGGGGGGGGGGGGGGGGGGGGCTCTGGCCAGCTCAAATAGTTTTTCCTAATCAGTGAAAACCACCAACTGGTGAGCAAAGCCTGCTTCTGAGAACTTCTCACCGGTAAAAATGACTACGAATTCTCTGATGTCTGTTCCATACTTGTTACTGGCAATGCAAGTGTAGTTTCCTTCCTGATATAATAGGATGCTAGCAGTGTTGGTTGTATTAACCAGTACTGTAGATTTCCATATCAATGCTGTGTATATGGGAGGAGTGCCAGTGGCTGAACATGACAGTCTGTATCCTGGTAACGCGTGGATTATAGAAGCTGGTAAAGTTACCTTCGGTGAAGCTAATAATAAAGTAATATAATAATAAATGAAGTTAGCTAACTAAACCAAGTTATTTTTTTATGTCATGCTGTGCTATGTTATGTTTTTTGTAGGATCGCGTAACCCAGAGAAAGGTCACAAATGGTTTGCAATAAAAGCGTATAAGTTGATCGCAGAATGAAGAACTTTTTGCAATATATATTGCAGTGCAATTTGCACTGCCCTTCTTAAGGCTGTGCATTTTTTAGTTGTTCGTTGCACCTGCGTCTTGTGTCTGCGAGTTTTCTTTTCGTTGGCTATCGATCACCCATTAATTTTGCAATGTGACGCACTTAGAGAAAATGCAAGAACCTGACCAAGATCAAATTTATTCGGCGTATGAACTACTTGCAGTCATTGCAGTCATGCCGGATCGATTATTGTAATAGCTTACGGCACGGCCTACCCAACCACCAAACTAGCCAAGCTCCAGATGGTCTAAAATGCGGCTGCCAGATTAGCCTATAGGAAGAGCAAATTCTGCCACATTACTCCACTGCTTATGCAGCTTCACTGGCGTCCTGTTAGCTTTAGGATTAAGTTTAAATAGCTCTTTTACATAAAAGGCTATACATGGTTCGGCACCGTCCTACATTACCGATCTCTCGCCATTAATTACTGCACAGGCTATTGCTTTCGATCTGTCAACGACCTACGTTGAAACTTTCCTTTACGTAAGTCTTATGCTACACTTCATACTTTATAGTTAATTTTATTCTAGCATCTTTTTAGCATATGATTAGTCAATTGTTGGATTTTTTATCTTTTAAAATTTTAATTGTGAAGCGCGTACATCCATCCTGTCATGAAGCATGCGCTGTTTAAGCTATTGAATTATTATTATTACAGTTGAATCCCGATAACTCGAACTCCCGATAACTCGAACCTTTTTTTGATTCCCTCCAGGTCAATTTCTTACTAATTTTATCCTCGATAACTCGAACTCCCGATAACTCGAACCTTTTTAGATTTCCCTTGAAGGTTTGAGTTATCAGGATTCAACTGTAGTCGTTTTTAAAGAGATTTCGTTTACATTTCTTTGGCAAATCTGGAAGCTGCAAATTCAGATTTTTGTATCCAGTTATTTTGAATTATAGTTATATAAATTAAGGGAAACAAAAAGGTTCATTTGCGAACTTACCTTGTACAGCAAGGGAAGTGCCTTTTTCATTCCACATTAACGCAAATAGCAAGAAAAATACTATCATGATGCTGGGATACGCTTTCAGTTTGTCAAATGACAACTCAAAAGGGCCAACGTTAGCCAGGAACTATTATTCCTGCAGATAGAGAGTACAAGTATGTTCAAGAACACGAGTGGAAAAAATCATATTTTTAAATAGTTATAAAAAAGAGAACAAATAAACATTGATGGCGTGGAATGTAAGTGCCGGATCACTAGTTAGAACATTTGCCCAAAATTGTTGTTCTGCAACATCGCTGGTTCAAAAAAGCCACGTGATACACTTCTATCAAAACACTTCAAAAAAGATTGTGTAAAATTAACCTAGTATAACCGAATGAAAGTGCTCTATTATAGCGTAAATAACTTTTGCCTACGAATCTTCTTTTCTCGCGAAGGTATTAATTTTCAGGCGGTTTATTTAGCTATAGGGGTCGGAAGTGCGAGAAATATTTCTTTATGGCTTTCTCTACAACACTATATGTGTGGTATTTGTGTACACGAACTCGTCTTTGAATCTTTTCGGTTTAATTGTATTCCTGAATATTTTCAGCGTGCCTTTAACTGATTTTTTTTTTTTTAGTTTTTTTTTACATTTTTTTTATTGCAACACACAAAAAAAAACACTACTTACAAAACAAAAAACATACGCTAGTTACAATACTACTTACAAAAACAATACTTATACTACGCTACTTACTATACAATACTTCTATAAACTACAGTTTTTTACTATTTTTATACAGGTTTTTTGCAGAATTTGCTTTGTAATACACGCTTACACACTAGTAACAATACATAACACTACAGAAATTACAAATTTTCCGCCTAATTTTGAATTAACCTACATTACCTACAATACTAATATCCTTCATATATACAGTACGGATTTACAATGTTATAAAAGGAGTATTACAAAAGGAAAGCCCACGTACGTTGAAATTTGTGTAAGCATTTACTTGCGATTGCACTCTCTCTAAGTATCTGCAATTTGTCGTGAAGACGAAAAAGAAACGTTCGGAAACACAGTTCGTCTTGGTCACCATTTGTGCAGAAAATATAGTGCTTTCCCAGGATAATTGAATAGTTAAGTGCCTGCCAGTGTGATGTCTTACCGAAAAAAACATATAGTATGTTGCTTTGAGTTAGAGATAGTCGTTCTTGGGACTTCCCATACCACCAGTCTTCAAACAGTTTCCCAGAAAGACCATCACGATAAAGACTCATCTGAGTCGGGAGTATGTTGTGTATATTTTTATATTGGAACATGATGATTTTGGTTTCTTTCGTAATAGTGAAAGGTAATTGATAAACCTTTTGGACATTACTCTCAGTAAAGCCATGACGAAGGATCCTACTTTGCGAAGTTGGTGGTTTGAAGGAGTTTTGTAGGAAAGTAGAGTAAATTGAAGCAGTCGATAAGAGTGTTTCACTATTTTGGTTGACAATGTCGGTATGGTTACACAGTTTTAGTTCATTTTTCCACGCGCGTGGTATGGCATCAAGGACGGTGAAAGGCACGTTAAGGTTGTATTTTATTTTAAATTCAGCAAGGTTGTAAAAAAGTCCATGCTTGTTCAGTAAATGGTGCAAACGAACAATTCCTTGGGCGAACCAATTTCTATAAAAGATTGGCTTTCTGTCGATAAGAATGCTGCAGTTATCCCATAGAATTTCCTGTTTAATATCACTGTTGTTGTCATCTAGTGTTTTAAAATTTTGCCAATATTTTAAGATTGAGCAATAGAAATCCGGCAGATTTTCAAGCTTTAGAGATTTAACATCATAGTTATAATTCGTTAAGAAAGTGAAATTGCCGTGGTGTCGCACAATGTGGTCCGGGATGAATTTCCATGCAGCAGATGAGTTGCTTTGAATTCTGTAAATCCAAGCTGTCTTTAGTGTCTTTTCCATAATTGTAAAATCGCACATTTTTAGTCCACGTTCTTTTTTTCGCCTATTATGGTAGTTCTTTTGATTTTAGATGGTTTTCCATCCCAGATAAAGTTGAACGTAATCTTATTGATTTTCTCGATAAAGTGGTATGGAACGTGCAGGACTGAAGCATTAAAGATCAGTTTAGAGAGACCTAGTGTTTTAACTATATTAATTTTTCCATATAACGTTAGCTTTCTTTAACTGCCTGCCTTTGCCTTTAACTGATAACTGTGACTAATTTTTTGCATGTTTCATACAACTGCCTGTAATTTATAATTTGTCCGCAGATTTCAATAGAAAACGTAAAACGTAGAGATGATGCACCCTTCCCACAACGGCTTCATTATTTTGTCAATCCCCTCGACAAACCGTTCAGTTCAGCATGGTAAGCAGTAACAACGTTTTCCGTTACTCTTTTAATCCTACGATTGTCATACGAATAATCAGATTTTCAATGATTAACAACAAAGGGTATAAAAAATGCGAGGCATCATAAAAAATATATGAAATATGAATCAAATACTCACATATCGTATTTTTTATCATTTTTACGACCAATGGAAAACTTTTAAAGCCCTAAAAAAAGAAAACAACAGCCTATGAGTATATCTGGGCAGTTGATCAGTTGTTGTTCAATTCGTTCAAATATGATTTTCGACAGTTTTTTCTTTCTTGCTAAGCAATGTCAAAATGGATGTTAAACTGTTTACACGAAAGCCTGTTCCTAAAATTACCTAAAGAAAATAGTTACTGACTGAAGCTGAGCTCGAGCATAAATAAAAAGCGAATCCGTACGCGTTGGTAGTGTATCCAACACTTCGGCAGCTGCTGTTGATGTTTGTTTAATGATGGGAGCCGCAACACACGGTGACAATTTCTGGTTTATAAACGTTTTAAATGTTTGAAACAAAATAGTTTCGCAGCAGTGAAGTGTCAACGCGTTAGTCTTTGTCTTTGTCAAAAGAAAAAAAAAGGTTGGTATATTGACTTAAATTGTGATTCTGAAGTTTGGTTCTTTCGTAGCTCATTAAAGGCCAGCCAATTCGCCTTAGCTAAAAGTGGAAATGGTCAAACAACCCACTTCAAACTTTGCAGGCATGAAAAGCTAGTAATATGTAAGTAAAAAAGTCATTAGCAGGTCCGCTAAATACAATGACCTGAAGCTAATTAATCAAGCTCTCTTGGGAAGGATATTTAGCAGCGCATGTTTCATAAATAATAACTCTACATGGCTGTCATGATTATCATACATTAAAGACTAGCTTTCAAGACCATCTGGAAGGACCTCGGATCTTGCATTGGGTCTAGCATAGCGATTATAAGCGATAATATTTAAAGAAATAATTTCTCTAGACGAATTTCAAATTGGATTTTATTCACTCGCAAATGACGCCAAGAACATTTAAAACACTTGTAAGGCTAACGTAATTTTATTTCAAAACAAATTCGCAAAAAACAGTGGGGCATTAATATGTTACTCTTTTTGGGTTTCAAACTGGGTTTCACTTCTCTTTGTCTGGAAGAGAAACCAAATAAAACGTAGCTTTATTTCATTTTATTTTTCAGCAGATTTTCCACTCCTAAGTTCATGATCTTTTACGCTCATCTTTTTATTTTTTTTTTTGTCTAGAAAAGAAACGCCTTGAAAGGCCGTTCTGAAAGCCAATTTCATGGTAGAGTTTATTATAACCTCATTTGCTTAGACAAGGCAATTATTACCATGAAGTATGTTCTGTTTATTTCACTTTCGCCTTTGTTTCAAAAAAATCCTTTTATCTAAAAACAAAAAGCATCTTTAAGTAACAATCGGCAGATTTGAAGAATAGAAAAATCTAACAACAGTTATTTTTCCTCATTTCATTCAACACTTAGACAGATGTTTCTCGCCAATTTACAATCGGCAAAACACATAACTGTTCAATCATAGTTAGATTGCGTGCAAAGCAATAAGTTTTTTACGAAAACAATTTTCCGTAATATTCACCGAGGAGGTTTTATTCAAAGAGAAGAGACTGTTTTTAATCTGTGTCTACTCAGCGCCCCAGCTAAGTTTTGTATAAAATTAAGGAAGACACGTTTGAAAATTTGCAGTGAGAATAATAAACGACTTTAGTTTGGTCTTCGGGGGTGAAAGTCGGCATATTCGCTTTTTCCCTCAACTTGCGATGTTTAGAACCATTTTTACCTTTTTACAATCAATTTACTGACAATACAACGACAATCTGGTGTAGTTAACGACGAGGAACACATATATGTTAGCACGCTTTATCCTGCTCTTGTTAACTGGTTAGCTGCTCGGATTGCCAAGTGAAATCTATAACTCTCTAAGTTAATCTTTATTTACAATTTGTTCTGAAGCCAAAAAATAGAAAGTTTCTATTTTTTGGCTTCAGGACAACTTCTCGATAACAGGCAAATTTGCATTATTGAATACAACAGCATTGGGACTGAGGCCGGATCCTTATTTAAAATATGCGCTTTAATTAAACTATCTATTGCTGCTAGCGTGGTATCACATATGGCAAGACAATGTATGGAAGGCTTCAGTTGCGTACACGTTAACGCAAGTCATTCATACATTGTCTCTAAGTTTTTTCCTTTTGCAGAATGTTTATTAAGAGTTTATCTCCAGTCCCCCTTACTAAAGGACTGCCATCTTTTTAGCAAACCTGTAAACACTCTTGCACTCATATATAGAAAATATTGTTAAGTATATTTTGTAAACAGTGTAACTATGGCAAACCCAAACAACTTTCAAATTGTTATTTCCCCTCCCCCCGACTGACAAACTCTTTGTAATTTTTGTCATGTATCCAAACCATTGTAATTAGGATTACTTACTCTTTTTATTTTGCTGTATTTTTTAGTTACGTGCTCTAGTGTTTGTACTGTATGCCTATTTGTTTTTGTATTTTTGTGCTTACAAGTAATAAAAAGTAATAATAATAAAACATTTTACATCTAAGTGCAAATTGTGAATGTAAATAGCAATTTGTTAAACAAACAAAGTTTAATGGTATTTGTTTAAAAGTGTGTTCTCAGTCGTTCAGGTGCATTGCATTTGAACAATGCATTTGGATGCTAGAAAATGATCGTGATTTACCAAGCTAAGTTATAGAGATTTCATGAAGTCCGGGCAAAACCTGAGGAAAACGTGTGTATCAGCTAGGGCCTGGGAACAAGAACTCTTATAGTGAAAGGCTTTTAATCGGTTCTCTGTAGAGATTTATTTAGTAATAATAAGAACTTTCACTTAAAATCCTCCCACCATAAAGATAACAAAAATAACCCATTTACTAGTCTTATTTGGTAACAATTATTTGTTGAATAATTATAACCACGGGTTTAATGTATGATTATTCTGCATTTTTGAAGATGAAGTAGTTTTATGTACCCAATGTTTTGTCCTTTAGAGGTGCTGAAAAAATATTAATACTTAGTGATACCAACCACGCCACTTCCTTCGTGATGTATTTACTTTACATATCCCGGCAACACATTCCAATTTATTTTTCACAGTAGCAATTGGTATTAAGTAGAAGGTATATAACTGTTTCCTCGTCTTGTAATGATTACAAAACAAAACAAAAATCTCTTAGAAATGGATGTGTAGCATAGAAATGGGACACATAAATTTTAATTTTGAAAAATAAAAGAACACCATTCTCTCAAAAAAAGACTGAGTTCTTTTCTCTAATGAGATTTGATACTGTGATCAGCGGCAGGCTCTTTTCCTAAATGTCTGTGGAGTCTATAGAAAGGTAAATCATTCCGTTTTTAACTTGTATCTTTAAACGTCTGAGTTAACTTTAATTTTAGGCTGTCCACAGTCCTCTGCTTAGTACCTTGTTAAGAAGCACTTTACATAAATCTGATACCAAATTTGGTTTTAAGAGACGAGGACTTACAAAACGTCATTAGACGTGTAAGACGTTTCTAGTATGTATACAGACATATTTGCAGTAAAATCATAGCCCAGCTTACCTATGGAGTTATTAAACCTTAGCAGGTTGAATTTTGGCCTATATATTGTATTCATATTACAAGTATTCAACAATTTATATATTTATGCAAAAGTCTATATACTAGTTATGCAACGCTTTCGAGTGGTATACTATGGAATATCCCACGAGTCACTTGTATTTTCTCGGTATACACACGAGCCTTTAGGCGAGTGTGTATGCCAAGAAAATACAAGTGACAAGTGGGATATTCCATAGTATACCACGAGAAAGTGTTGTGTAACTATTTTATACCATGCCATAGAAAATACGCTTACTAAATTTCGTCGAGAATACAGTCGCAGCGCACTATGGGAAGGTTGGGTTGAATACAGTCGAATATACAACGACTTTCCTGTATTCTGATTGGCTGTATTTTCTATGGCATGGTATAAATATGCATACGGTATATAATATACAAGAAAAATTTCAAAATTTTAAAACTTTAATCTTTGAATTGCATCCGCGTCACTAGCAGTGTAGTTTAGTTTAATCGCGTTAAAATGTATGTTCGGCGCTGTCATTATTAATAGAGAGCTTAAGCACAGACGTTTTTGAGCCACGGACGGCGACCGGAAGAGGATTATTTTCGTTTTTGACGCACTTTCACCTCCACGAATGATTTGGAAAGCCCCTGTTGTAGAATTTGTTATTGCATTTTACGGATAAAAGTCGATAACAGGCCAAAGAAGTGAAAAATTCAACTTCCGGTTGCCGTCCGTGGTCGTGGTCCGTGGCTCTTTTTAAAACGGCCGCATGAGCGAGCAAAAAATTGTTAACTGGAAACTTTTTACCTAAAAGAATGAGGTCACCTTCGAGCTTCCTTTTTTCTGAGCAATTATTTTAGCGGTTAGGGCAATCTGATTTAAAACGTTCGGTAAAATCGCGATGGCTAGCAAGCATCTCATCTAGCGAGAATATAAAAAGAAAATCTTGTAGTCGCTAAATGCTACGAAAACTGGATAAGCTACAGCTGCGCGCGGGCCAATTGGTCCATGAGTCGCTAGTACACTTTTCCTTGCGCTGAAAATGTAAGAGTTCGACCATACTTTGTGTATTATGTTCTTAATCTAGTATTTATTTCCTCCCTCATTAAGTTTTATCTCTTTTTCTTTTGTTTTTGCATTAGGTCCTATTCTCGCCTATCATCGACTCCATAAGAAAAAGTACCTCAATGACAACCTTTTATCGATAATTAGTCATTCATTATGGTCAGCCCACAAAACGCGTAATGCAAACAAAAAAGAGGGAGAGGGAGTTAACGGCTTCTGAAACATTTTGTCAGCTACAATTTTCGACCTAGTTAGTTAGGACAATAATAGACTCTAAACCCTATTCAGTACATGAATTCAAGTCTGAAGACTATTGATATAAATCTGTATAAATTTTTTTACTTTCGATTGACCGCCTTTATTAGCTACTCCCACATCCTCTCCACCAGTATGCGGTGAACTCCCTACTTCTGGCACAAGGATTGTTGGTGGAGCTGAAACGGTAAAGAACAGCATCCCATGGCAAGCGATGCTGCGATGGGACTATGGTGGACTCTGTGGCAGTTCGCTGGTCAGTGAGGAATGGGTGTTGACGGCAGCTCACAGTTTTGAAGATGATTTCAACTTTAAAATTTGGTACAGTAATTTTTGTGGCTACTACCCTGCACATGCATATGTGCATGAGTTGTGCTGTGATGTGATGTAATGTGATGTTATGTAATGTGATGTGATGTGATGTGATGTGATGTGATGTGATGTGATGTGATGTGATGTGATGTGATGTGATGTGATGTGATGTGATGTGATGTGATGTGATGTGATGTGATGTGATGTGATGTGATGCGACGTGACGTGACGTGACGTGATGTGAAGTTATGCGATGCAGTGTGACTCGGTCACTTCTAAAAACAGTATTTGTTACTAGTAATTTTATTATTCTTATTGTTTTGTCATTTTGCTTTAGTCGACAATGCTTCCAAAGCCCAGGGGGGTACTCGAAGTATACATGACGGGGAGTCCGACGGAGCTCATATTGCCGTTGCAAACCCCAAAAAATACACAAGCCTGCCATTTTAGACCCAAAAAAATACCTGGCATAAAAAAATTTCCAACCCAAAAAATACAAGACTTTTATAAATAGCTTCGGAACACAAGTCGCTGAATAAAAGTTCAAATGAATATTTTCTGATCCACTGATCGCAACGAAAACCCGAAAAGAAAAGTTCGCTCGGAGATAAGACCCAAAAAAATACCAGGCATGTAAATTTTCAACCTAAAAAAATACATCGGAGGCCCCCCGTCACGTATACTTCAAGTACCCCCCCCCCCCCTGGGATTCAAAGTATCCAAAACCCAGAGAGAGCAGGGCATGGTCCAAGTACTTGCTTCTCACTTTGTACGGTCGTAGGGATACGAGTTTATATGTCTGCGCGAGAATACAATGTTAATTCAAGAGGCGTTTGTAACATGCAGAAATCAATCATGACCAGAACAAATCCTGTGAAAGAAAATAGTTTAAGATGTACTTTTGGCTCATACGAAGTTTCTTTTGCTTGGTTTATTACGTGGCGTCAATTGAGTTGCGTCAAGAAGCTCTTATTTGCATTTCGGATGGACTGAATGATGCTAATTTCAACGGATTTGAGGACTATGTATTACCGTTGAAGCTCTTCCTTTTCTAGAGTAGTTGCATTGCAGCATGAATCATTCTGCCACTACACATTAGAATGCCTCATTCAGTCACCTTCATAAGTTTAAGAGATTTGGTAAAGTCTCATCTCCATCAACTCGAAACAGCTAAGTTTTAAATTTCGTATCAGGAGTGAGGGTTTTAATTTGGATTTCGGAAATTTAAAGTTTTAGGTAGGTTTTATTTAACATTCAATATTGTTTTATTTTTCTATTGTTTCTTGGCCAACTTCTGGAGGAACTTGTTACTGCTTTTCTTTGCTTTTTCCTCGGTATAAATGTTCCCAACCCATGAAGTCAAAACAGTGGGAGAAAAGGGGTAAGGGATGAAGTGCTCGAGTTGCCAATCAGAATCATCAATAGGAATCATGCAGGGTACATGTATCACAGGTTAGTTGGTTGGCAACGAGAGACTGGAATCCTTTCCTTCCTTTCAGGAAGCCCTAGTTCCCAAGAACCTGGGGTCCTAATCTCTAGGACCCTTGGGAACAAACACAACCACATGCCCTGGTTCCCAAGAACCTGGGGTCCTAATCTCTAGGACCCTTGGGAACGTTCCCAAGAACCTGGGGTCCTAATCTCTAGGACCCTTGGGAACAATCACAACAACCAACAACAGCAACACTGGGGGTCCCCACTATAAGGGGAAAGCTGACCCTGTGAGGCTATGGGGCAAAAGGGCGAATGGTACAGAGCACTTCATCCCCTCCCGTGGTTTATTAACTATAAGGAAAGACAATGCTTAATTAAGATGGTCTAAAGCTATTGAAGAAGTTCAGAAGAGACAGTAATCGAATAACAGAATGGTCGAGTTAGTGTATGCCAGCTCGACACTAAAGCTAGCGGTTACATGTATATCAATATCTCAAAAGCAGACACATTGCTCAAGTCCAACAGCTCTAAGCCTGAGCTAGCATACAAAATGGTAACAATATAAAAAACAATTCTGTAAGCAGGCATGCTGCTTAAGTCCATCAGCTCTAAACGTAAGTTAGCATACAAAATGGAAATAATAATAATTATAACAATGTCTATAATTACGGGCTTGCTTCTTTAGTCCATCAGCTATGGCTTACGTTTGTAAATAATAATAATAATAAAATAAACACCCTCAACATAGCCGGATATGTGCGTAGAACTACAACATTGCCTACATTTTTACAAATACTAAGCTAAAAGAAAACCAAAGAGGGTTGGGTGGGTGGGGATTATTGTGAAAACTCTTCTAGGGAGCTCAGAGAATTTGAAGTAAAACTACTCAAGTCTAGATAAAACCGCATGGCCTTGATTGACATAATAGAAAAGGGGGCGATGTGATTGGCCAGCCCGAATAGCGCATCACACTCTAAAAGTGAATTTGACCTTGAATGTAACGCAAGAGTGATAGTCTTGCAGCATATTGCGTGACAGATCTGCATATTTGAATAGAGTGATCTTATGACTTCTCTGAACTCCTTTCATGGTTGTCACATTAACTTTAATTTATATTACATGTAAATTGGAATTTATATTACATATAAATTTGCTTTAATGTTCCAAACCCATGAAGTCAAAACAAGACAACAAGTTCAGTGGGAGAAAAGGGGTAAGGGATGAAGTACTCGAGTTGCCAATCAGAATCATCAATAGGAATCATGCAGGGTACATGTATCACAGGTTAGTTGGTTGGCAACGAGAGACTGGAATCCTTTCCTTCCTTTCAGGAAGCCCTAGTTCCCAAGAACCTGGGGTCCTAATCTCTAGGACCCTTGGGAACAAACACAACCACATGCCCTGGTTCCCAAGAACCTGGGGTCCTAATCTCTAGGACCTTGGGAACGTTCCCAAGAACCTGGGGTCCTAATCTCTAGGACCCTTGGGAACAATCACAACAACCAACAACAGCAACACTGGGGGTCCCCACTATAAGGGGAAAGCTGACTCTGTGAGGCTATGGGGCAAAAGGGCGAATGGTACAGATAGTCCGGCAATATGGTGCATAAATTTGGGTGAATTGTGCGATTTTTGTTAAAAGCACCAAATTTGGCACAGTGATAGTATTCGATGAGCTGATCAATTTCAGATATAGGCCCATCCGGAATTCTGTCAGGGGGGACATCTTTTGGACCCAGGGGGTGGGGGTGGGTGGCATTAAAGCTTTATGGCAAATTTTACTGCATCCTTTGAGTAAAAAGCACCAAATTTGGTACAGTGATAGTATTCGATGAGCTGATCTATTTCAGATATAGGCCCATCCGGAATTTTGTCAGGGGGGACATCTTTTGGACCCAGGGGGTGAGGGTGGGTGGCATTTAAGCTTTATGGCAAAATGTACTGCATCCCTGAGGTAACAACCACCAAATTTGGCACAGTGATAGTATTTGATGAGCTGATCAATTTCAGATATAGGCCCATCTGCAATTTTGTCAGGGGGGCACCTTTCGGATCCAGGGGGTGGGGTGGTCAACATTTGGGCTTTATGACAAAATTTACTGCATCCTTTGGGTTAAAAGAACCAAATTTGGCACAGTGATAGCATTCGATGAGCTGATCCATTTCAGTTATAGGCATGTATGAAATTCTGACAGGGGGGAAGGGACTTTTAACCCAGAGGGTGGGGTGGGCAACATTTAAGTTTTATGGTGAAACAACTAAACCAATTGGGTTAAAGCACCAAATTTGGCAGAATTATAGTTCTTAACGGGCTGTTGATTTCATATTTGGGTCTATTTAGGTTTCTTTCAGCGCTGCGTTTTTTACCCAAGCGGATGGGGCGGTCTCGTGTTGAGCTTTGTGCCCAAAACACCATTTTTGGCTCGTTTATAGCATTTAATGTGATCAGCAATTTCAGTATCAATGGGCTCATCTGAAATGGTTTATGGGGAACTCAGATGGCATACAGGGGTAGGTATGTTGTTAACTAATGGTAAATTGATTGTGCATTTAATTGTTGGTTACGAGCACCACATTGATAAGATTAGCCTAGCTCATAAGCCATTACGGTATTTTTCCAGCCAGGGTGAACTATTTGATCCCTGAAGAAGGATGAAAATTTTTGAGCAAATTGGTGAAATGATTGGGCACGTTAGGCTAAGAGAATCAAATAGGAATCAAAGAGCATGACAATTTCAGCAATGTACAAGGGGTATTTAACATTTCTTCAACGGGCATTCAACGTTTCTTCAAAAAATGAAATGGAGGAATGTAAAACACAAGCTAACACAACGACACCCATATTCACTGTTTCCGCCATCAGCTCTCACCATCTTGTTAGACTGCTTTCAAAAAATCTCACCCCACTTGCTTTGTAGTCTCACATCAGGTTCAACCCTTCGGGGAATTCCTACCCTGTTTCTGATCCCGGGTGAGGAGACCCTCTCCATCCAAACGAAAGAGAAACTCACATGGGCAATGCGAGGTTATCATATGTTATTAAAGGAAACCTTCGAGAGTTCTTCTTTCTGCACAGAACCGCCAAGAGGCAAAACAAGTGCAGCGCGCTCAGCCAATTTCTTACATATGTGGTTGTTAACATCCACATATGTACGAAACTTATCCTTGTGTTGTCATGAAAAGACAGACACCAGTCTACTTTTTGCATGCACCGGACTGTGATCATGACAACCAAAACTTTAACAAGTTCGTGATTAGAACAATGGACTCAAATATCTCTGATTTATATACTTCAGATCAGTGGATTGCATTGCCTTCAGAGTAAGAAAACAGTTCTTTGCTATATATTAGTGCATAAAACTCTTACAACTCTTGGGAAAAAAACGCCACGAGTCTTCCCTGAATTATCCAGCTGTAAACCTCAGCATCCAGAAGAAGCGCAAAGGCACTACCTGCGCAGCATCAGGTGGAACACCGTGAATGAGTAAGTTGAAACCACATGGCATAACGACATTCCGCTAATATCATCGCTATTACTCGCAAATACTGGAAACTTACATGGGATTTTGCATATTTTAACCGATAAAGGACTACACTTTTCGGCTTTTAGAGTGGAGTTATCGGTTAGGTCCCGAAATTGAACTATTCTCTTCAAAATCAAGGCCATTTTTCAACCTTTGTTCGATGCCGATCAGAAATGGTCATTATATATCCTTGATTTCGCATTTCCAGAGAAATCTAAGACTTAATTGCTACTTTTTCTTAGAAAACTAAAAATGACTATAAACATATTAATATAAAAAATATTAGTGTAATGGCTCATGAGCTAGGCTAATCTTATCAATGTGGTGCTCGTAACCAACAATTAAATGCACAATCAATTAGTTATTTTTTTGACCCGAATTTGAGTGGGTTGTCTTCAGAAAGACAGCCTCTTAAATCTTTTTTCAGACCAAAACAAACGTAACCCTGAAACTGCTGAAAGCATACCAGAAATGTCCATTGCTGAAATTGAACAATCAAGCTCAACAAATACTATAGTTGTGTCAAATATGTCAACTCAAAGGGCGCAACAATTCCACCATAAGCTCAAAAGGATACCATTGATCCCCCCTAGGCCGAACAAATACCCCAGAAAAGCATTTTGGATTAGCCCATAGGTGTAATGATTATCTCAGTTAATTCTATAATCGTGGCAAAAATAGTGCGAACTCAAATGGCCTGACAGTGTAAAAACTCAAACGGAAACCACCACCTCCCCCTTGGTCCAAAAAGGACAGCTCTGAAAGAATTCTGGATATAGTAAACTCGATCATATCTGAAATTGATCAACTCATCATACTGACTATAACAGTGTCATTTTTTTAACCAAAAGGGTTCAGTTATTCTACCATAAAGTGCAAATGCTATCAACTACCTCTCCCTGCGTCAAAAAATGTCTCCCTCTGGAAAAATGTCGAATGAGCCCTCAGCTGAAATCGATCAGCTTATCAAATACTATCACTGTGCGAAATTTGGTACTAAAAGGATGCAATAAATTTTGCCATTAAGCTCCAATGCTACCCAACCCCACCCCCTGGGTCCAAAAGGTGGCCCCCTGTCAGAATTCCGGATGGGACTATATCTGAAATCGATCAGCTCATCAAAAACTATCACTGTGCCAAATTTGGTGCTTCTTACTCAAAGGATGCAGTACATTTGCCATTAAGCCCAAATGTTGCCCACCCCCACCCCCTGGGTCCAAAAGATGTCCCCCCTGACAAAATTGCGGATGGGCCTTTATCAGAAATTGATCAGCTCATCAAATACTATCACTGTGCCAAATTTGGTGCTTGTTACTCAAAGGATGCAGTAAATTTTGCCATAAAGCCCAAATGTCGCCCACCCCCACCCCCTGGGTCCAAAAGATGCTCCCCCTGACAGAATTGCGGATGGGCCTATATCTAAAATCGATCAGCTCATCAAATACTACCACTGTGCCAAATTTGATGCTTCTTACTCAAAGGATACAGTAAATTTTGCCATAAAGCCCAAATGCCGCCCACCCCCACCCCCTGGGTCCAAAAGATGTCCCCCCTGACAGAATTCCGGATGGGCCTATATCTGAAATTGATCAGCTCGTCGAATACTATCACTGTGCCAAATTTGGTGCTTTTAACAAAAATCGCACAATCATTTCACCATATTGCCGGACTAAGAGCACTTCATCCCCACAAATACACGAAGTGTATTCCCCATAGACGAACACCACACAAATATAAAATAGGTTTAAGTTAACATGTAAATAAGTAGTAGTAGCCCTTCGCTCGACTCCTTCTTAGGAGTATAGACCATCAACAGTCTCTAGTCATAGCATCCTGTCCCGTGCATCCCTCTCTAGCTGGTACTAACTCTGAGATTCATTTTAAGTGATTTTGAATCGCCTTATAATGTGCTGCTAGACAGGATAAACTGTCTCAACTTCATGATCAACGCATCTGTAAATTCCTTACTATCTTGTACAAAAGTCTATTTTTCAATGACTATCCAGCCTATATGAGAAACATGTTCTCGTTCCGTTCTACTTCATACAACCTGCGTGGAAACTATATACTGGAAATGCCCAAACCTAAAACTACAACTTTTGGTCTCCACTCCTTTACTTATCTGGCAACAAAAGAATGGAATTCTCTACCTAATTTTATAAGGCTATGTAACTTATCTGACATTAAAAGGTACATCTGCAAAGCCAATTCATGAAGCATGTAAATGACAATTTTATAATTAGTTAATATAAGTCAATTTTAAATATGTAAATAGTAATTTTTATTTTTTTTTTGTTGTTGTTCTCTATTTTTCGTTCTCGAAAATATTAGCTGCCAAGCTACTCAAAATTCGAGTTTAAATAAAGTTTTATTAATATTATTATTATTGCCCATGGACTTCATCTCTGCTTTTAGCAAACGTCTCCAGGTGTTCATGGTCGACCTCTCTTTTAACTCCCTTGAGGATTTCAGGACAAAGCTTGCCTTGTGATGGTACAGGAAGGCATCCGTAAGGTGTGACCTAGCCATTTCATACACGTAAAGGAGTATGTAAACAAATCTCTCAGTCAGTTGGTGTCATATTTAGATCAAGATATTATTTATCATCTAATACTAGGCTTGCTCTGCACTACACCTTAATTTACCCTTATATCACTTACTGTAATTCAGCCTGGTCTTCTACATATGTAACTAATTTAAATAGAATTTTTAATTTACAAAAACGTGCTGTGCGAGCTATTACCAACTCAGACTATCGAGAACATTCTGTCCCCTTAGTTGCTAAACTGGGCATCTTAGATATCTTCCAAGTTAATGCATTGCAAATAGCTAAATTTATGTTTTACTATCATAACCAATTATTGCCCCCGATGTTTCTCAATTTGTTTTCTACTAGTAGTCAAATACACAGTTATGATACAAGAATAGCCAAGTGTTATCGACCACATCACTGTCGTACAAATCTAAAGCAGTTTACAATACTTTTCCAGGGTCCTAAAATTTGGAATACTCTACCAGAATCGATCACTGGTTCGAGTAGCTTCTCTTCTTTTAAGAAAACAAAAATGATTAAATTTCTAATAAAATGAGTCTGAAATTGACCTACATGTAGCTGCACACTCACAGCGAAATTACAAACTTATTGCTAACCCGAGGTGGCCTCCCCAATAAGCCTTGTGGTTTCTTGGAGGTCTCCTCGCCCTATCTTTTAAGTTATTTTAATTTGTATTTGTAATTCTGAAGTGACAAATAAAATGATGATGATGATGATGATAGATATATAAATACAAGACTGTTAATGCTAAAATGCCAATTCATGGTTTCCCTTTGAATGATACAGCACGAAGTCAATGAGTGCTGGGAAAAACGGAAAGAAAGACCTTATACAGAGCAAAAGTTTGTTATTCACCACTGAAATTATACATTGCTGACCTGAGAAACATGGCAGGAAGGCAGAACTCGCACAAGAATCAATCAGGGAAGAAGGTGCGAAAAATAAGGCGTCTTTGAACAATTCATTGTAGATAGAGTAGCTCCTGTTAGATTTATCCTTGTGCCACTAAATTTGGCAGGCTTGAAATGGTTAGAATTTCGAGTATGTCGTGAGTTGTTTGATGCTTCTTGCATGAACAAGGTAATGTATTCACTACAAAGCAAAATTTTATGTTTTGATCCTAGAATCCTCACTTTTATATTTCCTGTGACATACTCCCGTAAAAAGTCCTGTTATTGTATTTTATGTCAGGGGCGTTCCTAGGCAATTTATAGTGCTAGTAAAGGCAGGTACGCCCCTGTATGTCTTGGATCAAATTCTTGCTACAATTGTTCAATTTCCCCTTGAGTTATAACCTATTTTTTGTTAAAATGGCAGTCACAATGGCACCTTTAAAATACCTCAAATTCCTTGCATTAAATGTAAAAACTCTTTACATTTTCAGAATCTTCATAAAATATTCTATAAGCTGAGAACTTTCGTTGCTTTGAGTTGTTATTTGTCCTATTTTGACTTTAGTGACAAGGGAGGAGAATTCACCACACTAGCCTCCAGCAAAGCTAAGTTTATGTCACTCTTCCTCAACTTTGAGCAGCCAAATTATAAAGGGTCTCGTCTACTCAGGTATTAAGACATGACTTCGAACGCTGCAGAAGATAACAATAGCAAATTCCACCGGTATCTTGTAATTTCCAGCCCTTTAGGCTTTACGACGGCTGGTGGAAACGGCAGCCTGCAAATTGCTCTAAGTTTCGTTTGTTTTCATATTAAAATCTCATTTTACGCCGGTCGAATATAACTCTACTAACTATGATATAACGCAAAATAGAATCAGCTTATAAATATTTATACTTAGCTTTTAGCAAGCTCCTGGATTCCACTTGGCCAAGATGCACCCTAGGGAAATCCGGATTGCTTGTCAAATTTTTTTTGACCACTTTCGGCGGGAGAGAAGGCGCTGGACGAGGCTTGAAAGACATTCACGACGGCCATGACCCTTGTTGGTTGTTCTCCGGCTTGACAAGAGAATAGTATTTTCTAGTTGAAGAAATCGTCTTGTTCTTTATAAGTCGTTCATTCACATTACATAATCTCGGGCAAACGAAGGCATGTTGTCTCCACCATACAAATGATGTTTTCGTGAGGTTCATGCTGTTTGCTGTACTGTCGGTTTTAGCCGCGGTTTGGAAACCACAGGACCTTGAAGCGGAGTCGGTAGAGTGGCCATATTCCGGTAGAGGCAATCCGTTCTGTGAATGCATATCAAGTTCCTCAGTTGCTGGACCGAATACCTGTTCAGAAGTGCGAGGCCTTCGACAGATCGTCCGCATATTTATCTTCGAACGACAGAATAAAATGTGTAAAACCGGAACGTAGTTCGCGGGCAGATACCAGGATAACTCATAAAGTACTGATGGAGCGATGTTGAAGCAAAAAACAATCGAAGGATATCACAGCAATAATAATTCCTCGCGAAGCGAGGCCAAAGGCCGAGCGTAGCGGGGTGTATAATTTTGTCCCTCAAAGGGCTCAGGCGGGATGAAATCTCGTGTGGAGTTTACGGTCATGTATATATTTAACAATTATCCTGCGAAATCGCGCGGAATATCGCCTGATACTTAGCCGACGAGGCCGTAGGCCGAGTTGGCTAAAATCAGACGATATTCCGCAAGATTGAGCAGGATAATTGTTTTATTATTCGACAAATTGTCAACGAAACACATTTTGCAGAAAGAAAAACGGTAATTATGCAGCGCTTTACAAGATTTCGGACGAATCTTCGCAACCTATGTATACCGCAGGATATCTGTTATGTACGGATGACAGATATCGTTAACATTTTGACCATATATGGGCAGCGCGCGCATTTGTTGAATAATAATATTTGTGAGCTTGGTGTCTGGCGGAAATGACGTCACACGGCCGCCGCGCGCTGGTGGCCTAATGGTAAGGCGTCGAACTTGAAATCAGATCTTCGGGACTGAGGGCGCGGGTTCGAATCCGGCTAGGGTTTTTTTTTTTCCTTATTTTTTTTGTGGGTTCGAATCCTGAGCCTTTCATTTTTATCGTTTTTCTTTTCGGATTAAAATAACACTGATTTCCACATAATACTCCCTCAACGCCTATTCAGGCTATAAACCTTTCATCGCCATCAGGGGCGCGCGGGCGGAGGGTTCGAATCCTCCTGCCGTTCGTTCGACAACTTTACGAGATATTTATGACTGGACAAAAATATGGGCGCGTGCGCGTGATTTGTAAAAAATCCCTGTTTCTTTGATATTTTAACCAATTTAAAACAACACTTATAACCAATTTAAAACAACACTTAGCGATATACGTTCATATTTTTAGGAAGTCTTTCAGCTTATTTTCATTTAAATTTGAATATTTCTGCAACTCAGAGTAATCACAAAAATATTCGGCGTAAACAATCGTGTCCTGTTTAAAAACGCATTGTTCTCACCATAAAAGCGTGGAATATAATTACCATAATTACATCTCTCCTTGGCAAAATGATCGTATTTAGGTCGGGACACCTTCGGAAATCTCAAAGTTTGGACTTTTCCGACAATTTTGTGGCAGAGAATACAGCACGGATACAGAACTTTATGACTTGCCACTGCAGATAGGTAAACTATGAATACTGTAGTGTGTCATAACAGAAGCGGAATTTTAAAAGAGCGCTTTTAGAAAGAGGTAGAAGACATTAAATTCAAATTTGCGCACTTAAACCGCCGTAACTTGCTGGCAAACTTTAAATTAAAAAATCCGCTTCTGTTATGACACTCTAGAGGTATTGACTGATTAGTTTTTGACAAGATCACAATGTGCTGTCTCCTTCTCGTTCCGCAAACTCTGCCACAAAATCATGTTTTTCCCAATTTGGCACTCACGAGGCAATAACATCGCCGTTAAAGGCAATCTACCAAATAAAAGACGACATTCACAATCTTTCATCATTTCTTTATGTCTCTGTAAACTTTGAGCTTAATCGCACCCATAACAGCTGAGAAATAAGCGCTTTAACAGATGCCGGTCAAGCAAAATTTCCCTTCATGAATTTATTCATGCCGTAGGTATCCCCCGCGACCTTAAAACTGGTTGTGACAGATAACAAACTCAAGAAGTTTTTTATAAGATGTCTCATCTGTGACGTAGCTTCCAAGAATGTGAAATGTGTGTTCTGTTTTCTAGGCTGGGTGCTCATCGCAGGGAAACCAAAGAGGACACAACTCAAGAGTTCAGTGTGGCCAAAGTCGTGATACATCCGCAATATAACCCCATTAGTTTTGATAACGATATTGCGTTAATCAAACTTGATGGGAAGGCTGTTTTGGGACCAGGTGTCGGCCTTGTCTGCCTGGGAGACGATGCGTTTCATCTGCCCCTGGACGATCTCAACCACCAGTGTCTGCTAAGCGGATGGGGAGATCTTCAAAGTGGAGGCAACGAGCCAGATACCTTGCAAGAGGTGATGGTCCCCCTTGTGTCCAAATCCGTGTGTTCAAACGCCTATGACGAAGACGATCTGTATGACTCTATGCTCTGCGCCGAATTCGAGGAAGGTGGGAAAGGCAGTTGCGACAATGACAGCGGTGGTCCGTTGGCGTGTCAATACGATGGGAAGTATTACATTGAAGGAGTAACAAGCTGGGGAAATGGTGGATGCGCTGATCCTAACGCGTACGGAGTGTACGCTAAGGTGCGCCATCTGAGAGGCTTTATCGACAGCACCATTATTGAAGGATAAAGAAATCTAGTGACAAAGTAGATCAAAGTAGATGTAAAAAAGGGCAATTACAGTTTTTAAAATGTTGTAAGGGATAAGCAGCGCTAAAAAATAAAGAAAGAGGAATGAGCAATAAACGTGGTCTCGTTCTTTTTATTGTTTCAAATTTCAATATTGGCGGAATATAGTGTGTTACAGTCGGTAGAGAACGTTGATAAACTTAATGAGCTTCAACTTATAAAGTCCAGTGATTCATAAAGTTAGATTGACTTGATGCATCGAACATCTTTACTGATTCCCCCCCCCCCCCCCAAAGTAAATTGCGATTTTATGGAACTTCGATTATCGTTCATGCAAAACATCTACAAGATACAATTCTACATATGTGACACCGTAATCTAGTAAAAACAATGAATGGACTCGCTCTGGTTGAAATATCAAAATATTTAAGACACCACCTTCACTGGATTAGCCTTATTTTGACTTTTCCTTAAATGAAACGTTTGAGAAAGATTTTTAGCGATGCGCATGCTTACGAATGTGTAGCGAAAAGTCAAAAAGTGTAAAAATTCGAGTGAAACGTGAGTTTTCTGTATGAATACCGTTTTTTACGGATTCTTGTGTCTTTATTGGATATGTTAAAAAAATAACCCCACATCGATATCGTTCAGTTACTTACCTAGCTCTAGAAACTGACAAAGTATGAGCAAATTCGACTTTTGACCGTGACTGCTGTTTCTTTGATTTTTCGAAGCTCTGCTGCAAACAATGACATGCAGTGAACGAAAAATTAGCGTGATTTTATGTTATTTTGTTGCCAGGTACAGTATATTCCTCCAAGGTTATATTTTTCCACCACACGTTTGCTTTTGTTTTGCTTCCCTTGTGTGCATCCTTTTCGCTAAAATAAATCAAGGCAAGTTTAAATGCGAAGTCGGTCAACTTACCTTAACTTGAAAGTGTTTGAACCGGATTTAAAAGAAATCTGCCTACCTGTACCAGCACCCAAGCTTAATCAGAAGTATTTTACGTATTGAATAAAGGAAATTATAACATAGCGCGCGCGCAAGCTCTATCTGATTCCTATTGAGCGATCATGGCATAAATCTTTATCTACGCATGGCCGTGCGTATATTATAAAATGACGTGTGCATTTGCATTTTAGCTAAGTCGAGTGTTATAGCTGCGAGTTCCCATCGTTTACTCGAGTTGGCTTAAACCTCTCGTATCAAACAAGGGCGAAAATTGCTTTATTTTAAAATTCTTGGACATTTCTTTTTGACGTAAACGAAGTGATAGCGCGAACAGGCGGGAAAATTTGTGGCGCTGTGTTCACTTCTTGAGTTGAATGAACCCGCGAGGGAGCGAACAAGAGAGTTTTCTTTCGAACATTTCCTCAAAAAATCTCCTCCAAAGTCCTTTATACGTCCTGGAAAATTGTGAAGCAGTATATTTTCTGGAAGTTATACGCCTTGTGCAAGTCGAACAAAGCAAGCGTTTACATTGTTCTTGTTTACGGCTCCACGGCTGTCATGAAGACTACTTTATTGTGCTGAAACTGAAGCGAAATTAAGCTCAAAGTGTTGAGTCTAACAAGTTTCCACTTGACGTAAAAAGGATAAGACCAAGATTCAAAGGTACAAACATTACCGAAGTGTCGAGCCTAATTCTATGTCATACACTGAATAAAATTTGCCAGTTTTCCGGTCATCCCGTAAGCTTAAATTATTTGCTGTTATATCTTCATTCAGTCGCTCTTTTTTTGTACATTTACAAGTATCTTCAATAAAACATTTTGCATCAATCCTTTTGTTTTGCGTAGTTGAGTTAACTATTACATTGTACATTTTTGTGGTTTTAGGGAAGACCGATTGCTGTCAGTATTTCTTGCGTTTCAGAGCTCGACAAATTTGCTGTTTTTAACCAACTTTGTAGCCGTTATGTTATAAAAGAATTGGTTCATACTTTTAGCTGTGCGTATATCGAGTTAAGGATGCACTTGGGAAGTTTGGAAAGAACTCAAGAAGCTAGAAAGAACTCAAAAAGCCTCGGCAACTCTTACGCTTCTTTCGTTCTCCACACTTCCCGCGTGCATCCATAACTCGATAGTGCACGCTAAGAATGAACCAATTCTTAAGTATTGTCATTTTTATTTAAGTATATGCTTAAAAGTTATTCGTTTTTTATGAATCTGCTTACTTTTGATATAATTGAGATGTTAAGTGGACATTTGGACTGGCTTAGTCAGCTTTTAATTTTTCATGATCTGCCACTACATCATGAATCATCTGAAAATTTTTACGTTCAAGTGAACGTAAAAGATGTTCAAAGTGCAAATTGTTCCAATCGGGGATTACAAGAAACGCCTAGATGTCGCCTACACGTCTGGTCCATTTGAAACATTAAAAAGTGTACAATGTATTTGTTTACATTATTTTTTGTTAAACAACTAAAGTTTAATGCATGTTTCTATGTTAAAGTGTGTAAATGAGTTCTTTAGTTGCCCAGGTTTTCTAAAAATGTTCATTTTGTTGACTTTTACTTTCCATCCAATTACACGATTAAAAAAAACATGTCATCTGGACTTAAATGGTTGAACATTTTATATGATAATATTAAAATACAGTTAACACTGAATCCGGCAGCAATACATAATATGATTCACCAAGCTTTTTCAAGTTGTAGTATTGATGTCATGTTAAAGATTTTATGTGGTCCGCGCGAAACCTTCATTGAGTCAGTAGATCTTAGAGCAAGAACTCTTAATGCAAGATCCAGTATAGACTTACTTAGACATAACTCAAGCACATGCGTGCATTAATTTCCATTCAAGCCCTCACCAAACAAGTTATCTAAAATAAATGCATCTCATTTTATTTTAAATAATTTTTAAAAGTAAATAGCAGCTTAATGTATGTTTGCTTTCTTCGTAGATATTAAAAAAAAAAAAAAAAAATTGTAATATTTTTACTTCAGCCACCAACCACTTTTGCCGTAGTTAATTTTGGTTTGTCAGCCTCCTAGAATTCTAACTATTCTTTCCGCTATCAATAGGCAAGTAACAAAAGGTAGATGCAACGTGAAGAGCCGGGAGCTGGAAACAAAATTGAAGTTTAAACGCTTACATGTGTCTCTGTGTTTTAGTTGTATCATAAGATTGCTCCTCTTTTTTACAACGAAGTCAACAAACAAGCCTCGGGTGGGTAGAAACGAAAACGAAAAACTATTACACGCGTTTGTAACAAAGGGAAAAAAGAAATTTAGAAATATTTACAGTATTTTAAGCCCACCAAAAGGAATGTTTGGACACCAAAAAGGTGATAGACTGAGACAATCAGCGGTTGCCTCGTGTTTACCTTGCTTGTATGAAGATACGGTGAAAATGATAGACCAGCAATTACCCTAAAAAACAACTGATTTTGGATATTTTCGTTCGATGGTTGCGTGCTTGTGCAAGTGTTCCTTTAGATAGTATGAAGAGTTTCAATAACTTCAATGAAAAATTTAGATTTTCACTAAAATGAAAATCATGGTTTATTAAACTTGGTATAATTTCTATCAGGTTTTGGAAAGTTAGTTTACTTTGCGAAGTATAAAACCATTTTAATAGCCTTCACGAGGATGATAGTGTGCTATTTTTATGAGCAGTAGATCAAACAAATGGTGACCTTTAAATGGTTTGTTTACTGGGCTTTTAGAATCTTTCATTTACATGCAGAGGTTTTAAAACAAATAAAGCTGTACTTACTACGACAACTCGCTAAAAGCAAGACAAACTTACAACTTTTGCCCACTATTATTTTATATCTCATATTGGCCATTTATCATCTTTTATTTATGGGTGTGTTCAGTAGCCTCTCTACAAATGCCATATAATGGAGCTTTATTTTTTCCCGTATATACTAATGTTTATGCAACGTAAAGAGCCGAGAGTTTAATCGAAAGATAATTATTATTTTTTGGCAACTTCTCCATTCATTTCGTACATTAGAGAGCAAACAAGGCTTGAGTGGGTGGAAACGAAAAAAGAAAACTTTTCCACGCATTTTGAACAAATTACAAAAATTAGCAACCTTTAGATTCGTTTCAGTAATATGTAGCCCACCAAAACGATTTTTTATTTGCATACAGAAATAAACCCATTAAGGTGAAAGAGACAGCGTTTACTCTGTGTTTATCTTTCATTTACAGTTACACGCATAGGGCTTAAAACAAAACAAGGTGCACTTATCACGACAACTCGCCTAAAGCTAGACAAACTTACAAATTTTGCTTACTTTTATCTTTTGATTTTTTTTGCCGCGCACACACAAACTAATATTATGCAAGACTGCAAAATCAATATCAATTATCGCGAGGACATTGTGTGAAACAGTTACTTATAAAAGTTCAATCCCTATGCTATCTACTGAAACCCACCTATGTACCGAAACAATAGTTTACGTAGACCCAAAGCATAGACCTGTAGACCCAAAGCATAAAAAATATTGAACGTAAGCGGAAGATCAGGCATGTTGAAACATTTTAATCGTTTGCTTTTTGTAAATGCGATTTATCACTTTTATTGATGTGTAAGTTAAAGCAGCCTCTGCACAAATGACATATCACGAAGCTGTACAATTATTTAACATGGCAGTTAACATTAAACGAACGAACAAATGTTAGCCGCTTTAATAGCGCAAAACGTTTAAAGAGTAGGTAATCACAAAGATCAAACGGAAAAAAGTTATTAGCACACTTCAGTACAAACATGTTACGAGCTTTCAATCGTTTTTTACTTACTATTAGACGTTTTCATTTTTACGCAGAGGGCTAAAACCAAATAAAGTTGTACTATTCACGATAAAAGCAAAACAAACGAACAACTATATAGTCACTTTTTCCGTGTAAACGGTATGTAAAACAACTTTTTTTCGCTCGTTAAAATTTCGATCTGCCACTATTTAAATCAACGGCCGACGATGCAATGCAAACATTACTTGCGTAGCCAATTTTGAGTCAAAACGGAAAAAAATTATTGTTAGTGGTCTTAATTGCTGTTAAGTAATCTTTCATATAACGGGCTACGTTTAAGTATACCGTAAAATTCCGGTTATAAGTCCTGGGCTTATACAATTTCGTAAGGGGTTTTGGGTGGGCTTATAATCGGAAGGGCTTATATCCGGAAGGGCTTATAAGCGGAATAAAGAGAACGTTTTGTAATGAGCCACGGTAGTGTTAAACGAAATAAGTTTTTAAGCAAAAAACGCATAATTAATAAAGCAACATTTAGCAGTGTTCAGTACTGTCATCCGGTAGAGGGGGGCTTATATCCGGGAGGGCTTATAATCGGACGTATTTTTTTGTTTCCAGATAGATGGGCCTGTAACCGGGGGGGCTTATAAGCGGGAGGGCTTATAAGCGGAATTTTACGGTATTCTACTCAAACATCATACAAAGTCTTATACCTAAACTTAATGGGTAAACAAACGAACAACTTTTAAAAGCTTTTAATGCGAAAAAAGGGTATTCAGTAATTAATTATAAAATTAACAAAAGCGGTCTGAAAGTGGGGCATAATCACGTAATAATCAAAATCAAACGGAAAAAAGCAATGAGCACTCTCCAGTACAAACAACTAAACCGTTTGTTTACTTGCTTTTAGAGTTTTTCAATTTCACGCAACGAGATAAAAACAAATAAAATTGTACTATTCACGAAAACTTGACAAGAGCAAAACAAACGAACAACTATTAGTCAATTATACGGTGTAAACATTTTGTAAAACTACTTCTTTTAAGAGGTGTAATCCCTTTAAAGTATCGATCTTCCACTATTTAAATAAGAGGGCCGACGATGTACTTCAAACATTGCTTACGTAGTATTTTTGACCCAAAACGGAAATCGAGTTATTTTTGTGGTAGATCAAGCGTGTTGGTACCCTTTAATCGCTCTTTTGTTGATCTTTCATTTATGGACTGCGTTTAAGTAGCCTCTTCTCAAACATAATATAAAGTAACAGCATAATGCAACAACTTAATGGGAAAACAAACGAACCTTAAATCGCTGTTTAGTTGATCTTTCATTTATGGGCTGCGTTTAAGAAGCCTCTACTCAAACATAATATAAAGTAACGACATAATGCAACAACTTAATGGGGAAACAAACGAACCATAAATTGCTGTTTCAGTAGTTGCCCTTCCATTTATGCACTGCGTTTAAGTAGCCTCTGCAAACATCAATATAAAGTCTTATGTATTAACTTAATGGAAAGACAAACGAACGACTTTTAAAAGCTTTTAAAGCGAAAAAGTGTATCGAGTAAGTAATTATGAAGATCAACAAAAGCGATCTGAAAGTGGGGCATCTGTAAAAATAAAGCGGCACCATAGAGAAATCGGGTTAATTGATATACGCTATAAGAGTAAGCTGCTAAGGGAAGTTTTAACACAGAAGTTGAGACTTCAAAAGGATTAAATTCAAAATGATGCCCCTAGTGCTTTTTGCCTTGGCTACATTTTTTGTCAGGATTCAAGGTTAGTAGCTTGTCATTTGAAATATTGTAGACTAAATTTTAGTTCTTTGGTACAAGAAGTTGGGTTTTGATAAAATATTATTGATTGGCCATATTGCTGATGGGACGTCTTACAATTTATGAATCAATTCAAAAATACGAAGAGACCTGTATAAAAAACGTACAATTCATTAACCTATTTTTGTGCTTCGAGATTTGAAAAAAACATTTACCGTTTATTACTATCAATGGTGTTTGATACGCCCAGCTTGTGCCGCCGAATGGTTAACTTTCATTGCCCAAGGTGAAATTTTCCTTTTAGTTGGTAAAAAGTATGGTTCACGGAAAGATTAATCTATTCAAGCCCCACAATTTTCGATCGCTGTGTTAAGTTCAGATCGAGTTCTAAGGTTTTCTGAATTATTTTTGTTTTCTATTGTAGCAGTTTAACTGTTCCCATTTTCACGATAGTATGACATTAATGGTACTGATCTTTTTATCTTGTATTCTCCTTTTAGGGAATCCTGTTCCTGACTTTTTTACTGACTGTCCCGAAGGATCGGGCGACTGCACCCGTAAGTTGTTCTTGGCACACCTTTTTATAACTATAAACAAGGCGCTTGAGTTAGGCGTTTTATCCCAATTGTTAGACAAACATTTTTATCTTCTTTATTTTCATCTCGTTACAACTTATTATTTTTACCTATCGTTGTATTTGACACCGGTAACTCTTTGCGCGAAGAATGCATTTTCCTTAATTTCGCAATTTTAATAAATCAAGGAAACGTATCTCCCTAACATCAGTTTTGCTTAAAGAAAATAACCGTCACGGGAAGTCTTCGTCCACATTGCTAATAATGCAATTTATTAGGCTAGTTAGTTAACAAATTGTATGAAGAAAGAAAAAGGAAAAAATGCTCCGTTTTGGATGTAATTAATTGGAATACTAAAGGAAGGGATCAGACTTGATATGGTATAAAAGTCTTAGCTTACTGAACCTAATGTACATTGCTTTTCTGTCAATTCAAGCCGCGCCGCCGCCACCACCAGGACCTACAACATCAGCACCACCACCACCATCACCGCCGCCTTCTCCATCCTCCTGCGGTGCTCGTCCAACGTCCAATGCACGAATTGTTGGTGGACAGGAATCGGTGAAGAACAGCATTCCATGGCAGGCTATGCTGCGAACTGACTCAGCTCAATTCTGTGGCGGCTCGCTGATCCATAAGCAATGGGTGCTAACGGCTGCTCACTGTGTTGAGGGGTCATCGGCTGGCAGCTTTAAAATTTGGTACAGTCTTGTTTTGGTAGCTACTACTCTACACGTATTAACATGGGGGAGTCACTTTGTGATAAACTCCGGGGAGAAAACATATTTCGTTTTTTTTTTTTTCGTCATGCTGGCGAAAAAGCTTTCTTTCTTATTTTACTTTGCCTTGCACTTTATTCTAATCTGAAAACTTTTAAAACACTTTTTAGGTTATTTACTCACATCTGTTATCCTGTTTTAAGGCTGGGTGCCCATCGCAAGGAAACCAAAGAGAGCACAACTCAGGAGTTTAACACGATAAAAGTTGTGTCCCATCCTCAGTACAGTTCCTCTACCATGCAAAACGACGTTGCACTGGTCAAGCTTGACAGGGAGGCTGTACTGGGAACCGGCGTCGGTCTTGTCTGCCTGGGAGACGATTCGTTCCACCTTCCGTTGGACGATCTCACCAACCAGTGCCTGATAAGTGGATGGGGAACTCTTGAAAGCGGAGGGCAACAACCGGACACTTTGCAAGAGGTCTTGGTCCCTCTTGTGTCTGAAAAAGTGTGCCAAGGCGCCTATAACGATCTTCACGCCTCCATGCTGTGTGCCGGATTGAAAGAAGGCGGGAAGGACAGCTGCCAGGGTGATAGCGGTGGTCCATTGGTGTGTCAGTACAATGGCAAGCATTACGTTGAAGGGGCGACAAGCTGGGGAAGTGGATGCGCCGGTGCTAACGCGTACGGAGTGTACGCTAAGGTGCGTCATCTGAGAAGCTTTATCGACAGCACCATTCAAGGATGAAGAAATCTCGCCATAAAGTGTATTGTCAAGAAATTGGGTTGTAGTTCAAAAGCTGTAAGGGATAGCAAGTTCCCAAAAATAAAGAGATAATCAGCATTAAACGTGTTTCAGTAGTCTTTTTTGAACTTCAAATAATAATAACAACAATAATAATAATGATAGAATGTATTCAGGGACCGCGGAGAGGGAGGGGCTAGGGTAACACTAACAAGAAAAAAAATTAAATTAAGCCGAAAAGGGACAAAAAAATTCTGAAAACAAGTCTATTCCTGAGCGCCATATTATCGATTTAGTTTGTAAAGGACGAAAGTAACAGCATTACTTTTACCAAAATAGACTTGCCTTTGACTCAGATATATAAAGAACAAGTAAATGCGGACAATTGTCTTAACAATTTTCAGTTATAATTGAATAATGTTGGACTACTACCCTTAACTAAAAAATGGTTTTTAAGGGCGAGCAGATTTTTCATGAAAAAGGCATGATCACCTTGGTAGTTTCGACCTGTAAATGGGTTTAGTTTAGACGATACAACGTTTTGTTTTCGAGTTCAGTTGCTTAAGGTAATTCATTTTGTAAGAATAAAAGAAAAAATTGCCTTTTCTGTTTTTATTCGTTCTGGTACATCGCAGTTACAAGTTCTCCAAAAGTTTTGTGTCTTTATATAACGTTTAAATGGTCAGTGAAAAGTTGTATCGAAAGTTTTGTGGAGCAACGTTGCTTTATTGCAATACTTTGTCAGTTTAAGCAATAATTTTAAAGCACAATTTTAAGCGCTGAACAATTTTAAATGCGTTTCCCGGTATCTTAGAGAAATTGAAATGTAAATTTTCCCGGGGGATCGGGGGCATGTTCCCGGACCCCCCCCCCAGTTGGCTCACGCTGACACGTTCGCAGTGAAGCCCCCCCCCCCCCCAACTCAAATTCTTGCTGCGCGGTCCCTGATATTGTTGTTATAGTCTGTCTGTAACGTCGTATAAAGCGGACGTTTATGAACGTAGCGATGGGCTATCAGTTACAGAGCACAGAACATCATACATTAACTACATCGATCATCCAAACTAAGCTGAAATCTATCCTTTCTTCCCCTTATTTTTTAAGTTTGAAAGTCGCTTTTCTTTGCGCTATCTTGTTTCCTTTTTGTTTTTTGGCTATTTTCTTTTGTATTGTTTTGACCATTGTTTAGGCCCATAGCCAGACGTTTCTAACAACCGAAGACGCGAGCTGCTTGGGGGTCGATCTTCAAAGTCTCGAAGGCCCGGAAGTACTCTTTTTGGGGCAATATCAGAAAAAGAAACACTAGTTATGCACAGCCTTTTCAGGAACATAAAAATTTCCAATGAATTCAAGATTTTTACCGAGGCAAGAGCTAACGGCTCTGCTGTTTCATAACCCACACACTATCAACTACCTTAAGGTTACTATTGTTAGCGGCTACTAATAATACTAATTTTACTACTAATTTTTAATTTAATACGCGTTAAATGTATACCTCCGCCCGCCAGAGGAATACAAAATTAAATATAATGGCCCTGTTCAACTATATGACAACGTCAGAAGTAAGGGCAACAATATAAAAAAGGTTGGGAGAGAGCTGGCTTCACCTTGGGCTGCCACCTTGCCGTGGTGGTGAAGCTTGTGTGTCTCAATGACCCAGAGAGCTGTGCCGGCGGGGACTTCGGTCCCTGGCAGGTCTAACCATGCCAGATTGGTCGACGGGTAGAGGCCAGACGAAGAAAAGCCCCTGGTCCTCCAGGTTGGGGGTTGGGCTGCGGGCTGATAACCCGCTCCTGTAAAAAACACATTATTACCGAAACAAGAAGCAGAATAATTTCAAATGATCTGGGGGACATAGTGGTCACTCCTCACACCATGAGAGGTTCGATGACGCGTGGGGGTGAAAGCCACACGGAAGCCCTTGGGCAGATGAGACCACTAGTCCACCCAAAGAACGTCATGAAGATAGGGAATTGGAACGTAAGAACGCTATACCATAGCGGTAACGTAGCACAGGCATCAAGAGAGATGGAGAAGAGGGGTATTGACATCATGGGAATTAGTGAGACACATTGGACAGGACAAGGAAAAGTAGTATTGCAGAGGGGAAACACTATCATACACTCTGGCAGAGAAGATGACAACCACAGAGGTGGAGTAGGAATACTGATGACTAGATTTGCAGCAAGATCACTCATGGATTGGGCACCAATAAGGGAAAGGATAATTACAGCCAGGTTCTATTCCAAACATGTTAAGATGACGATTGTACATGTATATGCACCAACAGAGGATGCAGAAGAGTCTGTAAAGGATGAATTCTATGAGAGGCTACAGGATGTGTTGAATAACAAAAAAGAACATGATATGCTGGTAATTACAGGTGATATGAACGCAAAAGTCGGTGAAGATAATCGAGGTTACGAGGGAATCATGGGTAGACATGGCATTGGGAGAATGAACGACAATGGAGAAAGACTTTGTGAATTTTGTGATATGAATGAACTGATAATTACAGGAACGTGGTTTCCACATAGAGATATTCACAAAGCCACCTGGGTATCGCCAGATGGAAAAACAAGAAATCAAATAGACCATGTGCTGATAAACAAGAAGTTTCGTAACTCTGTAATTGACACCAGAGTCTATAGATCAGCAGACATTGGAAGCGATCACCATCTTGTATGCATGAAAGTTAAGCTAAGACTAAGAAAACAGCAATCCAAAGAACAGGGAAGTATACGGACAAGATATGACACCAACAAATTGAAAGAAAAGATCACTTTGCAGAATAGATATCAGGTATTAGAAGAAGAGTCACTGGAGGGAGAGGAGGAGGACGAGATAGAAAAGGAGTTTCATATAATGGAAGAAGCATACACGAAAACAGCAGATGAAGTATTAGGCCGTCCTAGGAAAAAAAGAAAGCCATGGATAACAGAAGAATCGTGGGCGCTTGTTGACCAAAGAGAAGAGATAAACAAGAAGATTCTAAGTACTTGTTCAGAGAGGATCAAGAAACGACTAAGAACAGAATACAAGGAAAAGAGTAAAGAAGTAAAAAGGAGCATAAGGAGTGATAAAAGGAAGTGGATGGATGGCATAGCAAGTGAAGCAGAGGATGCTGCAAGAAAACAACATATGAGAACGTTATATGGATTGACAAAAGTGCTATGCAATGAAAGGTCTAAGAGCAGCACAGCCATCCTTGATAAGAGCGGTAATCTCGTGAGCGGCAAGAAGGAAATGCAGGCAAGATGGACAGAGCACTTTAGAGAGGTACTGAACAGAGAAGAACCAACAGACCCTATAACAATAGAAGATGAAAGCGAGTTCGAGCTAGGCGGATTGATTGAGGAAATCGTGATCACTGAGCCAACAATCGGCGAGATTCAAGCAGCAATTGAACGTTTAAAGAATGGGAAATCTCCAGGCGTCGACTCCATCACGGCTGAATTGTTAAAGGCGCACAAGGAGCTCTCAGCAACGAAAATACATCAGCTATTGGAGAAAGTATGGAAACATGAAAAGATCCCGGAAAAATGGAAAAGAGGCTTGATCATCAAATTGCCAAAGAAGGGAAACCTCAAAGAATGTAAGAACTGGAGGGGAATTACTCTACTTTCAGAAGTCGGCAAAATACTTGGACGGATCGTGATTGATCGAATACGGAATGGAGTTGATATCAGACTGAGGAATGAACAAGCAGGATATAGAAAAGGGAGAGGAACAACAGAACAGATTTTCATATTAAGGAACATCGTTGAGTGGCAGGCAAGTTTATATATTAGCTTCATAGACTTTGAAAAAGCATTTGATTCCATCCACCGTGCAAGTCTATGGTTAATTATGCAGAAGTACGGAATCCCGGACAAGATAGTAAGAATGGTAAAAGTGTTCTATGAGGACTTCAATTGCGCTGTAGAAGATCAGGCAGAAGCTTGTGAGTGGTTCAACATCAAAACGGGTGTCAAACAAGGATGCAATATGTCTGGTTTTCTCTTCTTAATAGCTATGGATTGGATTATGAGAAGGACTGTAGGAAAAGGAGAAAACGGAATCAGGTGGAACTTTACATCTAAGCTTGATGATCTAGATTTTGCAGATGATGTGGCGCTTTTGTCTTCTACTAAACAGCATATACAGAACAAGACTACTAAAATGAATGAGGAAGCAACACGGGTCGGGCTGAAAATCAACAAAGGAAAGACAAAAGTGATGAGGATTAACGGGAAGAGTCAGGAGAAGGTTGCAGTAGATGGGCAAGATATAGACGAAGTTGAGGAGTTTAATTATCTGGGAGCTATCATTTGTAAGGAGGGAGGAGGAATGAAAGATCTGAAAAGCAGGCTATCCAAGGCGAGAGGCACATTTGCCAGACTCAAAAGAATATGGAACTCAAAGAGCATCACGAAGAGGACCAAGCTTAGACTGTTTAAAACCTTAGTCGTACCGGTGCTACTGTATGGATGTGAGACATGGAAGATGAACATGGGAGATGACCAACGAATAGATGTGTTTCACAACAAATGCCTCAGGAGGATTCTCAAAATAAACTGGCAAGATCACGTTACCACTAGGGAGCTCCTTGAGAAGGCAGAGACGAGGTTGCTAAGTGAGGAGGTTAAGATGAGAAGATGGAAGATGATAGGGCATATCCTGCGACGAAACAGAAACAGCCACACCAACATAGCCCTATCATGGACACCTGAAGGAAAAAGGAGGAGAGGAAGGCCTAAGACCACCTGGCGAAGAACAGTCGAGAGAGAGAGGAACAGTGCGGGATGGCGTACATGGGGTGAGGCAAGAGCTGCTGCAGCCAACAGAGAAAATTGGAGGCATTCTGTGGAGGCCTTATGTGCCACGAGGCACAAAGAAGCTAGGTGAAGGTGAAGGGAGAGAGCTGGGATCGCCGGTATCGTGGAGAATATGACTGATATCCCAGACGAGGACCCACTTTCAAATATTTGAAATTCACTTCTTTCTGACAATGATAATGTTCGTTCAATTTTAAGTGTCTTCGTTCTATTACTGAACATTTATGTTCATCTTATCTGTATATTAATTTTGATTTTTAATTTTCGGAAAATCGCTAAATTTAATAGTCGCTAAATTTTGCTTAAAAAAAATCGCTAAAATTAGTAGTCGCTAAAATAGTAACCTTAAGGTATTTGCCTTTCGCACGAGTATTGAACCTTACGAGATGCACTCGCGATTCAAAAGCCGTAAGTTACTTACAGAAACTAAATTATTCATTAAGTGTATCCAAGTGTAGTTCTCAAGACTACTGATTTACGATGTAAAAGAGAATTTACCAAGTTTATCTTAATGAAACAAAGCTTGAATGTTCAAAAACAAGATTACGCCATTTAGCACGAGCAAGCGCACGCTGTGAATTTTATTTGAATATTGCAAATTGGATTGGCTACGTTTTTTCTCCAAAACTGAAAAGGGGCCTTCTTTTGCAAAATGGTAAAATGGCAATCAATGAAAGATATAATGTGAAATTCCGTTGACCTGCAAACGATTTTAAAATTTATGTCCAAAAATAATTGTCAGCGAAACGCAACTTTGAATGTTATAAGATTAGAAATTGCCGAAATTTAAAAGTGTAAACGAAGAATCATAATCACTTCTCTTGTTTCAACTCTTATTCATACTGTGAAAAACTTTCATCCCCTATTTCGTTGCAATTTTTGTCTTCTCCGAAATCGCCTCGACTAGTAAATCATCCAAACCATCTTCACAGAAACTTTGAAAACATGAAGAAGCTTCCGCCATTTTGTTGACAACCGCACGCTGTTTGGCTACTCACTTTCTACAACAGAATAAATATATAGTGAGTAGCTTAGCCAATCAGAGAACAGCTTTCGTGATAGATCGCTAGTAGATTTATACTAAAGTTAGTTAGATAACGTGAGTATGACATATTTATGTATTATTGATGTATAAGATTGTGAGTTAAATCAGGGATATGCTTTAGAGAGTACTATACATGTGTTCAATGCTCAATTTAGAAGAATGACAGAGACAATACAAGACGCGGTCGACTTTCATCAATTGACAAATTGAAGGAGATAGGTTTTGTTCCCTTCTTTGTGGCACAAACGAAACAATTATTTTCCCTATTGAACCAAGAGAAGAAGACAAAGCTTTCTCAATAAAGGTTTTAAATAAATGCAAAGGTTAAGTGAAAAGCGTAAGATGTTTACCTTTAAGTTCACATTGTTTCTTGTAATTCTGAATGTTGGTAAACAGATTTAAGACTTAAAGGAAAAACAAAAAGGAACAGTGGTACGCATTAAATTGCATATTTAGTAACGTTTAGTAACGTTATGTGTACTGTAGTCTTTCATTATTCTATTTTTTTTATCTTTCTATGGTTTAACACTCTCTACCCGAAGTAAGAAAGCCACAATAATCGCCTGTTATTTTCAGCCAAGTGAGTTGTGCTTTGTTTTCTTGTCCATCTCGTCCTGTCATAACGCCCCAATCACACCTCTTACAATAACGTCCACTTCACTCCACCTGGAGTTGGTCAAGCCTCCATTAGCGTCTGAACTAACTTCTTAAATAAAAGACTGAAGGAAAACCCTTAGTGAAAGTGAACCATTGAAAATGAGTGAAAACCATTGGTGAAGGAAAACCATTAACAAGAAAGCTGAAAAAGAAACGAAAAACAAACAATTTAATAACAATAAAACCAAATGAAGAACAGATAAATCTGCAGCAGCGCCATCATTTGGATATCATTGTGGTTAGCCCTGTATAGGACAGCGCTGGCAAAATGAAGTCGTTGATATTTCTTCTTCTGGCAATTGCGAGCTCTCGTAGTGAAGGTAGGCATCCGCATCTGTAAACGTCTTATGTATATGTTGTTTCAATACCCCTTCTGTCGGAAAGAGATCGAATAAAAAGAGCTCCCTTTGCACTCGACCTTTTTTGATCGTTTTAATAATTATACTAATAATAGTAATACTTATAATACTTTTAATGGTTTATCAAAATGACCATCAGCCAGAGTCACTCACTTGAGCAATTTATCAAATGTAGTCTTGTTTTCAAACGCTTACCTGCTTACTGGCTAAGTTTTTGCAAGAAAGAAGGAATCACAGTTTACAGTGACATTTCACAAGAAAAACAGCAGTCATTTCGAAATCCTCTTGAAAATTAAAGATCTATTCACGGATTACAGCTATGTAACCAAATCGCGTTTTCAGGGAAAAAAAGTAAAGCCATTTTACAATTCACGGAAAAACCTGACCTTTCACCTATCCCGAAAAAACCTTTCACAGCTTTGCTATTTCACATTGGCGGGATTTAGATTTGTCATTTCTCTGTTCTTTGATTTCATTTAGAGAAACTCCATTCGCATGTAATTAAATGCGCTAGTCGTAAAGAAATCGTATTAATTTTTTGGCCTTGACTTACCCAAAACCATTAACCGATGAGAAAAAAAAACAGTTAACAAGTTGTTGTGATGTAATGTATATGAAATGATTCATATATGAACTGCGGATGTATATGAAAGTGATAAATGATCGTCGTAGTGAATTTCCAATTTAAGCAATTGGAATAAAGAAGCCTAAATTGGAAATTCACTGCGACGATCATTTATCACTTTCAACAAGTTGTTGTCTTTACAAAAATGTTGTAGTTAAGATGGGAAGCGGCAAAAACATACGGATCTAGAAAACTGGTCACGTTTATTCTATTTTTATTCTGCTTAAAATGTCCTTTTTCCTGAAAGTGTGACAATTGTTGCTTGTTTGTTCGTTTTCTTAGATGCAACCTGTGATTTCGAAAACGGCTTCTGTAACTGGAAGCAGTCCACAACTGACAACTTTGACTGGACACGCAAGACTGGTCGTACTCCCTCTAGTAACACGGGACCAAACTCCGGCAACAATGGAAAAGGTAAGTAACAAACAGAAATGTAAAAGAACAAAATATTTTCGAATTTGAAGATTCAGCTGAGAAAGTAACTAACAAAGAAACAGAGAATCAAACATACGTTTTTCTGTTATTCCTGTCACAACTATACTGCAAAGAGTGCTTTGCTCCCAGCTCGAAATGAATGCATCCTCTAAATCACCGTTGCAACTTTTAAAAAACCTTTTGTTATATAATACCGTTTTTCGAACAATCATCTTTCATCATTCGATTTATTAATATTTTACACAGATAATTAGTCAGTAATTTACATATTTAAATAAAATGATGTATTCCATTATATTCTAATGATCCTTGTCACAAGCATGTCACCAGAATAGAGTTGCCCCTCTGCCAAAAGTTGTGTTACCTGAGTTCGGATCCTGACGGATTTTCTCTTTCCTTATCTATTTAAAGAAATGTGGCGTGCAAGAGACCCGTGTGGTTTCCAATGGTATTATATTACATAATACCAATTGTTTTTTAATTTTCTTTTTTCCCACGAACAATCTGTGAATGGAACTCCCTTCCAGATGATATTGTAAATATAACGTCTGTAAATAGTTTTAAATCTAAGTTAGTTAATAGTTTTTAATATTTTATTGTATTAGTTTTATTTAGTTTTTAACATTTTTAACATTCATCATTTTAGTTTTTAACGGTTGGTGTGATATCTTAAGATTTTTACCGACCTAATTATATGTAGATGTAGATGTAGATATTCACGGCCACTTAAGACGTGAAAAAAAAAATTGCTAAGAGAAACACAGGGTTTTGTATAACTCCCTGAGATATATGATCTTGTGTAAAAAGCTATTTTTTAGTCCTGATACGTAGTTGCCCGTTGGAAAAAAAAAAACACAAAAAAATTGAACGTACCAGAAACCAAGTTTTAATCTACTTTGACTTTTTACAGGGTATTACATTTATATCGAGACTTCCAGACCCCGCAAAACTGGTGACAAAGCCATTTTGACTCTTCAGGGTGCCAACAGTAAACCCGTTTGCCTCTCGTTTTACTATCATATGTACGGAAAAACCATTAATCAGCTGAACATTTACAATCGTGGAAAAGTAATTTGGACCATGACTGGTGAGCAGGGGAATGCCTGGAAAAAGGCCGAAGTGTCAATCAGTGGGAATTATGATGTAAGTGTTGATGGAAAGAACCTTTCTTGCTTACTTTCCAAAGGGTCTTGTTAGCAGCAGGCTTCCGTTGGTTGAAAATAGGTAACGCTTTTAAGATTTGAAAACATGGTTCGACACTAAATTTTTTCATTTAAGTTATTGAGGACTAAAGAATAATTTAACTTCATTAACAGAATTGGGTCCTATAGTTAGTTATGTTTTAACATTCATTTTGTTAGCACTTTTTTCCCGATTTGTATTTTAGTAATCACTGAAACAAAGAATGGTGTAATAATTGTTTAGTGGATGGTGCCATGCTAATTTTGTTTATACAAGAGAAAAGAGATGGAAGAATGTGTGTAAAAAAGAAGGATGTCGATGAAGATTTTATTAAAAGTAGGATTTTTGTATGTTTTTTGCATGTTATATCCTTTGCAAGTAACTTTCCTATGTTATCTCCGGTTTATTTTAACTACTGATCTTAGTATGTCTTCATACTTTTCCTTGTAGCTGAAGATCGAAGGAATTAGTGGCACATCCTACACCGGTGATATTGCTCTAGATGACTTGTCCGTGACTGATGGGTCTTGTGGTGGAGTGGTACCCACAACTTTACCAACTGCCCCACCAACTACAGGTAGTTGACCTCTTCTAGTCGTTTAGTTAGTTTGGGTAGGTGGGTGGCAAATTTGTACTTTGGTCGCGGAATAAAGTTATTCGACAGCCGACGATTTGTATGCAGAAAATTCGGACTGAGATACCCTATTTGCATGATTTAAAATTGCTTAAATAGTGCTTAATAGTATCTAAAGAAATTTTGCATAGCTCTATAGTTCTGATGCAATGTTCTTATAGGAGAATTTTAATGTGGGCCAATCTTAGATCAAACTCTACTTTACGACTCTTTGGACCGAGAAGACTCTATTTACATTTTCATTCAGATGGCTTCATGACGTCTACCAATTTAACCGAAAATAACATCAAACGACAACAAACCTAAAACGTATGAGCGCGAGAGCTGATCAGAAGCTTGCAAATTCAATGCATGGTCTCAAATGAAGTAAGAAAAAGGCGTTTTACATGGACGGAAATCACGTCATTTTCAGTTTAGCAGAATAGCCCGGATGAAACAGGAATTTTTGAGAAGGACAGACTACCACCGCAGTAAATTCAAGCCAAATAATGCCATGACCGCGTTCAAATCAGCAGTGAAATTTAGTTTCGAGTCTATTTTAATTGGCAAAAGATATCTGCTGTCTAATACAGCCATCAATAAAATTCGGTTCACCGAGACTTCCTAAACAATGTTTTCCACTTTTTTTTCTTTTTCATATAAATGCATTCTTATGTATATATAATGGTTTACAGTCTTAGACTTATCTTTAAGACTTCAATGCGCTTTAAGGGAAGCTTCGATCCCTGTGGCCCATACAGCCGGAGCTTATCCCGGTTTCGATAACACTAAGCGGCTAGGAATATTTCTACTCCCCTCTGGATGGGATGCTAGTCCATCACAGGGTTGCCTCCAGCATATTCTTTCGCCTGTACCCATTTATACACCAGGCACCGTGAGAGTAAAGTGTCTTGCCCAAGCACACAACACAGCGACACCGGCCAGGGCTCGAATCCGGACCGTTTGAGCTCGTTTGATCCAGAGTCTGGCGCGCTAATAATTATTCCACCGCGTTTCCCACTTCGTCACTGATAAAACAAACTGAGCAGTTTTTATTGACGACAAAACCAAAACTTGACGCCAAAACACCTAGCCGATGAATAATACTATTCCTACCACTTATTGTAACTAACTGTGGAATTTTCTACACCACTTATCAGCATCAGCTGGCAGTGGGACCATTCTGAACAATCAAGACAACAATCAGTGGTACAAAGATGGTATCAAGCTGATTCAAGACAACGTTAAGGCAAAACCGAATAACAAAACTGCAAAAAACGCCATTATCTTCGTGGGGGATGGAATGGGCGTCACAACTCTCACTGCTGCACGTATTTTAGATGGACAGATGAAAGGCAAATCAGGCGAGGATAATGTTTTGAGCTGGGAGATGTTTCCTTGGTCAGCTCTAGTCAAAACGTACTGTGTGGATTTGCAAGGTGCAGAATCTGCCTCTGCCGCGACGGCGATTCTGACTGGAGTTAAGACTAATTATGGTAGGTGTCAAATGAACAATGCACGCTGCTCAAAAATCTTGGTTCGAAAGAGACAGGAGTTAATCTAGCTTAGCCCTCTCGGACTTCCATTCATTGTTAGTTAAGTTTGTTTTCTTTTGATCTAACGGTCTGGGCATAAAGTTTGCCGTGTAGAGATACCAGTTTCATTCATTTTTTGTTACTGCTACCTTGAAATGTAAGTAACGTCCAAACCTGGGGACAGAGAAATTAAACAGATCTAAACAGGCTGCAAAATCATCTAGCAATTTTAATTCACAAGCGACAGCTCTAAAAACTCTAAGTAAGGCGACGGAAAAGTGGATGGTCAAAGATAATTTCATTTCAGCTTTAACGCTTTTCTTTTAAAAGCATAAATTGTGTATTGATCATTTACTTTAAATTCATGTTTAATTTTGAATCCTATATAACTCCATCAGGTGTTGTTGGAATGGACGAAAATGTAAAACGAGGCTACTGTTCTTCTGCGAGTGCAAACCGAAGAGCGATCTCTATTCTATCGCTCGCGGAGATGGCTGGGATGTCAACTGGGATTGTGTCCACTGCGCGTGTGACACACGCAACTCCCGCGAGCGCGTACGCGCATTCTGTGGATCGCGGATGGGAAAGCGATGCCAACAAGAAGAATGATGCGTCTGCCTGCAAAGATATTGGTAATTTCTTAGTTCTAACATTGAGGAATTTTTATCATTATAAGAACACCAATTATTACAATTTTATAAATAACATGTACACAAGTTCAGGTTGCATCTGCCAGGTTTCGTTTACTGGCCTGCAGTGGAGCAAAACTTGGTTGTTTAGCTTTCGAGATTTTTAATGACAAGTACTTAAAATTCCAAAGTGACCAAAATATCTCCATTAGTGCTGCTGTAAAAATCGTCGCATCGACAACTTTCATGTCATGTGTAGTACCCGGGGGGGGGGGGGGGGGGCGGGGTACCCCCTATAATGGCCTATACGGGGAGGCTCCGCCCGAAAGGGGATTTCACGAGTTTAAGTATATGAAAGGGTATGGAAAGCTGTCATTTGGCAATTTAAAAGGGCCTTCAATTTAAATATTTCGAACAGACCCAATTTATGGCTGTATTGTTTTAATTTTATTAAGCGCTACATAAAAATGGCAAGAAAACATCCTATTTTAAGTCCACGCCATGTACCTTTTTTCAGTTAAAGGTATACAAAAGGGGTACAATTTCTGTCAAAAATGGTATATAAAAGGGTAAGGGGTTAGAACTAGAGGCGGAGCCTCCCCGTATAAAACTTTTTTGAGTACACCCCCCCCCCCGGGGGGGGGTATAGTACCTGCACTACTAGACAACACAAGTGGAGAAAAGCATTTGGCGAATTTGGGAAGAATGCGTCGTTAGTCACCAACACTTCTTTAAAATCATTCATTTTTAGCCTTACAACTTGCTGAATACCCATATGGTGACGGAATAGATGTCATCTTTTCCGGGGGCCGTAGTAAGTTCCTGCACCGCAATCAAAAAGACCCTGAGTATCCGGATAAAAAGGGAGAGAGACTGGATGGCAGAGATCTGATTCAGGAGTGGGTGAACAAACATCCGAACTCCAAATACGTGTGGAACAAATCTGGGTTTGATCAAATTGACGTGAAGAAGGTTGATCACGTGATTGGTAAGCAATGACGTGTACTTTCTTATATGTCTGTCAGTGGCAAACGTTTTAATCGCTATCTTTACCTCTGTTTATTTATTGCATTAACAACACAAGTGAAATGATTATTACTTCTTTTTGTGTAGGCAACGAAAGTCCATTTTTTCTTCACGATTCAAGTTATTGTAAAAGCTGTTCTAAAAAAAGCTTTTGAACATTCTCTAGTGGAAATAGTTTTTTTGGTGCGACTTTATGAAGTCCACGTTAAGTGAAACGTTTTTCTTGACAATGGAAATAATGCATTAGCAAACATATATAAAAAAATCTTGAAAACACTTCCTAGAATAATTAATTAAAATTACGACACATCATTTTGTGAAAAGTCACCAAATTTGGTGATTAAAATTAAGATCCTTTTGTAATTACACATCTTCAATTCTAGCACGGGTCACTAAAGCTTGCAACTCGGGTCTGAATAGGGTTACGTAATTGCTGTTATGATCTCTGCATATTACAACTACCTTTACAGGACTCTTTGAGCATTCCCACATGAAGTATGAAGTGGACCGTGCAGATGATGCAGCTGGTGAACCATCAATAGCAGAGATGACAGAAAAAGCCATCCAGATACTACAGAAAAACCCTAAAGGCTACTTCCTGTTAGTTGAAGGTATTAAAAAATGCTTGCAAATCAGCTATTAGCCATCTTATTCCGTCTAGGAATTAACTGTGATGGAAACAAAACCACATAAGGGAAAAATTGACAATAAGACTCAGGCTGTATTGACGTTTTGAGTGATTATTCGAGTGGCCCAATTCGAGTGCGGCAAGCCACTTCTCTACTGGAAATCAACTTGACCTTTCCACCGGTAAAGTGCTAAGCCTGAAATCTTTTAATCGTTTCGGCGAGAACGTAAATATAATTTTTGTTGATTATAAGTGCAAGTGCTCAATCTTGGCAGTACACGGGAATCTCTCCTCTTTTCTCTTTTCTGTTGAGTAGCACCCTGCTTCTATAATGCAATAACTGCCTATAGTGGTGCTTTGTCAATCTTGTCAGTTATTACTACAAGCTCAATTATCTGTCCATCCAGTCCACCCAGTCGCCGGAACACTTGCCAGTTGATTGCAGGCCTCAGGTCTTCGATACTACACTGATCCACGTATATTTTTTGGTGCCTTAAAGAAGTATTTGATTACGCCACAAACAGTGCGACAAATGTTTGAGTAATGGGTTTTTACATTGAAGAATAAAGAACACTCAACAAATGGCCAAAAAGGGGCAGTGAATTTTTTTGGACTGCAGAATCCATTTACGCTCCATGCATATTCAATTATTTATTCTGATTACTGATTACGCAATATTTTTCGCAGGAGGACGCATTGATCACGGACACCACGCAGGTCAGGCAGTGAGAGCTCTTCACGAGGCAGTAGCTATGAATAAAGCCGTCTCCAAGGCATCACAAATGATAAATCGAGGTAACCATACACCGACGCGTTTTGTTTTTCATTGTATTCTAAGTCACTTTTGGATTATTCGTTGCAATCCTTAGTTATTAATAATCTTCTCCCTGTTAAGACGTTAAAACTTGAAACTTTCAGGTATAACTCATTTTCTTCTTCACCCTAAATAACGTATACTTCACCAATGTGTGAAACAGTTTAGTCAGTATACAAACTCACCCAGTCGTATTAGCCTAACCACGCCAAGTAAGTGTCGTATCACTAGCGTATTTGGTAGCAATAATTGTAAAGCAAGTATTTTGTCCAAAAAATACTCGTCAAACACTATTTTCTATTGTATTACTAGCGTATTTGTAGTATTTGAGTATTAATTTTTTTATCGCAGAAGAAACTCTCATAGCGGTAACCGCTGACCACTCCCACGTCTTCACCATTGGTGCTTACCCCAAGCGCGGAAACCCAATATTTTCCACTGTTCGTGACAGGGGCGGTAGCTTAGCAGTTGGTTCCGATGGCAAGACATACACCTCGCTTGGTTACGCTAACGGCAAGGGAGCCTTAAGAGGCCCTCGTCCGGACCTGAGGGGGGTGAACACAGCAGACAAGAACTTCCGTCAACAAGCGACAGTTCTGTTGGGTGGTGAGACTCACGGAACCGAAGATGTTGGTAAATATAGTTACTCGTCTGTTTGTTTATTTTATTGTTTGTCTGTCTGTTTGTGTGTTTGTTTGTGTGTTTGTTTGTTTTTGTTATTGTAATTTTTTTTGGCCTTTCGGTGGTTAATTTTTTCTTTGTCTCATTCACTTTTGAACTAAGCAGAATTATTTTGTTTACAGGACTTTTCGCGGACGGGCCTGGAGCCTACTTGTTTCGTGGCGTGTTTGAACAGCCGTACATTTTCCACGTGATGGATCATGCGTTATGTTTGAGTGGCAGCAAACAGAAATCATGTGAAAAGCATGTGAAACGGAGAGTAGTTTAACCGCCGCGCTGGTGAAAACCAGTTCCACTTGCGAAGCGAGTGCTCTTTGAACGTGTGGCTGGCGTGTAGTTCTCTTAAAAAAAACTGAGTTGTAGTGATTTAAAATGAATTAAAGTAATTTAAAATCTGACCTTAAGTATTGTGTTGCCTTGTGTTTTACAAACCGGTTTCACCTGCGTTTTATCAGGGATAGTTTTTTAATGTTATTATTAGACATTTCTTGTGAGAAAAACAACTGTAACCACTCTTTTTACGGTTAAACAAATCACAGACACAGCTCATACACTGTAGTCTAGCCTGTGTACAGCCGTCCCACTTCACTTATGTTGGAAGGCACTATTTTACACTTGTCACAGACAGGGATATTTGAAGTTCTATCTTCTATATATTCTATTCACCGATTTTTCACCGACACTGACACTAGTGACCGAAAAGAGCGCGGCAAAAGTCGCATGACAACATCTGGCAATCGCCAAAAGAAATTAAAACGTGTTTCGTCCGCTCGATGGATTTCTGTGGATTTCAAAGTGAAAGTATTCGTTTTGATTGTTAGTTGTAGACGTACCAAACATGGAGAGTTTTATATTAACCATAATTCACACGTTCTACCGTTTCATGGCCCGGGAAACTTGCCTTGAAGTTAAAATTTCAGTTATGAAACGTGCCGCTAAAAACGGAGCCTTGATAAAGATCACTGGCAAGACTCCGCGGACAGTCGAGAGATTGTCCGCGGTTCAGAGAATTCCAAAGAAGAAGTTTTCTAAATCCCCGATGTAGCTGCAGTTAATAATTTTACCAAATATAAAAGCAGCTATAGAGATTTGGGACAACTACGACATTTTGGTCATCTGTACGGCAACCAGAATACTTTCGAGCCTGATGAGACCAACAAAATTTTATTAAGTCGAAACAGATATAACAGATATTCTCCGAGTAAAAGTTTGCTTTTAGAAAAAAATTCCAAAGCTAGAGTAAGGAGTAGGGTATAAAAACAAAATGCCGAGATGGGGGTTTGATTGTGTGGAGCAGATTCTAAATTTATTTCTATTGTTAACAATTGGTGCCCCTGAAAATTATAATTTCAAAATAACAAATATTAGCCAAAGAACAAAGTGCGAGGCCTAAAAAGCTAGTTTTTTTTAGGAAAATTACCGGTTTGTACAAGTACAGAGAAAAAACACTCCTTGTCTCTATCGTGCAACTCTAGATTTTCGTAACTGCCTTAAACTGACAACGAAATAAATAAATTTATTTATGGAAATTGCAACACTGTGCAACGCTTGGTACATTTGCATTTTGTATGGAAAGGTTTTTTATTTCGGTAAAATAAAATTTGTGTGTTTTTCAAATGTTTAGCGGCATTACGCAAATAATTTGGAGAAAATTGCGGTATTTTGCATGTAGTTGTCATCTTTGTGTTTCTCTTTGGGGCACAAATATGGCGGCATAGAATCAATCAGTAAAGTAGATTCTCCTATTGATATTATAATGGCTTTCGCAAAAAATCATGTTACATATCACATTTTTTAAAATTATTATCGCGTATAAAAACTGAAAAAATAAGTTTAAAATATACGTTTTTAGTCAGTTGAGAAATAAGTTCATCCAGAACATCACAAGTTACAAAATGCTTTATCTCTTAAAAGAAACACTTGGTCGATACCAACATTTGCGCAAAAAAAATCTTGATCTTTATGTCCAGAATATGTAAAAATATTAGCTTTGTAGGATTTTTAAGCGATGACGTCAGGAAATCGCTTATTGTCATCGCACGACCGACCCGATCTTTTTGTCTGTTTCGGTCGAACAGAAATCAGTAATAAAAAGAAACGCCGCGAGAACACAAAAAAAAAAACCCCGGAGGGAAGGAACACAACAATGAAAAAGAAAAAGAAAAAAGGAACAGTTTAGATTTGATGACATTTGATGAAAATCACAAATATGCACAAAAAAAATAACCATTTGCCGGCCTTGTGGCAGGTTGATCATAGTTTTTGCCAAATTCAGGACTACTATTTTAAAGTTCTTTCAAAATGTCACTTCCACTTTTTCCCACTTAACAAAAAAAGTTTTCTGCGCTCAGAAATAACCCTAGCAATACTAACTACATATCGCATATCTGTTTTTCATTATTACTATTTTTTATTTATCTTTTTTAACCCCTTGCTGTATCATAATATGTTATTTTCCCTATCCTACAAAATCCTGTAACCTAAAGAATGGTTTCTTTTTCGGTTTCGCAAGACCGTAAAAAAACGTTGTTAAGCTCTAAACGTTTCCTATAAAATCAGCTTGTTCCCCTGTTTAAACTGAGTCCTTTGCAGAGATAATGCATTCATCAGACTGTCATTCTATTACAAAAGAAATGGTAGCACAGTTTTCAAACCAATAGAAAGTTAATGGCAATAATTGGGGAGAAAATAAACCAAATCGCATGTTTACATTGCAAATTCATTGTACCCGTTTTATCCTGTCTACCCTGTTTAAAAGAAAACAAAAGAGGTGCCAAAATGATTATGGACTATCATCAGCAAGTCTACTAGTAATATTAATTATTTTTGCAGCTACCTGCGACCTTGTTTAATGTATAGAAAGTGGAACAAATTTGTTTATTTTTATTTTTTTTGATTAACGGCTTCGCAAGACCGTCGTTGTTAAGCTCATTTACTATAAAATCAGCTTGTTCCCCTGTTTAAACTGAGTCCTTTGCAGAGATAATGCATTCATTAGACTGTCTTTCTATTACAAAAGAAATAGCAGCACAGTTTACAAACCAATAGAAAGTTAATGGCAATAATTGGGGAGAAAATAAACCAAAAATCGCATGTTTACATTGCAAATTCATTGTACCCTGTTTACCCTGTTTAAAAGAAAAACAAAAGGAGTGCCAAAATGACAAAAGACTATCATTAGCAAGTCTACTAGTAATATAAATTATATTTACAGCTACCTGCGACCTTGTTTAATGTATAGAAAGTGGAACAAATTTGTTTGTTTTATTTTTGATTAACGTTTAGCTCAACCTGTTATAACAGTTGTTTATCTTCGCCCACCAACTTCTTAACTCGTGTCATCGTGTGCAAAAATCCGAATAAGTTAAGACATGCAGCATGGTTATAAAAAATCCGCACAAAATTTGCCGATAATATGAATATCTTTTGTTATATTTGGCAATTGCCATATATTTTGTTAAACGTTAATTTGTATATGCAATTGACAACTCAGCGTGGATTAGGCAATTTATAAGATTTCTCGTTCGTTGGGTTCTTACATAAAAAAATCTGCAAAAAGGGCAAAATTTATTGGCTAATACTAAAAGTAACAAATGTAGATTATAATTCAGACTCGCATATCATGTATTTCTTGTACAAAAATGAAACTTGCGCGTCTCTACCAAACTAAGTTAAAAGATATGACATATTATCAGCAGACAGTTTATTACCTTCATAGTGATAAATAGTTTACCGTGTCTTCTTTCAATAAAATTAGAACGCGTAAGGCAAATCTTCAACAAAGCAAGTTTGAAAATTTGCATGCAGTAACCATGATAAGATGTGACTTGTGTCTTGTAAAAGTGCAGACAAAAATGTTTTCTTGGTATATCAGAAGGTTTATTTGTTGCTTGATAGGTTCACTTGGTAGTATATGGGGTGGTTCGTTGTCTTGAGAAGTGCTTTTGAAAGGGAGATTTTAAAGCGAGTTTTTGTATTTTGAAGTTCGAAAATTGAAGAGAATATCTACAAAATATACATGTGTACAATGCTGAATCAATAACGACGACAAGGAAACAATACAAGACGATGTTGACTTTTATCGATTGACAACTTGAAGGAGATGTGGTTTTGTTCCATTCTTTGTAGCAAAGAAAACAATTATCTCCATATTCGAGCCAAATTTGCAGACGGCAAACATAAACTAAAGAAGAAGGAAAAATGCTTTAACGTAACCCTTTGGCTAGACACAGCTAATTCAATAAAGGTTTTTGAAAAACCTCGACAGCGTCTATTTTTCAGGAGCAGACGAAAACATACAAGGGGGAGATGCTTTCCAGCAAATTAGACGCACGATTTTGGGCTAAGGTGCTCTCTTACGATATAGAGTCGCTAAAAGTTGGGCTAAAATGTCCTAAACAGAAATTAGGTTGCTCCACAGTTTTACTCAAGCGATTTTCCAAAATTTTACTTGATTTTAGGGCCGAAGCAGTTTCGACATAGATGAGGCAAATACTGTGATGCGATAGCACGAGCTACAAGAGGGGCTTAGGAAATGCACCTTCAGGACTTTTGTGTAATGATACAAGTTCTAGAACGCTATTTTTATTATTTACATAATGTATTTCCTTCGAAACAATTAAATCTTTATCAAATGGGGATTATTTTCCTAAGTAAGAGCAATTTTTTTAAATTTTGGATAAAACGAGGCAGACCCCTGCCCTGCTAGTTACGGCCCGCTTTTGTTTAACGCCATTTGAGGAAACATTTCTCTTTTGTGACTTTTGAAATAACTCATTAACAACGGAAACCGCTATGCTCTAATTTAAAAGATAACGTTCAAAAGTAAAACTTTGCTTACCAATAATTCAAGCAATTTTTTAACAACCCTTACCTTAAAACATGAAAATTTATAGGTAAGGTGAAAAGCATAAGATGTTTAGTTTTTTTGATTTACTCTGGTGGTTTTAATATCTTTTACTATTTTCCTTTTGTCCTTCAGTTGTTCCGAATGTTCACAGTACAGTGTGTATTTAGTCCTATGTAGTCTTTCCATTGTCGCTATTTTTATCTTTCTTTTTAAACGATCTCTACTCGAAGGGCGATAGCCACAAGAAATGCTAGTTAATTTTCAGGCAAGACTGATGGTTGCTCTTTTTCTTATCTCATCTCCCCCCTGCCTGTAACGCCCTCATTCGTACCTCTTACAATAACACCCACTTCACTCCACCTTGAGTTGGTCAAACCTCAGTAAGCGTCTGTCCTAATAATTGAGCCAACAGATTAAAAGAAAACCATTAGTGAAATAAAAGAAATCTTAAAGCAAAGCAAGCTGAAAAAAGGAACGAAAAACAAACTATTTAATAACAATAGAAGCATGGCAATCTACATTGCCATAAATAAATCTGAAGCAGCGCCATCATTCGCCATCAATTTCTCTCGACCTGAAAAGGACAGCACTGGCAAAATGAAGTCGATGATCCTCCTTCTTCTGGCAATTGCGATTTCTCGCGGTGAAGGTAAGCATTTAAAGATTCCTCTCGTCATCTTAATCTGTAATCGTGAGATGAATACGTTGTTTCAAGACCCTTTCTGTCGGAATCGAAAGAGATAGAATAAAAAAGGCTTCCTTTCAGTTGCACTTGACCTTTTTAATAATCTGCTTATAATTAAGGCAAGTGTAGGCCAAAAAAATCCGCGATGTGTTTCAGAAATATATCCCCACTTAATGATAAAATAATTTTCTATGCCGATTTTGGCAAAGGGTAAAAAAGGAATTAACTAGAGAGGTATGTTGTCTAGTAATGCAAAAATATACCACGGAAGTGATATGGAATCAAATTTATGTCTTCCTAACATTTTCAGTTCCAGGAAATATATTGGCTAAACAAACAGTGCACATAATGACTCTACGCGCTCTCTCGTAAAACAATTCAACTTTTTTAATATTCCTAGCTATAAAAATCAATGTTCAGGAAAGTATGTAATTTCAGGGATCCCAATATATAGAGAAACTCCCCCAGTCTGAGTTTAAACAGAATTACTTGCTTTTAGACCACTTTTCATGAATCGCGAGATTTTTCATCTTGTTTGAGTTTCGAGCATTTGTCTTTTCTGGAAGAAGATTTTCCTCAATTTTCTTGCCATTTTAAATTGTACATGTACATGTATTTTAGTCTATTCTATTCGTCCTTTTTTTAACTTGTATTTTTATTTACACGACCCCACAAGCTTCAAGCTTTAACTCATCATCATGTATAAATAAATTAAAGGTTTTAATGTACCTTACAATTCTAACATTTTAATTGTTTATTTTCCACGTGTAGCGGCTTGCAGCTCCACTGCCCCTCCTGTTCCTCCTACTGCACCGCCTACTCCACCTCCTCCCCACACCCCGGCACCGCCAAAGCCCACTGTAGGTAAGTGCTAAAGATCTGCAGTATTATAAAGAGTTAAACAAGACGATACCCTGATTTCACACTGGTGGGATTCAGATTTGCTTTCTGCTCTTTGTTTTCACAAATGGGAACTCTATGTAAACAATGCAATAGCATTGAAATCGTATAAACTTTATGGCCTTGACTGAAACAAATCCAACGGATTAATGTATTTAAAAAACTGTTGTCTTAAAAAATGAATTTACTTCAAGATGGCCTGGGTAGCGGATAAATTTATGGATCTAGAAAAAGAAGATGAAGGATTGTTTCGTTTTTAGTCAACTTAAAAATGTATATTTTCCATAAAATATGACAGTTGTTTATTTCTTTTCTCAGATGCAGCATGTGATTTCGAAAAGGGCTTCTGTAACTGGAAGCAATCTAGAGCTGACAACTTTGACTGGACACGAAAGTCTGGTCGCACTCCCTCTAGTAGCACGGGACCAAACTCAGCTAACAAAGGAGGTAAGTAAAATAACAAAAAAATGTAAAATAACGCCTTTGAATTACAACAATTGACTCAGAAAGTAACTAACAAACGCTCCTTCGTTGATTCAGTAATATTGGAGTGAGTATTTGGCACCCAGTTCTCTCTCCTCCGCAGAGGCCGTTTTTTGTACGGGCTGTGAAATGAGGAGAGGTGAAAAGTAAGCGCGCGGAACCTGGAGAAAATGGAACGTCCCCGCGCTCCCCCTATTTTTCTTTTTTCGTGTTTTTTTTTTTTCGCCTTTCCACTCCCCCCTGAAGGAGCCTCTGCGGAGGAAAGAGCCCCCAGTTTGAAATGAGTGCATCCTCTGAATCATCTTGTACTTTTTAAAAACTCTTTTAATAAACCTTGTTTCGTAAAATCATATAACGTAATAATATTAACCCGGGGAACAGTCAGTAATGATTCTTGTCACAAGCATATCACCAGAAATGGAGCTGCCATATTTCTTGAAATGTGTATTTGCCAGGTTCGGATCCTGCCGTTTCTTTCCTTCCTCCATCTTTCTGATTCACCCAATTAGGGAAATGTGGTGATCTCTCCTGGATAAGTACTGACGTACTACCTGAGAGCATGAGAATACAAAACGATGTAAATGCATGCGGTGTATAAGAGATTAGTGTAGTATTCATGGCCAATATTTTCCGCTAGGGGAAGAAACACCGTTATGTTAAATTCCCAATGAGAGATATTTGATCCTGTGTAACTTGAAAAGTTAAGTTTTAGTGGTGGTAATGATTAGAGTCATGTTTGCTTCAATGGTAAATGTTGTTTTGCGTGCCCGTTGGAACACAACGCAGTCAAACCAAACTAAAAGTTTGTCAATTATTTTTCCTTGCAGGTTTTTACATTTATATTGAGACTTCCAGTCCCCGGAGGATAAATGACAAAGCCATTCTGACCCTCACCGGAGCCAACAGCAAATCCGTTTGTTTCTCGTTTTACTATCATATGTACGGATCAGACATTAACAAACTTAACATTTACAACCGTGGAAAAGAAATTTGGACCATGGCTGGGAACCAGGGAAACTCCTGGAAAAGGGCCGAGGTGTCAATCAGTGGTGATTATGATGTAAGTGTTGATGGAAAGAATAATTTAGTTTTTTCTGCTTGTACTGTTTATTTCCAAGGAATGACCTACTTTATATGAAAAATTAAGTTTTATTAGTTATCGAACAAAGTTTTTTCTTGTCAATTGTTTTGATATTTAAGTTACTAACAATTAAAATGAATGATACACGTGTATGACGTTATAAATATTTCCCATTTTTTTTAGCTCTATTTTCCCAATAGCTATTTTGGAAATCATTAAATAAAATAATGCGCTATTAAGTGTTCAGTGTAAGTTGCCATGTTCATTTTCATTTAATCGAAGGGAAAAGGAGAAAGAAGATACGCGTAAAATAAGGAGGATAATGAAAAATATTTAAAAGAAATTAACAGATAGGCACAGAAATAACCCACCTCTTACCCGAAACTACTGTGGAGAAAGAAAACGTTTCGATATTAAATACTACCCCATGACCTAAACAATTCTTTTTTTCTTCCTGTCAGCTACGCTTAAACATTTATGACAGTTTTGCCCCAGAAATGTTTTTATTTTTAGTATGTGTATATTTTTTCATTTTAATTCGTTGCATCCCTTACAAATAACTTTACAATGTAATCCCCGATTTTATTTCAGCCACTGATCTTTGTATACCTTCATATTTTTCTTTAAAGCTCAAGATAGAAGGAATTAGAGGAAAGAGTTACAGAGGCGACATTGCTCTGGATGACTTGTCTGTCGCTGATGGATCTTGTGGTGGCGTGGTACCCACAACGTTACCAACTGCCCCACCACCTACAGGTAGCAGGCCCTTTTCAGGCGTTTGTTTAGTTGGAGAAAAAAGTGTCACTTTGGTCACAGAATAAAGCAATTTAGCCTATCACGAAATTACTTTTCAAATCGATTTACGGGACATTTTTGACCGCGTACTGGTTTTCTCGTGATTGGAATAATGTTGGAACCTAACTCCTCATTTGTTTCAGAAACTGCTTTGAAATTTCTGTTCGAATTGAAGAATAGTGTAAGCAAACTGTTAAGGTCAACAACGCTCCTTCTTCACTTAGCAAGCTCATGTTTTTCGCGCACCAGCTCAGTAAATTCGCTCAATAATACGAATAGAAGAGATTAATTTTTTAAGTTCTTTGAAAATGTATTTTATCACCCCTGAAAACCAGAACTAATAATTATCTTTCGCTCTACGTTGTTGTTCTAGTCACTAACACTTTCTTTTATTCGTAATTTTAAATACTTTTTTATCTTAGTTTAAAAGTATTGTATTTTTAATTTATTATTTTATTATTATTATTATCATTATTTTATTTTACTATTATTATTTTTTTATTATTATTATTATCTATTATGATTACTACTACTACTGTTATTATTATTATTATTATACTTATTTTATATTATTTATTTATTTTTTTAAAACAAGGACCCATGTTGATAGCAGTTCTTTTTATAAAAATGACCATCCTGTATGATCAAACTTCACGCTGGCAATGTCGCTATGTCACTGCAAATGAATTCTTAATACCATGATTTGTTAAACTTCAACACATCCTGTCAGTATAATACGTCAGTATTGTAAAACCTTCCTCCTTGATATTGTTAGTACCACCTGGTCCGTCAAGCTGTGGTGTTTCCCCTATGACGCGTGTCATTGGTGGAGTTGACGCTAAACCAGGAAACTGGCCTTGGCAGGTAAAATGCATTTCATTCTTCTTCTAGTCCATAGTCTTATTTCCTTTGTATTTTTTCTTGCGTGTCAAACTGCTTTCAGACAAAGTAAAGGTAATACAGGCGAGAAAGCAGGCCAAGTGACACAACAATAAATGAAAGTAAAACTGTGAAATTTCAATTCGTATATTTGAGCAACAGGAGGAAGATTAAACACATCAAAGATCATCTGATTGCAGTTATGTACGCAACTTAAGCAGTTGCGAGAAAATCCCCCAAAAAATAAGGCTAGAACCAGTTATGAGCCCATGACCTTTGCAATGCCAGCGTAGTGCTCTTACTAGACAAGCGCGAATGCCCGAGATCTTGGGGTTACTCTTGACCAGTGCTTAACGATGTCCACGCATGTAAGCAATCTTTGCAAATCTGCTTCATTTGCTCTAAAGCGTATTGGAAATATTCGTCAGCACAGAAAAACTGGTTCACGCCTTTGTGTCCTCTAAACTGGACTACTGTAACAGTCTCTTGTATGGTCTCCCTGATAAAGAAATCTCGAAAATTCAACGTGTTCAGAACTCGGCTGCCCGACTGGTAACAAGAACAAGGAGAGCAGATCGCATCACCCCAATCCTCCGTCAGCTTCACTGGCTGCCCGTGCGCAAGCGTATAATTTTTAAGATTTTACTTTTAACTTTTAAAGTTTTAAATGATTTAGCACCCAGTTACTTGGCGGAACTTATTAATATTCATCGACCGATTAGGTGTCTTCGTTCAAACAATAGGGAATTTAAGATACCTGGACGGCTGACCTCGAGGACGGTAGAATTTCGCGAGGAGGACTGGGCCGATTTCGACGTTCTTGGCGGGAACTTCCAACGTTAAGAGCTGGCGTGTGTGAACGGAGGACGGCTTCGTTAGTGGATCAATAATTCCTTTGCCCAAAACATGCAAAGAAAAATATTTGGCGCTTCTAGCCCAAAGTCTGGGACCAGAAAGCACTATTTTCATTCACAGGGTACAAATTCCAAGTGAATTTTTTGTAGAAACACAAGCAATAAAGTTCATAATTTCACGCACGTGGCTTCGCCATCAGCGTTTATGCAAAGCACCACAGCAAATATATTCGCAACCGCAAATAAAACTTGACTTCTTAACTTTTTATCAGTACCAAACCAAGAATACCATAAAGGACCACCTAACAAAGTAACAAAATTACAAAAATATGAGATTTTTAAACGAAATCATACAAAAAGCACTCCCGTTCACTGGTGGACGGCAAAACTCTACTTCTCACGTCCTCGACAACAGCTGGACGGAGCTGGACGGCAATGTGCGTGGAGCGGGCATGCGCAATATAGGCTACACGCGAAAAATTACTTCCGGTCAGCCGTCCTCGAGGTCAGCCGTCCAGGTATCTTAAAGTCCCTAGTGATCATCTGCGACTGCAGAGACCAGTCTTTAAGACCAAGAATTACGGTGGGCGCGCTTTTTCATCTTGCGTGCCAACATTGTGGAACAGTCTCCCACTTGATGTGAGGAGTGCCCCATCGGTTGACACTTTTAAAACTAAGCTTAAAACGTTTTTATTCAATAATGATCTTTAGTATGTTTCTTTTTTAATGAATTTTAGTATTTTATAATGAGTTCAGTATTTTTTATGAATTTTAGTATTTTTAATGAACTTTTGATTTTAAGAATTTAGTATTTATTCTATATTGTAATTTTAAATATTTTTTACTTGTAAGGGCATTGAGATTTTTAATGTAATGCACTAAAAATAAATTATTATTATTATTACTAACTGTGCTGACAAGCCAACTGCGAGTTAGTCACTTTGTGATTTCGTGATATATCCGTAGAGGATGAAGATGTGCAAGTGGAGATACAAAATTACACATATATAATTATTTAAAATTCGGGAGAAAGATTTGACACATGAAGGCTCATAGCAGTTACGAAAAGAAACAAAAATAAATCCTGCCTCGTATCACCTTTGAAGGCAAAGTTTCAAAAGCCTATGGTCTGTCATGTCGTATAAAATTTTCAATATGTCTATCTTCACAATGTAAAATTAAGCCTTAGCCCAGTTAGACAAACAGTGTGAAGAACAAAGCTTGCAAAGAATTAGTCAACACGTGACAACCGCTTAAGGTCCAATAAATGAGATGGCAAGGACGGACGGTAACTTAATTTTTAATTTGGCAAACGAAGACACACCTCTGAGAATATTGCTAAAATGGCTTAGACTGGTGATAAATAATTCATATATAAGTGGCCTCAGTTGTCTTGCTTTTATAAATAAATTTTAAAGCAATACGTTTCTTGACATATATAACAAATGATAGCATGTTAAATGCGGGATTACATGGAGTTACATGAATATGCATATACGGTTAGATTTGAATAAAAACATTGGCCTCCTTAGAATATAATTTACAATTGAAGACTTTTGTTTGCCTGGTTTACCTGGTGAACAACCAGTCAACCAGCTTTCACCAGGTCTGTTTCAGGGAGGTGTTTTGCAACAATTACTGTTTTGAGAAATGGACTCTCTACTGCAAATTTCCTTAATTTTCATTTCATTCTTGTTCTAGATCGCCCTTCATATGGGAAACAGGTTCGGGTGTGGTGGATCTTTGATCGCTCCTGATTGGATCCTCACAGCGGCACATTGCATTTCATCCAGGTAGAATATCGTACTTCAAAATGACACATTGTAAAATATTTCCTTGCTTTTCCTGGTTAACAAAATGCAGATTTCAGGAACAAGAATCATAATAGCTGCTGATTTGCTTTTTCAACAATTTTTAAATAAATAAAATAAAATAAGGATCATAAGAGGTTAAAAAATCGAAGTTAATAATTATGGAATTTTTCTTTGTAATTTTGAAATGCATCTCACTCGTGATTATTTCCTCTTTTTAAAGTAAAAACGAAAGACGCCCATGCGCTTCCAAAGGCAAAATCGAATCCTGTACGAAAAATTGGACTTGGCCCAAAATATGTTTGTTTGTTATTTCAATATCATTTTTATTGGACATGTCTTACTTTCAGCCACTGTTTTCATATCAAGTTAGTCACTTTAATTTCAAATCTTAATACTGACTTTTAAATCTATGATTCAGTTTAGCAAGCTATTTTACTATTCGCCTTGGAGAGCACAACCGAAATGTACCTGAAGGAACTGAAGAGAATATAAAGGGAAAACGAGTAATAAGACATCCAAATTACAACCAACCGTCTGCAATAAACAACGACATCGCCTTGATCCAGCTTGAAAGGCCAGCCAAGCTAAGCGCCCGAGTTGGAACTGTTTGCCTGCCTTCCCACGATGAGGTTGTTCCTCCTTCTGCCAAATGTTACATTACAGGTTTGACAGAAGAAATATGTATATTGTACAATACAGGTGGCGAAGGTTAACTAAAAGTACTTTTTTCACCGTTTTTATTTTCACACTTGACCTTGAACTTGTGCTTAAGGTCATTGCCCTGTATTGCATTGCGCATCCTTACTGCGCAGAATTTTACGCGTAATTAGCGCGCGCTCATAAACAAAATGGCGGCTTTTTTCTATGCGGCTTAGTCCGCGAGAGAAGTAAATTGTCGCTTTCTCGTGAACGAGTCTGGTGACCTATCAATTTTTTCTCATATTTTGGGTGCAGCGATCAAATTCTTTCTGTAAAATGAAAACAGATCAATTCTTGTGTTTGAAAAATAAATTATCGCTAAAAACGTGTACTTTGCTAGTTCTCGCAGAGGAATTTTAAAGGAATTATATGGAATATACAAGGTCTTCCCACTCCTAAACGAATCTGGTGACCCCCCTTTTTTATTTCAAAGTTTAAGTTCCCCTAAAGTAATAAACAAGTAGGCGAAGTTTGGTTAAAAATCTATGTTCAGTTCTATTTCAGGGTAATGACCTTAAAACTCGATTTTTTTTGTTGCACCATTTTGACGAACCACAAAAATAAGGCGTCAGAGGTCATCACAAACTAACGTCCAAATGGGCAGAGGAAAGCCAGTTGGCTACAATATAATGTAAACGAACTCGGCTCGAGCTACTCTACGTTTCCTCCTAAAATAATTAACCCTTAATTAATTGTACGGGGACACGATCGGCACTTATTTATTTACTTCATAGATGGAAGAGTGTCATCAATTACGTAAATTAAACCCTAAAAGTGGTTTTTCATTCGGTCAAATTCAATTGACCCAAGTTTATTCAGGCGTCGTCGGTTGCACTTTTGGCGTTGAACTTTGCACTTTTTTCAAACATATGCAACGGAAACAACAAATTCAGCGTGTATTAAATAAGTTGAGTCCCCAACTTGAGTTGTTCATGACTGGGTTGACACTCGAATTAAATTCGCTACTTGATCCTGCAGGCTGGGGCAAGATTAAGCATCCTGGATCAGCACATCACACTCTTCAGCAGGCCAAACTACCACCGGTTTCAAATGACGAGTGTGCAAAAAAGCTGGCAGCATCGCCAGGTAACATTCTTGCTCTGTGGGAATTGAAGTACATAACGATTAAAATCGAATTCATTTAGTTTGCTGCTTAACTCCAATTGCAAAAAGACTAAGATAATAAGGTCAAACTGAATTAACTGCGAGGTACAGAAGAAGGACGTCTTATTACTCTTTGTTAACCGTTGTCCGCCTCATTTCTATTGTTGAGCCTATCTGTTGATAAACCGAATTCCTGTCTGACAATTTACTTTGTTTACCACCTAATACTTTCCCCCTGAAGACATCGTTCCCGTTAAACGAGTAAACGAATTCGAACATTACTTTTTACCTCACGTAATATTTTTGTGTGTGAATTCACAGGTGGCGACAGACTTAAAATTACCCCACAAATGATCTGCGCAGGTGTGAAGGGAACCATCTTGAGTGGCTGCCATGGTGACAGTGGTGGACCATATGTCTGCCAGGCATCCAGCGGAAGGTGGGTCCTACAAGGTGCTGTGAGCTGGGGCTCACCCAGATGTTCTGCGGCCGAACGTTACACGGTGTTTGCACGAGTGGCCAAGTTTAGAAACTGGATTAAGCAGCACGTCGGCATATAATGTGCTCAACAAATTCAGTCATGATTTAATCATGGGAATGAGCTAATAAATGACATAGAAAGATCAAAATTGCGATATGTTGTCTGTTTTCAATTACTTATGTAATCCTTTAGTTTCTCTCTCCTTGATAATCCCTATTCTGTACGATGTTTTATTAACCAGTGCTAGACTGAGGAACAGAACGAATTGTTTGCATTCGGAATGTACGTTCCCCAACAATGGCTGTTTATATATATAAGATCGTAGGCTCAGGCTCTGAGCAAAAATTATAGTTTACTGCTAAGGCACAACTTCTGTAACTTCGTTGCGCAGGATTACTCCTTTTCCATCCTTGGATTGATTTAATATCAAACCAAGCAATGCTAAATGCCTTAATCGGGCTCGAGTGTTTCTCAGAGTGTGTCACACAATGCCTCTGTACTTGAGAAAATCAAAAGGCTCTTTGGGCTGTCTCGTGCCACACTATTGGAAGATTTGGGTTGTCAACCAAACCTTTTTGGCCATTCTCGAGCAGTTCCCTAAAGTACACGTACCAGCATGGAAAGGGTCACATAACATAACGTGACACGTTTACCCAAACCTCCCCATTGCTTTATTTATGGGTTAGAGACTGTTGTGAGTGTTTTGTTGACAAATACACGCACGCGCTGGCCGCACAATGAACGAGAAATTTTCAATACTGCACGAGGCGTAGCCGAGTGCAGTATTGAAAATTTTGAGTTCATTGTGAGGCCAGCAAGTGCGTGTATTTGTCAACAAAACACGAACGAACAGACTCTAACCCTTTTAATATACAATCTGAGTACACTGCATCGAACTGCAAGCGATCATCGACTTAACGAACTTCAAACAACAAACTTAATGTTTAAAAATAAGAAGTGTAGTAGTACATAATTACACGGGATTACATCAATAATATAAAAATCACAAATTAGCCGTACAGAAATAAAACTTAAAATGGTTCATAAAATCGTTCATCAGCTGTGGTCGTTCATAAATACAGTCAGCGAGAAGCTTGTTCAATGCAAGTCGATGGCTTTCACAATCAAGCAACTACAAGCAAGTCAATCGCACACAAAAATGTATTTATTGAGCTGCAGTTTACCTTTGAACATGAAAGCGCTTCAAGTTGTTATCCTCTTCGATTTTGTTTGGTATTGGATCGTTGATAATTTGAGGAATATACTTTTCTTCCACTTCTACAAGCTTTGAAGCTGAAGACACCTTCAATAATGCACGATTTTCGTGCATTATTGTCAATACTGCACTGTCTGAGTTTGCTGACGACAGGTAAAGCAAAATCACGTGATCTATTTTAACCAATTGCGCGCGTGGATTTTGGACAGTGAACGAAGATTGTATATTAATCTTTTATAAAGCCCGGATACACAGGCGATTTTTGATACGATTTTTGTCGCGCTTTCCAATGCAACTCTTGTCGTGCTCGAGCTCGCGATGAAAATTGCACGAAAATCGCCAAATGTAAACCAGAGGCGATTTTGTCGCCGTGATATCGCAGAGGTCTTGAACTTGTTCAAAACCTCTGTTTTTCGTTTGTGAAATTTAGAACTCTCTGGTCCTTTCAAATGCATAAAATTTCCTAGTTACCTTATTATAAGAAATTAACGCTATTCGAAATTAATGCGGATTTCAAAGAGTCGCGTTACTTTTTTTTAACGTTAATTTCAACGCCGCTAACTAAGTGTAGCTTTAATTTCCATGACCTCAATTTCCATTATTTTGGCACTCATTTCGACGTTTTTGCTTGTTTACAAGCAAAAATGGTAGAATAGGGGTTAGTAGACAACATTTGGAACCACATATTTGTAAACTCTCAAGGGACTTTTTTAATTTCTCAAGGGACTGTTTTAATTTCTCAAGGGATTACTTTCCGCTGTGGGTGATCACTTGCGATTTCGTGGAAAAAACGTGACTTGTCACATTTACAAACGTTATATAACAATTTTAAAAGTGACATGTCAGCTTTCTTATCTCAAAGGCGCACGTGTGTCTGAAAGGCGATCTATAAAAAGCGTCGCACAAACAATGGATTGCGTAACTAAAACACGAATAAATAATCACTAGCACTTACATCGCGTTGAGAGCAAATGTTGCATGAATCGGCTTTACAACATGCGATCGTATCTACGCAGTTCGAGTGGAATTTCAGTCAAAGACAGCAAAATTCTTTCGTATTTCATCTTCAAATATAATTCGAAAGCATTCACTGTATATGTGGCTTTTGTTTAATCCTGGGTCTTGATATCCGACCCTCGCCGAGCCTAGACAAAACGCAGCTTGGGTGTAACGATTTGTTTACGCAATGTTTTCTCCGACAGTAGTCGGAAATATCCGTATTTTTTTTCGTGCTTTTTCATGGAGCAATCGTAACGATACGGCCTTGAACACATTGAACGGCGGTCTACCTATAACAATTCAAATATAGCGTCGCAAAAACAAAGCGTCGAACGCATATTTTGCTGTTTCATTTACTAATTTCGCTGCCGTAATCGACTGCCTCGAAAGGTCCTTGCAGTTTTAAAGTATAGAATTGTCAGATCTCGCTGAAATTTGCACTGTTTATTTGTGTAATGTTAAGGAATATGTGTATAAATACCCGGCGCGAACGAGCCATTTTTGAAAAAATTATATGGCTGCATTTCCTCCGCGAAGATAGGAAATTGTTAAATTAAACTACAAAGAAACTGTAATGATAAGTTCGAAGAACAATGCACAGGATAAACCTTCGACTCATACTTCATGCAAAAACGTCGATATCTCGAAGAGACTTTGATTTTTCACTACAGTCCAGACGTTCTTGACTCCAAGGAAAAAGCATTATTTTATCAGGATGAAAAAAATCAGCCGGTATTACTAAAACTATGAGGAACGCTCGAGGTGGTCAGTTTCAATTCTGACTAAACTATTACGAGCCACCTTAAATGAGTGCATCAAACAAATCATGCCTTTATGCTGTCAAGACACTGGGACGTCAAAACAAAATTAAACACAGAGCTCGTAGTATTGTCTTTCAGAGTCTACTTGACTATTCGGTGCACATTTATTTAAGAATTGTATAAAATTTCCATAACAAAGAGAAATTTAGCACTGATTATCATTATTTTCGAAAAAAATATATGTGTGTTGTCATTAATCCTTCCTTCCCTCTCTCCCTTTCCTTCTTCCTTCACTCGGGTGTCTCTCTCGACACATTTTGAACGAATAATTGTCGCGACTCTTTAAATATCCTTTTGGTCAAGTCCAATAAATCACTACCTGTCACAAAGTTTTAACAAATATAGTTCGTTGGAATAATTCTCAGACTAATAGCCCTGCTAGTTAAAATGAAAAAAGAACTGACTGGCACCTTCAGTAAATGTCGTTATATTTATTTATCTGGTTCACCTTGCATTGTTTTATGTGCGTAATGCTATTTTCACTGCAACGTAAACTTTCTTAATAGCTGTTCGACTTACCATTACATGTGAAATTATTGTTATCCTCTTAATATAACGGTGGCTGCAGATTAACATTGTCCTGGAAACCCGCTACTGTGGAAATCTCCAATCACTATCAAATAACTCTCCAAAGCTAAAACCTAACTTATAGTGTGTCTTAACAATCATTTCATATACTGCAGACAAGAAAAGTTTACAAAATCAATGTGACATTTCTTTGCTTAAAACAAGAAGTTTCGCTATGGGTAGAAGCTACAGTTTACACCTTTCGGATGCATATGCGAAATGTAATTTTTTACTCTTGCATTCATGGCACGTTAAGTCAAGCTATCTGAAATCGAAGTGTGCTTTTAAATCTCACGAAGCCAGAATATACTATGAAAAAATAAGACAAATTACAAACGTCGTAACAGAACATTCTCACCAAAAAAATGAAAAGCAGTTATTTCGTAAAAAGTGTACTTTGTCGGCCGTTTGCACTTTGACAACTAGGCGTGAGATTGGCCTGGACCCTTTTATACCTGAACGTCCTCTTTAAAATTTAGCATCACTTTTATATTCAGTGATATCCAAAAGAGGTCTCCTTTGGTCCGTGAGCCATTGATGACTCCCAAGCTGACTCGAACATCCAATAATTTGCTTGATTAGAAACACCAGCAACCTAGCCAGCTGAGAGAGAATCGCGAAGGTGACCAAACCAGACACTAGCACTGGGACAAAAGATAGGGCGCACACCTCAAACCATTCTAGACTGTCCAAATAAGATCGGTAAGGTCCTTCAATGGTGATACCAAATGACATCAGGGTAGCTTTCGTCAGGTTGATGACAGCAATAATAGTTAAAGCGGTAAGGGACAATGTTTCAGCTTTGTTAGCTAGTGGTTCTCGAAATGGTTTCTTTAAAACATGATGAATGGTCATCAGTAAACATGCTGCAGCCATGGATACCATACGTAACATCGAACTTCTTATGAACGAATGGCACGCGAGGAGAATAAATCTTCGACCAATTAAAACGCTCTCCCAGTAAAGAGTTCCTTTATCTTCATTTTTTGGCGGACGGAAAGGACCATGAAGTACCTCCAAGACATCTTTGTTCACAACTTGCGCTCTGGTAGATCTTGGCCCTGTTTGTTTTTGCATTTTTTTAGAAAACCAGTAGATGAGAAATGGTAGTGGAAGCATGCAAGCAGCGATGAACTCACTTGCAGTAATGGACGCGCTGTAAAGCTTGAAGGATCCGCAGTAGAGAACAATGATAAAGGGAACCACGAACACTGCAATATAGGCTAGAAGAAAATACTGCCACCATTGCATACATGGAACATTTGCATCAATAAAAAGCCTCTTAGTAGACCCGAACGAGACGCACTGCATTAGCTTCAGGGACGTTTCTGCCAACCTTTCGTAACCTAACAGCAATATTTCCATGACAACGGCCATGTACTGGATGAGGGTTGGTTTTTCTCTTCCCCTCAGCGTGTTGATGGACGCAATATATGAGTACAATGTCAGTCATTGTCATGAAAACTGTACCAGAAAGGACCAACTCCTTAGTCACGGCTGTCATGCCAACAAAAGGGCAACCAATGCCATTGTTTACAGTTCGAACTTGGAAGTTAAAGGCGGCAATCACTGTATAAATAAACGGTAATTTTTCAAGAACGCTTTCTACGGAACCGATCATTAGTAGTTCGGCAGCTTGATAGAGATAGAATGTGATTTTAATATAACCGTTGTCCGCACCTGGGTGTTGATGGAAGTCACTTAAGTCTTCTTTTTCATAGTTCTCAACTTTTCGTCTAAACCATAATATCTGGTTTGCAAGAAAACCTAAGATCGGAGGTTTCATCAACAGGTAGAGAGCCAATCCAGTTGTTAACAAAATCGTTAAAATCCAAAACCAGTAGTTGTCACATTCCTCATTTCTACGGCATTCAGCTGAAAAGAGAGTTTCGCTGTATCCTTGAGGGCATTTCCCACAGAGAATGCCCGTTCTATTTCCCTGACAACTGTTGTATCCTTGTGAGTCTGATGTTGGTGTTTTACAGTAATGCTCTGGACAAGCCATGAATCTCAATGATCGCGGATCGTTGGATGTGGGATAACCCCAAAAGTTTGGCTTGGCAGCTATGTTCCTTTCAATACAATTGGCACCGAACGGGCATTGTAGACACTCGATGGTGTTGTTTACAATTAAGCCACGTGAAGCTCCTTTTTGAATACTGTAAAACCCGGGAGAACACAACTGGCAAGAGTACTTCAAAGCTGTCACATTTATTCTGCAAAAGATTTTGTTTTGCTCAGTATACACAAAATGTGTCATATTGTCCAATAAAAGCTGGCTTCCGATAGGACATTGGATCGTCGAATTATCATCCATGTATACGTAACCTCCGTTGTAAATATCCAGTACAGGATAGGGAGTTCTTTCAGCAGTAAAAGTCATCATAGTCGTATTTTGAAGATTTATAGGTCCCCCGCTTTCCGACTGCAAGAACGTCGATTTTTGAAACGTGATACCGTTCCTTGTCATATTCACTTTTGTTGAAGAGAATATACAGTCTTTGAAATCCACTTGGCCAGTTCCACATGCTGAAAACACATGTCCTGAATTCTCAGCAGCGAAATTATTTCGAAACCTGCATCTTTTAAAAGTTGTGTAGCCATTTATTATGTATACAGCACCAGCGATTAATCCTCCATTGTCCTCGAATAAGGTATCTTCAAATGTCACGTGAGTCTGATAATGCCAACGAGGATGAACGTCTTTCTCTGTTTCCTCATTGACACATCCTAAACTTAGCTTTTTATCAGAACTTGAGACGACCGATACAGCGCCAGATGAAATTACGTAAACACTAAACATGCTAATATTATACCAATAGTATCGATTGAAACAGAAACCATTAATAAATGAAGATCTTTTTATGTGTATCGTTTTGGTTCCTCGGAATAGCAAGCCAACAATGTTGCATGGTTTCGAGTCAAATGTTAAGTTATCCAGCTCGATAATGGCCTTCGAAAAATTCAGTATTTTCAAAGGTTCTATATAGATTGAAATTCCAAATGAGTTGGGTACAGCCTGTCTGTTGGTGAATTTGAAAATGGTGTTCTTAATTGTTAATTCTACCTGAGTTGGATCGGGTGATGTTGCCACCATATCACGAACATTATCGAGGAAGGTGCAGTTATAAATTGACACGTTCAAAGGGTAGGCTTCAGAATATGTATTTGGCAACAAACCTTTTATTATGAGTCCGTGCAGATGTGAAGTTAATACAGTGTTTTTCAGACTGATGCGAAAGTGCGAAGCTGCAAATATGCCACAAGACACATTGCCACTTTTGACTTGACCAGATACGGCACTGTCTACAATCGTTAATGTGCCCGCTTGACGATTGTCGGAGTCTACACGAACAACGGCTTTTTTCACGATGTTGCGAAAAAATGTGCATCCAGAAATAGTTGCGTCCGTGTTACCACCTGTGGCGAACACCGTCAAAGCATGATCTATGAATTTGATGTTGTTTTCCAAGGAAGAATCATTGATGGTCACTTTGCCATTAAATAACATTAGTCTGATACCGTCACACAGACCGTGGGAGCCAAAGCAGTCACGTACTCTGACTTCTCTGAAGTTTGCAATCAACTTGTGTGTTCCTGTTGAGTTTTCCGTTATTCGTGGATTTTGGTCTCCAACCAAAATTGCACATCCGGATCCATTCCTTGTTGCGGCACATTCCGTGAAGTTAACATTTGCGATGTTTATACTCAAGGTTCCACTCTTACTATGGGCAAACAAAGCTCCTCCGCCTGTAGCTATGTTTCTGCGAAACCTGCTGTTGAATATAACTACAGACCCATGTACTGTCGAGTAAATAAACATGGCTCCCCCTCTTTCGTTTGGAAGTTCCTGTCCAACAAATGACGAATTTTGAATTTCAACTTGGGCTTCCTTAGAATGAATTTTTATACATCGCAACAAATGGTTATGAGAACATCTTAGGTTGCTGAACTTAACACTCGTTTTCTTTGTATTAGAATTGTACAAACTGTTCACCACGTGATGTGTTTTCCAATCAGGCGATGCCTCAAATAAACCAGACATGGTATTGTTGAACAGCCTGACGTCATTATATTCCTCGCTGGTTACGGCTGATGGCAGATCAAGATGAACAAGATGTAACATTGAAGCAAGATAATTGGACATGTATACTGGACGGCAGCGTGGCTTCTGATTGGATTGTCACTACACCCCTTATAAACCGCTGTTTGTGAAATCCATTTTCCGAAAACTTTGTCTCGCTGATATTTATGACTAGAAACTGATCTTTGAGTAAAGCATCACTTTTCAAAGTGATCTCCACACAAGAAGTGTTGTTCTTAAAGAAAGAAGACCGCTGAATGTTTAGGCTCATTTTGGCGTTGTGTTTTATGACAATACTTAGAGCAATGGATGTGTCTTCAAAAGAACAGTTTGTAATCGTTAGAATTTCACAATCTTGGAACATCAATGGCGTTTGGCGGAAAGCAGTACCAAATAAAGTAATGTTCAGTGTCTGAATAGTCGACCTCTTTATAAAATGAAATCCATCAAAACAAGAAATTAGTGACGTGGCTTTCCAAGCCTCTATTTCCAAACTTTTCTGAACAAGAATTCCCGGTTGTTGCTCGTGCGTCATGCCAAGGTGACAGTCATAAGGATTTTCCTCGGTCCCAGTGCCATCAAGGTAAATGTGTCCGCCCCAGTCCACTTGATGAACTGCTTTAGCGATAGACCTGCATGGATGACTGACAGGACCACAGTTTCCGGAATCGTGTCCACTCAGCGAAACATAGACATCAGTAAATTCACTGTATTGAGCAGCTAAAACAAATGTAACACGGTATAAGATAATTTATTACGCTTTTTGCATTATCAGTACATTTGGTCTGATTTGATAAGGTAACGACCCATGTCAAAATATTCAGTAAAAGTCATGAACGTGCGAACGTGCAATATACTCTTAATTAAAGAAGGGGCTGGCGAAAGAGCGAAAGAAATAAAACTGTGAAAACTGTTACCGCTTCCTTAGTATCGAGATCTATCGAGGACGAATTAATGTTCCCTTAATTTCTTGTCACATGTATCAGTCACTACGACTGGCCAATATTGCTTAGTTCATACCGTAATCTGATCAACGCGTAATCCTATAGACGAACTAACAGATTGTCCCGCAAGCAATGCTTAAATATTACAGAATTTATCCTTTATTAACATGAAAACCAATAATAATAATTAACGATATGCAAGATTTCTGAAGGAAGGTAAGGCTGTAATGAAAATTCTCTATTCTATTCAGTCCAGTGTTTGTAGTATTCCAATACTTGAATTTTTGAAGACGACAAGAATTCATCTCCAACAGCTTTACTTTTGTCAATCTGACAATTTAATTATTCGTTCCCGCATACCAAATTTTAAAGGAACTCACTTTCTCGTTTTCCGTTTCGAACGTGGGGACTGAACAGCATGAATGGCAAATTGTTTTTCTTTTGATCTTGTGTCCCTAAAAAATTACTCATTCTATTAATTAAACAGTCCCCAAATGCATTTCCCATCATACACGCGAAAATATTGCGCTTTCTTTATTATATTTTCGTCGATTTTTGACAGGATAAATTTCTCTGTTTATTTGATGATTTGCTTCCTTTCCGGTTCTGAAAACTGAAATTTGCCGTGGTCAAGTAATTCTCCTGAAAAAATATATTGTGGATGAGTCCTTGGTGTTATTTGCGGAAATAAAAAATCTTTGCAATGGAACCTCGATATAACGAAGGGTCAAGGGACTGGCAAAAAACGTTCGCTATATCGAGGTTACCTTATATCGGGGTTCTTTTCCCATTCTTTACCGAGGACTTCATTATGTAGAAGTTTCGTTTAACCGAGGTTCCACTGTACAGGAAAAGAAATTTATGTGTTGAACAGAATTTAACTAATCTCTAAATGAGTCGAGAAAGGACAATTGGGCTATCAATAACATTTCTCTTGACTGACTGCTGTCGAATCTATTTTCGTTGAAATTACAGGAAATCTGATCAATTGATCAGATGACTTTGTTCTCTGACCTAGTAAGTTTACGAAGTGTTAGTTTGCTTCTGGTAGTTACCTGATTTCTTGCTTGATAGCGAAAAGAAGATCCACACGGCTATAAAAATCCACAAATATGCCATTGAAGATCACTTCCTAATTGACGCCGAGAACCGAACTCGCTTTTCTTCCTTTTGAAGTTGCATTACATTTTCTATTCCCTCTGATGTGAATGCTCTGTAAATGCAGAAACACTGTTGAATGTGTCGATTTTAAAATAGTCAGGAACCGAAATAACTTGCGCATAGAAAGTGAAATGTAGTCGTTTCTGATGAGCCAGCCCAATGATATTCTGTTCTCGTTTTTGAAACTTTTAGAGGTTGACACGTATATGCATCATTGGATATCATATTTAATTTTTTCTTGTTCTTCCAGTTTCGAGAGTATAACTTAGAACTTGATCTCCCTCCTTTCCATAATGACAAGTTACTAAAAGCTGAGCGCCTCCCAGGGGCTGTTGTTCATTAATTTCAAGGGAGCAAGGAATATCTTTATTATTAGTACTATTGACCAGAACTTGGCAGGAAAAGCTCTAGTGAACAACTGATTTTTTTATCGGAACAGGAGAGGAAACAGGGTCCCCTATACCTCTTTGCAAAATGGAATCACGTAAAAATATTTGGTTTTTCACCCGTCACGAAATAATTCTAAAAATGTTTTCACGTTCACGCAAAAATCATGGCGATCCCTGTTTACTCGTAAGGTGTAAATCCGGATATTGTGTCTGTCAAGATCACGCACGCAGCAAAATAGCTGACAAGAGCTAAAACAAAGACGTACGTTTACTAGAACTACCTAAAAAATCAGAAACAAAGTCACAAAAAAGAAGATGATTCACGATTCACGTCTAATTCAACTCTTCGTTCACGGGTCACGTTTAAGCTAAAAACTGCGTTCACGCGCACGCGAAAAGATCTTAAACTTGTGAATCACGAATCACGAAAAAATGAAAGCCAAAATCACGTTTCACGGCGAAAAATAGCCTCAATCACGCTTCACGTTAAAAGTATAGGGGATCCTGAGGAAATGCAAGCGTGAGTAATAAACCAGAAAAGAATCTGTTCTGCATTTTAGCTAGCGACTTTTAGTGTTGCCCTGACCACGCTAGGAAAGCAAAAAGATCGCAAAGCAAACAACCATATTTTGAGAATTAGAATCCTCCGACGAAGTTAATGTTCTCTTGCCAGCTTTCAAATTCGCTGTATCAACCTCACGTTAGTAAGGGCTACAATTGTCTGCCGACGCAGCAGAGCTGTTTCCTTGGTGATAAAGTAGCCAGTTTTTGTTCTCATTTAGTCGTTTTATTAGTTTATTGATATTATTTCCTCTAATTCTTTGTTATGGTTAGGGACGGACCATTAGAGATTGCTGGGGGGGGGGGGGGGTGGTGAAAGGGGGTGACTTTTCCCAAAAAAATTCCTGCAAGGGAACTCTTGTTTTAAAAAAATCATGCAGACAAGAAGGCCTTAAAAAAAACATTCGTGCCCGGAAAATGTTTTACCCCCTCCCCCTCTCCGGTTGTTTCTAATGGTCTGTCCCTTAACGTTGCTGAATGAAGTCTTCCGACAGATGAGACGATCACGTAATGCAACTGTCCTACCCCCCTCCCGCACCCACGTACACGCACTGCGGTATTAAAACAAAACGTGGACTGTCTTTATTTGCTGACCTATCTAAAAGAAACCAACGAGTAATATGCGTTTCTCCCATAAATTGCAGGACAGTAAAAAATCCAATATAAGTTTTTCCTGGGTATGCCCGCGAGTGGCAAAAACTTAAGATTTAAATATTTTCAAGATTTCATAACATATCTTGAACTTCCAGAATTTTTCAAACTAATTATTTACTTACGCAGTGCGTACCGCACAAAAAAGTATTTAAGTGCATCTGTCACAGTGAGCCGACCAGAGCCGTGAAAATTAAAATAACCGATTTCGACGAAAGTTGGTGTGGTTGAAGTACTTCTTATGGCCATTAACGTGACACAGTTTAAAATTTGTCAGACCTTTATATGACAAAAAAAGTGAAGGTCAAAGGTCAAGCCTAAACTGTAGGCGATTTATCGCCTTCAAAAAAGCAAATATTGACAATTTTTAAACATTTTTTTTACAACTCCAAGACGCAAGGAATCAAAATAAAGTTAATAGCAGTGAAGAATAATGCAAACTGAATAAGACTATGTAAGAATTTATTTTGTATCTGAGGAATTTCATTTTCATAACCTTCGTGAATAACGTGTCCTAGTTGGTTGGTGTTTTTTGTCTTAAAAGTGGTGTTTTTTAAGATCCTTTAATTATGCATTCCAGCGTTCTATTAATAAAACGAATGCTCCGAGACAAAGATAAGGAGCTATATTTTAAGATAAAAAATAAAAATGCTCGGGCAATTTTGTTTTCTAGGAATTTTTCATAAGTACTTTTAGACTATTCAGCCAGCTTCGCGTTGCGTGACACTAAAGAAAACGGTGTTTGTTTCATTCGTGTGGAATATATTTATTTCGCTATAATGAGTATTCAGGCCTAAGGATGAGTAACATTATTTTATTATTTAGCAATACTTTTATAAGCGTGCCAAAAAGGTCCTTCGCACGTTTAAGGATGTGTCATTCAAAGTCTTCAAAAGGGTTTATAAACGACGAAATTATAAAGTCAATATTCAACAGACACCTCACCTCACGAAATTTATGCCTGCGGCCTTCAATTAATCCTTTACAATTTTCAGCTCTTTTTCGGTATTTTGTGCATATGTACTAAGGATAGATCTAGGAATGTAACAATCTTTAAGTGGTTTACATAGTTATTGATATAATTACGGCGCGTGAGCCGCGGTTGTAAAGCGTGGGAACAAAGACCTCTCAACTGAACTTGATTTTGCGTTTCGCAGCTAAATTTTACGATTGATAAAAGGGAAATGTTATTTGAATCCGTTTGTTAGTTATTTTCTAACCGAAAGGTAGCATATGCACAGAAGTTTCTTAGATCTATATATTTTTCAACGATTTGACGGTGAATGCAGGAAAGAAAAGATGTTTTGTTCATTTGCGCGAGCGGCAAGCTCAATTCCTTGTGGCAATCGACAAGTGAGAGAAGGAAACGACGAACTTCTGCTGACTTCGCTGGAGACTTTGACAGCTCAACTCGAAACATGGAAAATTCAGGAAAAAGATTTACTTCTAAACAGAGCAGGTAACCGTTTTAAACGTAACAAGCCGACTGAATTGCCTTACTTTTGCACTTGAATTGAACTTCTCATAAATTAAACATCACTATTTACAAATTACCTAATATTAAAGTTTTAGACTATTTTATTTCTAGAATTGAACCCTGAACAAAAATTAAATTAGACATACTTGATATTATTTTAGGCATTCAAGATGTAAATGATGAACAAAAAAATGTCTTGACAATATGTTCGGCAAATCGCTTTGAGCTTGCCAAACACTGGAGACCTTCAACCGCTTGCTGTCATCCCGAACATACTCAAAGTACTCAGAAACGAAAGGTTTCAATTCCTGATAGATACATCACACCGGATATGGCGAAAGAAATCATGTTAATGTATGGTTTACACTGTATTATTGGATCCCGTAAGTGTTTCAAGTAGTATCTTGTAATTAACCTGTGTATATTTGTTCGGCCCCGTTACACTTGCCAATGTTTCATGCAACATGTCTCGCATTTTTGTTGCGCCTTTGCGACAAGTTCCAGGAGGCGTTACAAACTCGTGTAAGGTGTTACAGCGTTGTTGCTCGTTATTAAAAGAGGCTTTGATTCCTTTCGTGCAAGGCTTGCTACATCGTATACCGAAACATGTCCATTTGAGTGGATGTCACGGAAGTTATTTTTGCGTGTAATCTATCGCAGCGAGACAAGTTGCAAGACAACTCGCCTCGTGCCACCGTGCCCGAAAGTTGCATACGGTAAACCAGCAACCCCCGGGGGGGGGACTCCCATATCAAACAGACAGGGATGCTCCTCGGAAATTTTGAATTAAACCCCGAAAGGAGACCAATCTGGGCGTTACTCACTCTTCTTTGACCCCTAAAAGATACCTTTTTAAAACATTTTTAAACTAAGAGTCCAAAATCCGAAAGTTACACCCGCAGGCGAGACGACGAGCATCCCAGTCTCTTTGATATGGGAGTCCCACCCCCCAACCCCCGGGCCAGCAACGCAGGGGAAAGCAGAACAAAATAATGTCTCTTTTTTGCCAGACACTGATTTATTGTCAGTTCGCTCACTACACGCGCTCTCTCCCTAAACTTCTTTATTCACCTATATACATTCTTCACACACTTTAGGGGGTTGGGGTTAGGTGCGGGGGGGGGGGGTACTACTTTTTTATAATTGTATGCTATGACGGTAGTTGCCAGTAGGTGGTGTCGAGTTTGTAAGGGGAATAGGGTCCCTAACTATGTATAAACATTTCTGCTTTTATCAATGTTGAGGCGTGTTGTGTTATCTGTTAGGGGACTGGGATCAAACATAAGACCACATGGTCTAACTATCCAACCAGGCGTAGTAAAAAAGATCAATATCGTCGAATTTTCTTCACAATCTGGCATTTTTTTAATGCTAGCTTGACATTCTGCATGGAGGAAAGGAGATGTTATACAGTTTCTTCTCTGATCTTTGGGAAGGTAGATTTAGGTTAGATTGAGAGTGTGCTATCATTCGCGGAATTAAAGGAAGCGTAAACAACGCATGTACCGCCACCCTTATGTTTTTGGTCAACGAACTTAAACATCTATCCGTTTATGTGAAATATGAATCTTATACCCGTAATTTGTATACATATCAATGGTGTGTGCCGTCAGTGTCGGGAAAAGCACGCTTGTTATCTGAAACAATTTAAGTCTTCACAGCAGCCATCTTCAGAGAATATTGCAGCTAAGAGTATCACACCCCGTAAAAGGTTTCCTATTCCACCTGAAGTGTTAAGCAGCCCGTCTTGTATGGAAGATTCTTTAATAAGCGATGAAGATTACAAACAACCACTTACACCAGCCACTGCAAAACAGCCTACAACCAGTATGTGTACAAATTACATGAAGCGACTGGGATAAGTGAGCCATTTAGACATCTGGATTCTGTTCTTATGAAAGAGTGGAACGATTTGCACCCTCGTACTCAACATCATTATGCATCGCTCGCTAAACAAGGAGTAAGACCAGTTTTGAAATCAATTGCCCCTGGCCAAGGTGAAGAGCTTTGGAATTACTTGAAAAACAGTTCAATAATGGGTCTTGGCAACAACGATAACGACGATGAAGATGAAGAACTTTCTCTTAACACCCTCTCGGACAGCACTTTACGGAATCTCATTGATGCCTATAACAATGCACAGTCTTCAAAATCGAGAAAAGAAATTCTGTCAATATTTGCCCAAAATTTTACGAGAAAGCAATTGAAAGACCTTATTCCTGGTTTGACAGATTTCCGTATAAAGGAGGCTAGAAAGCATTGTAAAGAACATGGACCAGGCATTGCAGTGCCTACAGCTCCAATTCACAGGTTCTACCTCAGTGAAAACAAAGTTGACCACTTTTTAAGGTTCATAACAAGCGACATGATTTCGCAAGACACAGCATACGGTACTTCCAAAATTAAACTTGAAAGTGGAGTGGAACTAGTGGTTCCAAAACCAATACGAAAATTGATTCCAGCGCGAATCATCGCCCAGTACACGAAGATTTGTGACGAAAGTGGATTTAAACCGGCCAGTGTAAGAACTTTGTTCAGAATTCTTGAAGTCTGCCCCGCATCGACAAGAAAATCTCTTCAAGGTCTGGACAACTACACTGCGGACGGATCAGAGGCATTTGAAAATTTAGAAGAAGTTATCAGCAAGCTCTATGACGGAGGAATGCCCGATAGTAAGGCTGACAGGCTGCGTTCATTGGCCCTATCTTGCAAACGTTACCTTAAGCAGGACTACAGCACACATGTCGTGAACGATTCAACAAGCGACAATTTCTCTGTGTCTCCTGACCATTGTCGATTCTTTGCACTAAGCGACCCTAAGAAAGAACAATTGAAGCAGAGCTGTACACATAGCCACTTACTCGAGTGTGATAGGTGCCAGGAACTACGTGATCTATTTTTGTCGTTAGAGGAGGAAATAGGAAAGATCTCTGAGCAGTGCACCATGGCTAGTGACGACATATGTGATCTTCGTTTCCTGCTGGATGACAGTAAAGACAAGATAGAACAATGGAAAGCTCACATTTTGAGAAGTGTGAATCAAGAGGAGGGAGGAGGAGGTCCTTGATCAGTTACAACCTACTGAAGCCCTTTTGGTGGAAGATTGGGCGATGAAATTTTTGCCACTGCACTTCAGGGAAAAATCAGCTGAGTTCTATGGAAAGCGTGGTATCAACTGGCATGTCACAGCAGTGATACGAAAAACACAAGAATGCTCATTATCAGTAGACGTTTTTGTCCATGTCTTCGACAGTTGCGATCAGAACCAGATCACAGTGGCTTCAATTACCCAGAACACGCTCTTTACACTTTAAGAGCTGTATCCGGAGCTAACAGGAGTTTATCTAAGATCAGACAACGCCGGTTGTTATCACGGGGGATATCTTTTGACAAGCCTCCCCAGTATTGGTCATGAAACTGGCATCAGAGTCATTGGCTATGATTTCAGCGAAGCTCAACATGGCAAAGATATATGCGATCGAAAGACAGCGACAATGAAGCAACATGCAAGATGCTTTGTGGCAGAGACGAAGACCGACATTCTGACAGCGCGTGATCTAAAAAAGGCCCTGGAAAGTAATGGTGGAGTGAAGGGATGCCGAGTGAGCGTCGCAGAAATGCCACAGCGATCCAGCCAAATTGACGTGAAAAACGTGAAAATAAAAGGAATTAGTCAGATTCACAACATTCGTTACGAAGAAGGTGGCATGCGCTTTTGGAAGGCGTTTGACATTGGAAAAGGAGAACGCATGTTACAAGACGATATGCCATCAATTGAAATTCCAAAGGTTAAGGTACTACAGGCCTTTCCGGAAACATGCCGTTCCAGCGGAGCAATGGCAGGGAGTTCCAAACACACTGAAGGGGAAACGGCATCTCCTACAGGTACTGAAGAAGTTGAAACGGATACGTTATTTGAATGCCCTATTGACGGGTGTATCTGCTCTTTCGATACTGAAACAGAGCTCCAGAGGCACCTAGATTTCGGTAATCACGTTCGTCGCTTACATAGGGAGTCTCAGTTTGATCACATAAGGCGTCGCTATGCTGATATGATAAATGACGAACTGTCAAAGCCACTTTTCGCCGCTAACTTTTCATGTGAGTCTGAGCAGAGTGGACAGGGGGTCAACAATATTACCATGGGATGGGCATTAAAAACACACAAGTCTGCCCGGTTTTCTGAAACCGTTAAAGCGTATCTTAATGACAGATTCCTTATTGGCGAGGAAACAGGAAATAAGGCATCGCCAACTCAAGTTGCTCGGGAAATGCGCAGAGAAGGGTAATCGTCTATTTGTTGGAAGTGACTGTCTCAGTTCTCAACAGATTGCATCATACTTTTCCCGTCTTGCAACAGCAAAAAAGAAACACGGTTCTTTAAACGCAGCTGCCAGTCTGGAGGAGGTAGAAGAATTTTTGGATGAAGAGCAGATGCAGGAACGCGAAGAGGACATCACACGTAGAAAGAAGGTTGTTTTTGGCAGCCTGAATTTGGAGCATCCCATCACCTACAAGTCCTACAACCTGTGCAAGTTAGCTGCAGATGGGAAACTAGAAAAGAAATTCAGTATTGCTGATCTGAAAGACATCTGCGACTTACTTGACATAGACACTGAGAACTTTAAGCGTCGTAAAGCCCCGTACGAGGATGCTTTAACAAATGTTTTAAGTTGTTGTACTTGCAATAGGAAGTAACATGGAATGGAGTACTATGATGTTGGACTATTTTGGCCACATTCTGTCTAAGAAGCTTAGAGTTTAGTTCAGCTAGGTACGTATTATTTAAGACATGCACGATGGCGACAACAAAGTTGCATATTGTGCTCGCTGACGTCAATTTTCGCCATTATTCAGATTGTTTTTCAATTTTCCAATAGTCCAGTGTTTTAGATACGAAGTATGACCAAAACATTAACACATTTCCGCATATTGACCCCACCCTATCGATCATACCCTCATGGTTTAATTTTCGCCTTCAAAAGATTTTAAAAATTAATTTCAGTTTCTTTTAAAACTATTTCAGGCTTTTTGTACGTAAAACTTATTTTTCATTTTTTTTTCATTTTTGCAAATTTCTAGATATTTTCTACCAATCTTAAATTTTGAAAGTGAAGATTTTGAAGTTGATGACGTCATTTTGACGTTATATGACGTCACTGCTAAAACGTTACCACAATCAACCTACGAGGTTTAGGGCGCTTAGCATTCCAAAAAAGTTTCTACGCAATAGCTTAATTACTTTTATAAGTAAAGAGGAGGCTCTTTATGCCTCCCCTCCCCACCCCCTCCCCCTCGCCTTACCAATTCAAAACACTCAGGTTTTCAACGTTATTTGCAAAAAAAGTATGAGAAATGATGAAACAGTGTGATTGTGACAGTAAATGTCTTGTCAAACGTTATGGTTTTTTAAATCTCATTTAAAACTTCTCACCGACAACAGGTTGTTAAAACATTAAAAATACCCATTTTTTTACAAAATAGAGGTAGAAGAAGCAGCGCATGAGATCCATAATATGCAATTGCCCAATAAGTTCTTCACAGCTTTTTAAAGCTGGGGCCATCTTCTTTACATCCATATATGAATGGAAGCCCAAAATTGCTGGAGCATGGAGAAGTGGCATTTTAAAAAAAGTGAAAATATGCTGGTGTCTGACAATTAAAATAGATACTCACTTTTGACCACCCCTGAATATTTAACCTTGATATGGCAGGCAATTTTAATGATATTTCCTAAGAGCATATACCACCCCATTTCCATATATTGCCAAAGAAGGATGCCTTCTTTTTATCACTTCATGAAAATAAATAATAAAATATGCATTATTTTTGTTATTTTTGAAGATAAAATTTTGTCCTCGGATCACGGAAAAAAGGCTGCCCAATTTCTTGGCTTATTAAAAGCAGCTAGTCAAACTTTTATGCTCATTGTGATCGGCACATGTAATGCTATCATTCCACAAAAAATAGTGGGAATCAAGGATTTCGAATTTCATAACCTCCATACATAGATGGTCGGTTTTCTGTGACAGATGCACTTAATTATTCATTCATTCATTCATTCATTCATTCATTCATTTTCATTCATTCATTTATTTTCTTTTTTATTACAATAAGAAAGCAGAATTACAATAATAATAATAATTTGTACAGATAATTTAAAGTGATCAGAGTGCACCAGGGCGCTAAAAAGGAAGGGCAGCGAAACGCGCTCAGAGCCAGGGGGTTAGAGGGCGGTGAAACGGGCATACAAGCTCATTGGTGCAGCCTTGATGCAGAGAGGGACTTGTACTAGTCCGCTTTTCCGCTCTTGACTCGCTGTTTGGCTAAGGAAAATGGCGGCTGACAGCTGAAGGCAAGTTCATATTTATTGTTTTATATCACGAGATCGATGTAATGCATAAACAAATTCGATATCTGGTACTGTTCTAAGGGATACACAGACAATATCTAGCCCATAGTTTATATTAGATCTTTTTCGTGTCTGTGTTTTTTCTCTAGTTATATAAATGTAGTGTCGAAAACAGAGGGTCAAGCAATCCGGTGCGAATGTCGTATCTTACTGATACCAGTCAAAAGAAAATGATAATAAACGCCTGAAATACCTATTGAAAGACTCCTTTTTTCGTTTAGATTGTGTATGCAAATTTGTAGAATGATCTTTTGTGATCCTTTACGTTTTTTAATTCTCTGAAGTGACAGCTTGACAACGGCGATCGAAAGATCTCGTATGAACGTTTGCATAACATAAAGCTTGTCAACAACATCGAGGGATTTCGGTCACTGGATTAAGCGATTTTGAATAAGAAATATGTATCAATATTGTGCATACGAATTCCTGAAGTGATCGCTCGTAATCAAAAAGGGTCAAAATGCAAACTTCAAAGTTGACATGCCAGAACTTTAGCATGATCGAGTAAATAGGATACAAATTTTCACAGGACCTTGTGAAAGCGCCCTGCTCACCGGTTTGTAAAATTTGCAACCTGTGTAAAGCTGTGAAAAGCATGTTTTTCGTAGGTAGATAGAAATGGCATTACTTTTGCTTGTTGTCCGTTCAAAGAGGATAAAATGTTTCCCGCAGTGATTAATTATTGCACCGTCAATATTACAGTCGCTGTCTGCTATTCGCGACAACTCGTTTTAAGAAGACATATTCTCTGTCCTCCACATGTTCAAACCACACACCTTCACCCTCCTTTTCCTCAGATGCTTCTGTTAATGATTTATCGTGAAAATCATCTGTTACGTCTACGGGCATGTAATTTTATATGGAGATCGGCGTCCGCCATATTGGTCACGGAAAGGGAAATGGGAAAACCCTCAAAAATCTATAACTGGTACCCAGGCTTCTGCATTAAGGCTTTTCCGCTCGAACCCGCTCGTTTCGACGCCCTCCCTCCTAACGCCCTGCTCAGAGCTCTTCAGTGATGTGTGATGCGGAGGCGGAATGGGTCGAGCGCGCTCTTCGGCAGCAAAGTGAAAAACATGGCGGCGAGTGAGATTCGATGGTTGTTGGAGAAAAGTGATTGTTACGCGGAAACAGAATGAGCTTTTTCACGAAATTCTTTTGGGAAAGAAATAACGATATGTTCCCTCGACTGCCAGAAGTTAGAGAGTGCTCGATTCTGTGAACACGGTTTTGCATTATCACAAATAAAACCAACTTGCTCGAAAGCAAAAGGAGTTTTCTTAAAGATGTGAGCGCCGCGTAAATCATTAGCACGTGTTTTATACTTTAAAACTCGTTATCTGAGGAAAGAAGCGGCTTTCCACTCCGGGCTTCCGCAGGATTTTCCTTTTCTGTATGGGAATAGACTCCTACATTTCACAGACCAGTTACGCGTAAGTTAAAATGCATCGCACTGATTTCGAATTTTATCCTTTCACGGTTTTGCTTTTATTTTTCATCTGCTCAACTTCAAAGTGTTTTTCTTCATAATTTTTACCTCGTCAGTTCACTTTTTATTTACGTTTCTTGCTTCAGTTTTTATTTGCCATAACCTATTTCTTTTCCACATTTTTTTTGCACAGGTTAAATGAAGAACCATTATTGTTTCATTGGTGGCAGTTACCTTAAAGGTCTTCACTGCGTGGGTGGGATACGAACCAAAGACCTCCGGATTATATTATTGCTTTATCTACTAAACTTGTTCTTTTATGGCGCACATTCTTTTTTTTTTTTCAGTGAACTAATGAACTACCTCTTTTTGGCGTCCCAACAATGCAAACTCTCGTGGAATAAGTGTTAAGTGCGAAAATACTTTAAGGATTTACACATCATCAAGGCATTAAGTTATTAAAATTTAAATGGAAGAGGCGGAAAGAGCACAAAGGGCCCTCATTGCATTTGGTTATTAAAATTTAAATTTTGGAGGCGGAAAGACCACAAAGGGCCCTCAAGAACACCAAAGCCACCAACATAAGTGCAAACGCTTTATTGGATAACGAATAATGAAAAACAAGTAACATCCCACGAGCATGAGGTAATGAGGAATTTAAACGTTGAGGAGAGTCAAAGGTATTCAAACGGTTAACAGATTTCAAGTTCATAAGTTAACTTCAGAACTGCACCAAGATGAAGAGCACAGCTTTGATCGTCTGCCTTATTCTTACTCAGATAGCTTACTCAGCTGCCAAGAAGAAACAAAGTAGGTTTAAGATATACGGCCAAGATGCATATATGCAATATGAAATATTTTTTTCTCATTGGCTATACAGTAAAAACCCGCGAGTAAGAACCTATTGTTTTTCAGGTTAGCCTAAACAGGTTCTTACATAAAGGGTTATTAACACAAATTTAGGCTAATTAGGTTCTTAATAGGTTCTTAATTTCTGAAGAAAAAAATTCAATGTTGTTATAGAGATTTTAGTGGTATTTGGCCTTTTTCTTGTATAAAATTTGCATACCACATAGCGTTTATGTCAAAATGAAGCAATAATCATATCATTATTTTCCCAAAAGTAAACATTTTAAGTAATATATCAAACACGAGACAGCGCTTTTCATCACATTTCCAAACACCGAGAAGAGAGTTGAAAGTACGACGCGCAGCGGAGTATTTTTGACGAACTTCGAGGTGTTTTGAAATGTGATGAAACACTCTGTCGAGTGGTTGATATATCTTCTCAATCGAAACTAAAACTACAACGAAAACGGAAAAATAAAGTCGTCAAAATCTATGCTAATTAAGATCAGATTTCCAAACTCCGTCACGGTTCTGATTTCCTTTGTTTTAACTAGATGAATTATTAATGAGTTTGAGAATCAATTTTAGAAATTAAGAACCTGTTTCCAAATTTTAGGCTAAATAGGTTTATACAAAAATGGTGTCTAATTTGCAAATTTTAGCCTAACAGGTTCTTAAATGTTAGGTTCTTACTCGCGGGTTTTTACTGTATATTCTTTATCGCTTATAATCTATTGTAAGTATTATTTCACTAAAACATTTCCTTCTGTTGTCAATTTTTTTTTCAGATAACCATAGACACCATCCAAAAAATGATCTGCCTGAGACATTTCAAGGTCACCCCATTGCTGGTAAGTTACCCGACGGGGAAAGGAAAAAAGGGAAAGATAAGGCTTTTTTTTTTCTCTCAAGCATCTCAGCGGTCCGGAATCCTCAATCCTTGAATCTGATTGGCTAATTGCGCGCGCTCCAGCGGTCCGGATTTTCCTATCCGGACCCCGCGTACGGACCGCTCACGGCGCGAAATCATATTGCACCTTCAGTCTAACGAACACATGAAAGTTTTGCTCTCCAAACTCGAAATAGCTGCTCACCATCCATTGTTAATGCAAAAGGACAAAGAAGCAATGGAATTAAAGGCCTGAAAGTTCTTCAAAAGGCGAGTATTAATTTCTTTCTCAACAAAATCGAGTTGTAGTTTAGCGTTCGCAGTTTTCCGTTGTTTGTGCATTTCGCAATGATTTTCACGCCATTGCGGTAAAATTCATTCGGTGTTTTAGACTCCATCTATGTGTGATGACAAAACCGAGATGTTATTAATTGGAACTCAGTATCAGCTAAATAAGTTAGCTTGCGACGGCTGTTTACACGTAGGTGATAATGACATAAGGTCTGTCGCCTGTGCTAGAAATTTGGGAGTCTGGTTTGATGAAGAAATGTCCATGTCTACACATATCAGCAAGGCATGCAGTAGTGCGTTCTTTCATTTACATAATATAAGGAGAATTAAGAAATATCTATCTGTTGACAGTCTACGTACAATTGTTCATGCTTTTATTACCTCTCGACTGGATTATTGTAATAGCTTAATGTATGGACTGTCAAATCTTCAAATTTCCAAACTGCAGCCTGTTCAAAATGCCGCTGCAAGACTAATTATGGACATACCAAAGTACTCACATATAACTCCAGCCCTCTACGAGCTTCATTGGCTTCCCATTGCTCATCGAATTAAGTTTAAGATTTTAATTCTTACCTTTAAATCAATTTATGGTCTTGCGCCATCTTATCTTAGTGATTTGGTGAAAGTTAAGCAAACGAGCTCATACTCGTTACGCTCAAATAGTAGCCTATTATTAGACGTTCCACGGGAGACAATGCGCCCTACACTTGGCGGCAGGTCCTTCACTTCATCTGCACCGGCTTTATGGAACAGTTTGCCGGCCGACCTGCGTATTATTACGACACTTGGTGTTTTTAGAAGTAAACTTAAGACATTTTTATTTAGATCAGCATTTTAATGTATCTTTTTAAATTTTTACTGTATTTTACCTTTAGGTTTTAGTTGTTTTATGTATATGTATACTTTTTATTGTTTTTAATGAAATTACTGTAAAGCGCTTTTGATCAGCACATGTAAAAAGCGCTATATAAATTATTAAGAGTGAGTCCGCACGAGAACCATGCAGGCGAGTCTACAGCGCATCTCACCGATTTCCCTCAAATTTGGCACACTTGTGTAACTTCACTAGTACATTAACCATGTGCAATATTTTGGTTCAATTGTTTATTGTTTTGGAGAAATGTCAATCAAACTGTCAGACAGTGGAAAGTACTTAAATTTGACCTAAAAATATTCACCATGTTTGATCCCCTGCTACATGCTAAATATAAAAAGAAATGATACGAAACTTTTACATAAGACAAATCAAGTCCCGAACAATAGAAAAACGTTCAGTAAACTTGTGTCATTTGCTGCGTTTGGCTGAAAGCAAAATTCCAAATCTCCTTATTCAATTCGTATCAAAAAAGTGGGGTTTCAAAAGTCGTTGTTTGTAGACATGCGGCGTTTCTTCAATCGAATTTGAAAGTATCAATAGATTGCCAAGGAAATGGTGTCCCTATTTATCAAATAAAATCTCTGTTAAGTTTAAGAGGAATTACAGGTTCGCATCAATAAATGGTGTTAACTTCGTGACAATATGCAAATGAGCTCAACACGGAAATCGTGATAAGTTCAGAGTTTGTAAAATATAAACTAAATAAAATATTGCTATAAGAAGTAAAACATCGTTATGAAGCTTTTTGCATAAAAATACTTTTAAATCGTTAGTAGTTTTAACTACTGGAAGTCGTTGGCTGGTAATAAGCAAATTAAACAAATTCAAACGAACACAAAGGTCATACCGACCTGCTGGTCGTACTGCACCAATTTGAAAGATATCCCCACAAGCAAGCATCATTGCATAAAAGTCATTTCCTTCAAGGGTTTTTGGCATCGCCCTCTTGGTGTGTAAGCTGCGTTTTGCCGTATTTGCCAGCACCATAGTAATTTAAGAACAGATGTTATCAAAACAAGTTGGCGGCGAGACATCGAATATAATATCCACCGATCATGAAAACCGACTTGTTTTAGAATTCGGTCGCGTGTTTTGTTCACATATAAAAAAAACATGTTTCCACTGCAAAGAAATTATGTAGTCATCGTTTTCATCCAGTAAGAATCTGTGGCACAAGTGGTTTTTGGTGCTGTCGTTCTTAGAAGAACACCGACAATAGTTGATTGCGTGACAGACCGACTTGTGAATTTTATCCCAAATTTCATGTCTCAAATTTCACTCTGACTCAGATCATATTGCGATCGTCATGGCTTCGTTTATGTGCTTTCAAGAAGGACCTGACATTCAGGGGCCATGCATGGGATATGTATTGACTCATTTATAAATGATCCAATACGCCACAAATTGCCATGGTTTTAATTTTCCACCTTTTTTAATTTTGAAAATCTGAAATCGAAAAATTAGCCTTTAATACCGACTTACCGTAAATAATCTTATAAACGCCAGGGCTTTTTAATTTAAGGGGTACATGCGATAGTTTTAAATAAATATGAGGCGTTTAGTAGAAAAGGGGCATTCATTTCACCAGGAGCCCATGATTTCACTCTAACTGTAACGAAACAAATAGACAAACAAGTATGTAAATATGACGCGTAGTTTGCTCCCGGATAAAGATAGGAAACAGATTTTGTGAGGTAGGAGACTACTCTAATCTTTTCTAATGCAAAGCCTAAAGATGTCGTTCACAGATTGTTCGATATCGATGTCTTCATCGTCATCGCATCGGGGTTAACCATGTTGGCTAGCTAGCTCCTTTGGTCCCTTCGATGTCCGAGTGAATCAATTAACTAACTAAAGAAAATTGCGTGTTTTTTACTCCATGAAACGTTTACTTGAATTTTGAGGCGAATATATTTTTTCTTTTTTTATTGAGGGGGTGGGGGGGGGGGTGATGGGGGCAGGGGGTGTCTATTAGACACGGGACGTTTATTAGTAGAGGCCTCTAATACAAATTTTACACCTCAGGGGGAGGCGTTTATTTAAGAGTGGGGCGTTTATTAAATCATTTACAGTATTTCACTCATTTACATTTATTCTAATGATTGCCTACGGGAAAAATAAAATAGAACAAAAGAGTATGATTATAAGTATCATTGAAAACGAACTTTCAACAACCTGGTCAAGGCAAAGACGAATCATGAGTTGTAAAAAGGCACGCTGATCTACACTTATACAAATATTTAATTCCGTCGATACGTCGGTCCGTCATTCTAGCTTTAAATTAGGAAATCAGTAGGAGCACTATCAGAGATACAGGTGATTCCAAATTTGTTGAAACTGTTCTGGATCCTTGTTCCCAGGGTCTTCGTTCCCCTAAACCAGCGGTTGATAAACGAGTTTGGACATTAAATTTCGTTCCAAGAACTTGCGCATTTTCCGTCAGCCTTGACCGAACTGGGCCGTCCTCTGCCCCAGAGTCTACGGTCCTTCTGTTCTGCGCCAGGGATCGAGACCTCTGCCGTTAATGTCTGTTAAGCTACGCAACGAATTGAAGGCGGGGTTTGGCTGGGAATGAAAAGGAATGAGGCACCAGCGGAGTGGCCCCGAGGCGAAAGCGGAAACCCGACTGAGAGGTAAGTGCTTGGACGGTTGCTATAGAAAACGGCTCCACATCGAGGCCCTTTGAGTCACACTAGGGCTTTCCACAAGTTGCTCGGCAACTTTTTGGCATTTTTTCATGTTTCGAGCAACTTTTTCCCCCTTGGAGCAACTTTTTTCCTCTCGAGCAACTTGTTGCATTTTGAGCAATTTCCAGACCGAAGATTTCCGAAGATTATACGAGTGCTGTTCTAAGGCAAAACGAACTTTTCCGAAGACTTACGACGTTTGCCGAAGATTTTCGAGGGACATTTGAAGACGTTTCAACATTCGGCTCATTCTGTATAAAACATTACAAAACTCGTCAGCAAACATGACGTCATCAATATCTTCACGATTTTTCCCAGTTAAAGGAATCCTTGTCACTTAACAAAATAATATTCCCTATAATATGTTATTTAGATACTTTTGCTGTAAAATTGCTTAAAACTGCTTTGAAGATCTTACTCTCAAAGGGAAATTAGCATATATTTAGAAAAAATTCTTTTGGTTAGAAGTAGCGTTTTGGATTTTTTGGAGCAACTTTCGATCAACCTTTATTATATGAAGCAACGTTTTTGGATTTTTGGAGCAACTTTTTGAGATATTACGGGCAACTTTTTGGGAAATCTCGAGCAACTTGTGGAAAGCCCTAAGTCACACTGCCCGAAGCCAGTGGAGAGCACGGATGAAAGAAAGAAGGATATAGTGAAGGCTAGAGCAACGAAAAAGAAACTACTTGCAGCAAGCGAGCAGAATGCAAATATACGCGTCAGCATGACGACATGTCGACAGCGCACGAAAGGCATGATCCACGAGGGCGAGGCTGCACCAGGCACGAACTCAAACCAGTTTAAATTCGTGCGACTGATCGCAGTGACAAAATGAGTGAAAGCAGCCTTGTCGCAGCGTGTGTGCACTTCTGCGACAAAATATAAACTAACCAATGAGAGAGCTTCATCTATTGAATTCAAAAACTAGTTTACATTCTCCCTCTTCCAAATTCGCTGCAGGTGCACCGAACAAACGCCTTGTTGCAGGGACTTTTTGAAGTAGTACACACGAAGCGATTTGTCGCAGAGAACCTCACTTAAGGTTTATTAGTACTTCATTAGTGTTTTCATTAATTTGAAAGTAATATTGTGTATAATTAATATAAGCTACTTTAACTTTTTCATATATCACATTGATCTGCAATATGGTACGAACAGGAGCTAGAGAGATGGTGGATTAACCCCAGTGTATAAAGATTGAGTGAAGTCCAATTGGGTATGTAATTATACGCGTTATTAACAAAATCGAACTGCGCGGTCGTTCGATTTTGTTAACAAGGCCTTTGAAAGACCTTTCAATTGGCATTAATGGTTTTGACATCCACACTATAAATCAAACATTCAGTTAGGGAAGCAACATTATTTTTTTGGAGGAGTGGCCAAGTGGGATCAAAAATCCTGAAAAAAAATTGTTTGCAATAGCAAAATGCCCACATAAATTGTTTGAAGACATCAAAAAACATTGTCTGCAGAAAGATGCAGCTGGAAAAATTGTTTGGACAGAGAGCGCCACGGAAAGAAATCGTCTGTACTGTACTATACTACGCTTCGAGTAAAACAATGGTCCATTCCAGCGTTTCGATCGAGCACTGAGGCAAGTCTTGAGAGACTGGGTACTAGTCCAAAACAACATGGCGCCCGGGTGAAAAGTAACTTACCAGGCTTATGAAAATGTGAAGCACTGAGGCCATCGCTTACGAGAAAGGTGGAGACTAAATCCTTGCAGAATTGTTTGTGAACATTATAACTACCAGGTAGACAGGAGTGAGCGACGTTTTCTCTTTCCAATCTGCACGTGAAGATACGCTTGAATTCGATCGATGATGAACATGTCAAGTGGCTTGTTTACCTTTTCTCACGCTGTAAGTCTGTATTTATGGGCACTAAATAGCCGGATAATTAACATCACGAACCACTTTAGATGCTAAAAGGTTTATTGGATTTATGTAAGCGGTATTTCACACGTCCTCAGCCGACCTATCCATCATGTTATGAAACTCGTTCTAAAACTTTCAGAACTTTGTTTTTATTTTGCTCACATGTACCACATTTTTGTACGCTAAAATCATACGTGCCGATTAAACTTAACATACTTTTTTTGACTTTAATTTATTATTTAGTAAATGTTTTACAAAATAATGGCTAATGGAACCATCAGAATAACGCCGCATCGGCGATATTCAAACGTAATTTTAACCTAAAATCTCTAGTGTCACGCATTGCCCGAAATACCTTATTTTTAAAATAGGTTTACTACTAAACGTGAGAGCGATGAAAAATCTTGATGATATCTTTTAAATTGTACTAGGTGACACTAATTACAGTGGTATTTTTATATGGAAAGCTTCAATTCTTGCAGAGATATTTTGGTCGAAAGATGGGTCAAAATTTAGGTATTTTTTGGCTCAAAACCGACCATGGGCACGTTGACCACGATATCTTCCACACGTTAAAGAATTTTGCGATAATATTCTACCTACAGCATTATCATCTCAATATGTAGCCCCATGCAAAATATAAAGGAAATCTGAGAGGGTCGATGTAGACTCAAATTTTAATATTGCATGGATTTCATATGGACCCTCTCTTAAATTATTATTATTATTATTATTATTACTAAACTGCCTTGTTTATCTGTCACTTTTTGCTAAAACAGAACACTATTTACCATCATTCATGGAAATGAGATTCTTTGTGTGGCTGCAGTTCAGCCAGATTATGATCAGCGGTTATCTACGCAGCTTAGCGACCGCTCGCTCGTTTACTTACCGCCATTTTGTTTTCGCATCGTGTGGTGCTCTTATAAATATGTATTGGTGAAAGCAAATCGTTTTCCATCGGACCGTGTCATGTGTTGTTAAAGGCCTAAACGGTAAGAAACTGTTCGTTGAACTTTCCGCTCAATGTTGTAAATCATTTTAGTGATGTGCTTAGAACTTTAGCTTATTTCAGTTCGGTTCTTCCCACAGATTGTTATCTCGGGTAATCCACCTCGGGTAATCCAGCTCGGGTCGTAATCCAGCTCGTGTAATCCAGTTAATGTTCAAGAATCTACATGTGTAGTACAACCTATCTTACCTGTGAATAAACGTCGTTTTGGGTTTTTGAAACTCTTCTGGTCGAGTGACTTAGAAGCAGCCACAATAACAATCGTTTTCAACAGCCGAAATGTCCGGCAAGAAAGATGCGACTCCCGATGAAGCTTCGTCCGTGGCACAAGCAAGTAGCGACGAGAAAGTTCTCGATGATGCACACGTAGAGGACGCAAGGAGGCACCCAATGACGGAGAAAGGTTACCATTATGTAATGGACGTGAAGACAAACAACTTAAAGTCTAAGAAGCGTGAGCTAGTCCAACGAATGAGAAATACTCTGCTGGAAAGAGGTCAGTCAGTAGATCTTTCTAAATTTAAGAGAGAGCTAAGTGAAGCTCAAGTCATCTATGGCGAATTTAGAGATATTGTTGGTGGAATTAAGGAGGTTGTCATTCCTGGTGAAAGCATTGAAGAGGTTGAAAGAATCTGTGTAGAAACTGAGCAAGAGTGGTCGAAATTTGAAGCTGATATTAGAGCAGAAATAAAACATCTAGAAGCTATTGAGTATCAAAAACTTGAATCTGCCTTCGATGCAGCCAGCTCCAAAGGTTCTAGTCGTGTTTCCTTTAAGGACAGAGACAGTCTCAAATCAAAACGCAGTTCCACCAGCAGTGTCAAGTCTGATAAGTTTCAGTTACGAAAGAAAGAAGCTGCTTTAAAGGTCAAGATGGCTTTTGCAGATGAAGAACGAAAATTGAAAATGGAACAAAAAAAGGTTGAGTTAATGAAGCTAGAACAAGAGCAAAGGTTAGAGGAGCTAAGATTGAAAAGTAAGCTAGCACAAAATCAAGCCAAGCTTAATGTCTGCTTAGCAGAAGAAAAGGAAGAAATTGTTGACCGTGAACAGGACCTGGGCTCTGTTCCTCCAGTTGATAAAGCTAAGGATATGGACAATTTCCTCAAATCCATTCCAGTTACAAGTGACATTGAACAGACTCCTGTTCATCAGAATCCAATCTATTCATCATCTCAAGTTAATGGGGTTCAACTTACACCTAGTCCCCAACAGTACAGTACACCGAACCCTAATGCCACACCCTTTACACCAGTCTCTATCATCTTAGAGAAATGTATGGATAAGTTAGTGGAAACAAGTAGTAAGTTAGTGGCCGCAACTGTAGAACAGAACCAAGTAAACAGGCAATTAGCTATCACTGGTCAGCTGCCAAAGATTTCAATTCCAGTCTTCAGTGGAGACCCCCTTCAGTATCCTTCCTGGAACAGTTCCTTTGGTACCCTTATTGATTCTAAGCCGATGGATGCTCAAACCAAATTGAACTTCCTAAATCAATACCTCACAGGGAAACCTAAACAAGTTGTTGATCAGTACCTATTGATTGGAACTGAAGATGCTTATCAGTCTGCCAGAAAATTGCTAAAAGAAAGATATGGTAATTGCAGTGGTGTTGGCTCGGCATTCCTAAACAAGTTAGAAAATTGGCCAAAAGTTGGTATCAAGGATGCAGAGGCTCTAAGGGATCTTTCCGACTTCCTTGAAAAGATAAAGGCTGCCAGAGAAACTACTCCAAGTCTCGAAGTGTTGGACTTTGCCAGAGAAAATGTTAAGATTCTGTCAAAGCTGCCTGTCCAGCTCCAAAGTAAATGGAGAGGAAATGTAAAGAAGTGTAGAGCGCTAAATGGAGATGGGGCCTATCCACCTTTCACCGAATTTGCTGCATTTGTGAAAGAATGCGCTGAAAGGGCAAACATCCCTGAGCTTGAAGACCTAACAAGAACAATGGAGACTGTTAAACCCAATGACCATACCAGAAAGTCATTCAAGGACAAGGAAGTACATTCCTTTGCCACTCAAGGATCTGAACAAAACAGGAACTCAAACAACCAGAGTCAAGGCAAGAAAGAAAATTCTCAAACCTGTTTGTTTTGCAAGGAACATCATCACCTAGACAACTGTAAGAAGTTTGCAGAGATGTCCCACAGGGATCGGAAGGACTTTTTCTTTGAGAAATTTCTGTGTTTTGGTTGTGCTTCCAGTAGACAGCACCAAGCAGCATCCTGTAAGAACAAACTTGTATGTCGTGTTTGTTCTAAAACCCATCCAACGTGTCTCCACCTGCAGAAGGACACTGTTGAGGCTACCTCTAACTGTACAAATGTTTGTACAATTCCAGAGCAAGGCAAAGGTTCTGATCATGCCATGATTGTGCCAGTGTGGGTTCGTCACATAAGTAAACCCAGTCAAGAAGTTTTGCATTATGCAGTGTTAGATGACCAGTCTAATGTTAGTTTCGTGTCGCAGAGTCTATGTGAGAAACTGAATTTGCAAGGCTCACCAACGGATTTGCTGCTGACCACAGTGCAAGAGCGAAATGTACATACACCGAGTAGCCGAATTTGTGGACTTGAAGTGTTGGACTTAAAACGGGAGCACAGTGTGAAGTTGCCTATGTTGTTCACGCGGGATGCCATCCCAGCTAGTAGGTCACAGATTCCAAAGGCCAGTGTTGCCCAAGAGTGGGAACATCTACGCCCCATTGCTGAAAAGCTAATGCCGTATGATCCTAATGTTGAGATCTCCCTGCTTATTGGAAATAATTGCCCAAGTATCGTCAGGCCCAGAGAAGTTGTCGTGGGAAAAGATGATGATCCCTATGGTCAGAAGTCCCTAATGGGATGGGGAATAGTTGGCAGAGTTTGCAAATCTACAAGTGAAAGTGGCGAGAGTGAAGCAGTGTGTAACAAGATAGTTGCCAGCGAGACACATGAACACTTTACCTTTTCGACCAAGGTAAAGGAAGTTATCAATCCGCAAAGGATTATCCAAGTTCTTGAGTCGGACTTTGTAGAAAGTTCTACGAGGAGCAAATCCTATTCAGTGGAAGACCAAAGGTTTCTCTCAGTTCTGGAGAATGGTATTGTAAAGAGATCAGATGGTCACTATGAGATGCCTTTACCCTTGAAGATGGATAAAGTGTCTTTACCATACAACCGTCAGCTTGCTGTCAAGAGATGGCACCAGTTGTTAGCAAGGTTTAAGAAGAACCCCAAGTTCCTTGAAGATTACCAAGTGTTCATGAAGGATATGATTGACCTGTGTGCAGAGAGGGTACCAACAGACCGTCTGAATGTTCAGGATGGAAGGGTTAACTATGTGCCGCACACCGGTGTGTACCACCCGAAGAAGAAAGACATTCAAGTTGAAAAGGATGATCCGGAAGTCAAGAAAGGAAATGTCTTCATGTCTCATGTAGAAAGTACAGCTACTTACTGCCCTGATTCGTTCAAGTCAGACCGCTTAGCCCATGTATCAAGCTGGTGGCGTCTTCTGAAGGTTGTTGCTTTATGCCTGCAACTCAAGTCAAAGTTAACAAACAGAAAGGTTAAGTTGAACAATCAAGCAAATGTGAAGTGCGCTAGACCCTTGCCAAGAGCAGCTGTTTCGCTTACAGAATTCCAGTTTGCTGAAAAGGAAGTCCTGAAGATTGTTCAGCGTGAACATTTCTATGAAGAAATTCAAGTACTAGTGAAACTTCAAGTGGTTGGAGAAGTATCAACTAGAGAGTCAGCAAGACAGAGAAATCAAACTATCAAGATGTCCAGTTGTTTGTACCGTCTAGATCCATTCCTAGATGACGATGGTCTTATCAGAGTAGGTGGTCGAATCAAACGAGCCGACCTTCCAGTTGCAACAAAGCATCCAGTAATACTTCCACGGAAGAGTCCAATTACTGATTTGTTAATCAAGTTCTACCACGCCAAGGTGAACCACATGGGACGAGGAATCACCCAAAATGAATTACGCCAGAGAGGTTATTGGGTAGTTGGTGGCTCTTCAGCCGTGTCAAACTGTATATCAAAGTGTGTGACCTGCAGAAAGTTGCGTCGTCCCCTGGAATCTCAGAAGATGGCAGACTTGCCTATTGACCGCGTTGAGCCTTCCCCGCCATTCTCGTACTGTGGTGTCGATTTCTTCGGGCCCTTTCTTATCAAAGAGAGAAGAAGTGAAGTAAAGCGTTATGGTGTCATATTCACCTGCATGGCAAGCAGAAGTATACATTTGGAGACGGCTAACTCCTTGAACACCTCGTCGTTCATCAGTGCTCTGAGTCGTTTTCTCCATCGACGTGGTCCAGTGAGACAACTACGTTGTGACCAAGGAACAAACTTTGTGGGGGCACAAAATGAGTTGAAAGCGGCTTTAGAAGAGTTAAACCAAGAGCATTTGCAGGAGTACCTGGTGGAAAATGGCTGCAAATGGATACCATTTCAGATGAATGTACCACATTCAAGTCATATGGGTGGTGTATGGGAGCGCCTCATACGGACAGTTCGTAGTGCATTGGAAACTCTAATTGTCAGTGCTGGCACCCAGCTGGACGACGAAGCGTTCAGAACCCTTATGACAGAGGTAGAGTGTATAGTGAATTCCAGGCCACTAACAGTCAGCAACCTGAATGATCCAGATGCACCAGAACCTCTAACGCCAAATCATCTGCTCACCCTAAAGCAGAAAGTAGTGCTTCCGCCCCCTGGCAAATTCCAGCGAGCAGATCTTTATTGTCGCAAATGGTGGCGTAGAGTGCAGTATCTTGCCAATCAATTCTGGGTTAGGTGGCGTCATGAGTTTCTCCAGAACCTGCAGTCCCGTAGTAAGTGGATGCGCCCAACACGAAACCTGATGGTAGGGGACATAGTAATATCCAAGGAAGATGAAGGGCCACGTAACCAGTGGCCACTCGCCAAGGTCGTTGAAGTCTACCCCAGTGAAGATGGTTATGTCAGGAAAGTCAAAATTCTAAAGGCTGACGGAGAGCTTGACAACAAAGGGAGACGACAGAAGCCTCCTTCACTCTTGGACAGACCAATCCATAAATTGGTCCTGCTGTTACCGTGTGATGAGTCTTAGCTGCTTTCCCATGAGAGTAATACAAAGACCGGGGAATTCCCCATCGAGGAGCCAGATGTTCAGTGAGAGAGACTAAGTACAAGTGAACTATAGACATGAACATTCGTTTTTATTTTCAAGTGACTGTTGATTAAGTTTGTTAAGGTTTAATTGTTAGAAAACAATTAGGGGAGCCATGTGGCTGCAGTTCAGCCAGATTATGATCAGCGGTTATCTACGCAGCTTAGCGACCGCTCGCTCGTTTACTTACCGCCATTTTGTTTTCGCATCGTGTGGTGCTCTTATAAATATGTATTGGTGAAAGCAAATCGTTTTCCATCGGACCGTGTCATGTGTTGTTAAAGGCCTAAACGGTAAGAAACTGTTCGTTGAACTTTCCGCTCAATGTTGTAAATCATTTTAGTGATGTGCTTAGAACTTTAGCTTATTTCAGTTCGGTTCTTCCCACAGATTGTTATCTCGGGTAATCCACCTCGGGTAATCCAGCTCGGGTAATCCAGCTCGTGTAATCCAGTTAATGTTCAAGAATCTACATGTGTAGTACAACCTATCTTACCTGTGAATAAACGTCGTTTTGGGTTTTTTGAAACTCTTCTGGTCGAGTGACTTAGAAGCAGCCACACTTTGATTAAAAACGGACAAATGAATTATCACAGTATTGTGCCGTACGTAGTAGACACTGCGCATTTCATTCAGTTTGGAACTGTTTATCAGAATAAAATTCTCCTGGGAATCAACGCAGAGATTATTAATGTGTTAAATACAAGTGTGAATAGCTTGTAAAACTGCTTTTCGGTCAAAGAGTATTTTTGAGTCAGAGAAATAGGCTAAGCAAAGTTGCAAAGTTTCTTTCAAGACTTTTCAAAACTTTTATCGGGAATTGTTCGGGAAGCCGAAATCGATTTAAATGTGTTAGGCAGGGGCGTTAGGTTTTGTGGCATATTTGTGCTATATTTTAGTATGACTTCATTTGCTCTTCTTGATTTTCTGCAGTGTAAATAAAGCTGAACATTTCTTGAGTACAGTTCATTTTAAGCGAAGCTGTTTTATTCGGAATTAAATAGAAAACAGCATTCTTCACTCTTGCTTGTCGATCGAGTCGGACTCAACGTAAACATTGAAATCAAATCCGCACGTATACAAACAAAGATTTTGCGACAGATTTTTTCACGGTTTCTTAAATCCAAACAAACTTAAGCAGGAAAAAAATAAAAACGTTATTTGCCGGCCTAGGTCGGTCCGTATTGGGAAAAACTGTACCCGAGGTCTTGAGTACGGCCCGAGGCCGCGGCCTCGGGCCGTACTCAAGACCTCGGGTACAGTTTTTCCCAATACGGACTTCCCGACCGGCAAATAACATATATATATTGGCCGTTCCGAGGTTGCGCAGGGAACTGGGGCGAGTTTCAAATTTTAAGTAATCGATAATCTGACACCACCACATGAAAGATCACGGTAAGATTGGTCATTTGACCAAGTTTGATGCTTTTAGGATGAACAGAAACGAAGTTATGGACCTTGAAACATGGTTCAAAATCCATACAAAAATAAGAGAAGTTTGTATGGATTTTTAACCATGTTTCAAGGCCCATAACTTCGTCTCTGTTCAGATTATCGATTGCTTAAAATTAAAAACTCGCCCCAGTTCCCTGCGCAACCTCGGAACGGCCAATATTTAGTAGTTCCTTACAATCACGGAAAACGGTTAAAGCGTTCCTCATAAAATGATTATTTGACTTGAATTTCGAATATTTAACTGAACAATGGATATCAGTCAAGCGCAACCTATATAGAGATAAACCCAATTTTAATCACTACTGTTTTCGGACGTTTCTCTGTTTTTAACCCAAGTCAGAGTTTTCATAACAGCTCTGCACTTCGCAAAATGTCCAAAAATTAATAGGTGAAACGATATTTTAAATAATTTAAATCCATGAATCAAAGCCGCCTCAAAATCGACATTGAATCGATTTTACTGGCGCCAAAATGGCGGCTAGAATTCAACAATACAACGAAAAGCTTAACAAATTCCAAAATGATAAAGACGGCAAAAACACAAAAACTTCGGAGGGTAGGCATTTGTGAATTAGAGTCTATCTTCATGACAGAAACATCGAAAAATTAATCCAGCAACAGCTCAAACTGGTCGCTAGAATTGAACATTACGCGACGAAAAACTTTTCAATTTATGAGATGATAAAGACAAAAAAAGAAAAAGCTTCCGTCAAAGGTAAGACTTGTTATTTAGATCTTATCCTCCAGTCAGAAACATCCAAAATCCAGCAACAGCGGATGAATTTGCCATTTTTTGCAAAACATTTTATGCCGAAGCGAGAACCCATTTCAATGATTTTGTGTTTTCAGAGCTGTGGAAATATTTTGAATGAATACTAAAACAATTATTGAACTCGGCTTTCTCTGAGGGTGTTATCCACCACAAGCCTTCGGCTTCGGCGGATAACATCCTCCTCTATCTGCATAATTCTTCATATCATACTTAGCCTCGTCCAAAATTGCTAAATGTAAGATACGTAAACGAGATATATAACGTTATATTGCGTCACAATTAAGATCAATGTTATCCTTTCCCATTTTTGCCTTTAATTTTTCATTCGACTAACCTATTATCTATTTCTTTGTTGCACTTTACCCTTTTAGAATGTGACAACAAAGAAGACAGAACCAGTTATTGTTTTAATGGTGGCACTTGCTTTGTTATTACGAATTCCAACAACGAGGAGGCTGGCGAAAGAGATCCTCACTGCATATGCACTAAAGGTTTCACTTCGGAACGATGCGACAAGACGGAAATCATAATTTAAACCATGTTACGTAACTATAAAACAAGTTGCAATAGAAGAATATCGTTCAATAAAGGTGTACTGATATTTCCTGTTTTGTTCACTGGTTTTTTCCTTACGGTCAAAAGAGAGTAGGACTTGACCAACACATGAGAAGAAAAGACATTTATGTTTAAATTGCGACCTTATTCTCGCTCATTTTTGCGCGCAATAAATTTCGTGAAACTCTCCGTGAGCTCTGCACATCGTAAGTACTACTCTTCGCGATTCCCGGAAAAGAAAGAAATCATGAAGAGAAGTGTATTTAATTCCGTGATTTTGCCATTTCTCAAACTGATCTGAGAACCCCGTTTTACAACGCGTCCGTTAAATCAGAGGAAGAGTTCTTGTCAAACTCCAGACCAGAAAGAAGTATTGAAACTCTTACTGGTTTATGACGACGAAATTTTTCTTTTTTTTCAAGTTTGGCTTTGCTGGGAAAAGACAATACATTTTAATAACAAAGATGCAGCTAAAGTTATACGAGATTTAGTTGTGAATGGTAGCGACAAAATGATTTATAATAAAGCGAATTAGCAGGTGGAGAGCAGGTAGGATGTTTTTCCGTGTAACCTTATAGCTATCAGGCGGTGAGCATACACGCAAGGAAACTATGTAGTTGAGTGAAAAGTATTAATCATCCTCAATAAAACGGCATTTCTTTTAAAGAAAATTAATCTATGAAATTGAGTTCAGGTTTTTCGACTCGTGATACACCTAGCTTTTAACTCTCTTTCCGAATTCGGCTTTCATTGCATTTAAACATTTTATCGACCCATTTCCGTACATGATCATTAGCTTATTCATTAGCTGATTCAGTTATGAAAAGTTGTTTAGATTTTTTGTGACACCAACCCATGCTCCTTTTATATAATTGTAGCGAGTTTTATAAACTTTTTTACCTACTGCTTGTCAAGTAAAAAAGTGGGGATAGAAATCAAACTTCGGCTATAAATATCGATTTTTTGAAGGCGCGCGAAAACAACTTGAAAACGTTCGTTAACGTTTTCAAATTGCAATCCATTTCCATCTGAGCCATCCGTTAGCTGCTCAGACAGAAGTAAACAACCATTGTGTTTTGTGCACGGCCAGGGCCAAAAAATACGAACTAAACAAAGACATTTGTCTAGCTTCATGACCATTCTATTCTATTCTATTCAATATGCCCTTAGCAACCATTCGATTGCTATGCGCAAACTCGGTTGCCTCCACCGCTATGTCGCACTTCCAAGTCCTTTCAAATAGGCATCCCCCTCCCCCCTGACCCAAGCGGAGCATCAAAAGATTTCTGTTAACTGAACCAAGCGGGGCATCATAAAATCTCTGTAAAGGGATCTGGGTAATCGACCCAAACAGTGTATTGTCAGTAAAATTTCTGTAAATCGACCCAAACAGGGCGATTCTACCACCGCGAGGCGCGAGAAACTTCTGCAAGCGAGTCACAGTTAGTTTGGGTTCTAAATCTGATTGGTTGAGTAGGTGGCATGAGATTTTCAAACAATTTGCTTAGCGTAGTAAATGCTAAGGCGACTGAAAAGTAGCAGTAAACGTTCCGTAAACAAGAAAACATTTCAAGGGTTGACATCATTTACAACATCTGAACCTTTGTGAGAATTTTAAAATCCTTAGGAAATGCCGAGGTGAGGGAAGTTTGAACGTTTAATTATTGAAATTTTAATGATTAGAAAGCAACGACCAAAACTAACGACTCAAACGGGCTCTGTTCACGTGAAACTTTTTGTTAAAATGAAAACTTGCGTTTTCATGCTTTCATTTACATTAAAGGAGCTACGTTAAAGCCTGGTTCTCATATGATCGTCCCGATCGTCTCTGTCGCTTCTGTCGCTTCAAAAAGTTTGCTTGCTCCAATCACCTCAGACTTTGCAAACGACAGAAGCGACAGAGACGATCGGGGCGATCATATGAGAACCAGCCTTAAGGAGAGTAGTATAGGAGTTGGGGGTACGAGATCATAAAAATTTTTATAATCTCTTACATCCCCAACTCCTATACTACTGCACAGCACTGGAATCAAAAATGAAATCAAAAATAGAATAAAAAATGAAACCAAACCTCGAAGCCAAACTGAAAACCAAAATGGAATCAAGTTTGAAAACCAAAATGAAAAAACCAAGCCTTAAAAACCAACCCTTGCTAAACCCTTTAATCAAAATAAAAAAATCTCTTATACTCTTTTTAAAATTTTGAAATCAAGGTGCGTTTAAAAATCTCTTACACTAGAAATCATAATGAAAATTATTGCTTTATATTATAATGCCCGTAAGCATAACTTGTTAAGCCATCATCAAGTATATACCGTTTATCATCAAAACAGCTCAGTGATATTTTATTAATCTCATAGCTTCCAAGTTGATGGCCTTGACTTCTGATGGTTTTCATAGTATGATGCATCTGTGTTTTATTGAATAAGGTCTCTTTGTAGTTTTCATGTGTGATATCTTTTTTGATAACGGATTTCTTGATTCCTTTGGCTGTCTTTCCTACTTGTAGATTGTCTTTAATATAAGAATACATTTTTGATCGCAGACCGATCAATTCTAAAATAGGAATAAAAGAAGCTTCATCTTTGAATTTACCAATGACTTTCTTGTTTGTTTTATCAAAGAATGGTGATTTTTCAGGGTAGTCACTGTTATCGAATTTCTCTTTATCATCAAAAAAGTCTTTATATACATCTTCAGCCTGAATTTCATAAGTTAAACTGTCTGTATCTGTGAATAGCAGTTTGGCTTTGTTTGCATACTTCTTTTTTATGTAGTTATAATGGAAATCATACATTAGTGTTTTGCTTAAATCTAATATAGCCATTCCTACATATGAAGGTCGATTGAGGGTTAATGTTTCTTTGATTTTATGGACAGCTACTAAGTTTTCATTAAATATTTTGCTACTGACATATGTTGGTTTTGAAGCTAACTTTAATAATTTATTTTTATTAGTCACTAACCTAACGTCGACTCGCTTCCTCAAATTCTCCATGGTTTTGCCGTATACTGAATTATTCATCAATTTAAAAAAGTCTTTTTCAAAAGCGTTTTTAGAATTTTTACGTTTTTCGGTATTAAAATCGATGTATTGTTTTAACCATGGAGATTGATTGAATTCAAGCACTCTGTACACTTTTTTTAGCTTTAATCCAAGATTTAAGTACAATCTAAGGTTTCTATAATGTAGTACATACTTTTCTCTGTTGTTTAAAGTTGGAATCAACTTATGAACTAATCCTGTTGATATATTGTATTTAGTTGCTATGTTTTTACAATAATTTGATAACATGTCATTAGTTACTTTAACTTTTTCTGGCCCCAGTGGGTATGAATTATGAAGGTTATGTAGTTCATTAGGATACTCTAGATCAACTTCTAAAATTAAACCCTTATTAGAATCTTCTTTGTACTTAGCTAAGTTTGTTTCATCTATCTGTTTTTGTGTTAACCATCTAAATCCACCTGTTGGTAAATATTGACTCATAGCCCAACCATAGAGATTATTAGCATCAAGATACATGATATACTTTGAGGCTGAATTTTCATCATATTCTTTCATATATTTATTGTTTGCTTTACCATATCGATTGGCTATATAACTAATACCTCCTCTCATTCCTTTTTCAATGAATTGGTACATATCAATGTCTGTTATAAGCTCTAGTTTGATATCTGTCATTTTAAGCATTGAATCCCAAGACAAGCTGGGACTGCTAAAATAATGGCATGGATCTAGCTTATAATACTTAAGACAGGTCTTGCGGAAGCTTTCAAATACATCAGCAAGTAAAAGTACATCGCTTTTAAGATATAAATTGTGATATTCACCCATATTTTTGATCTTAAACGTTTTCCACACATTTTTAGCATGCTTATAGTCATCATCTGATATATGCTCATCATTTAATATACTGTAAAAGTCTTCTTTTTTGGGTAGTTTTTCATTAAATTTGTCAAAGCTATCCATATAGTCATACGGATATATTCCTTTTCTTGACATCAGATTGAGTTGCTTACTCTCGAATATTTCAGAAGTATATTTTAGGGATTCCTTAGGTAGATTACTAACCAGCTTCTCAAGACTTGAACTCATAAACTGAAAACTATCTAGAAAGGTTAAATGATTACCGAGCATGAAAGCCATATATTTCTCTATATTATTTGGTATAGCATTGATATTCATTTCTTTAATTTCTCCCTTTTTATTTTTGTATGTATGATTTTTTACAATTTTTCCTATCTCTTGCATTATGAAATGGCTGTCATAACCTCTTAAGTTGTGAAAAATTACTGGAATTTTTATTTTATCGGGTTCTATTCTTAATTTCAGATTGCATTCTGTATGAGCGCTCCCTCTGTATTTGCTAGTAATATGACAATGGTCTCTAACCCGAATATCTTCATCTATGTATTTTATATCACAGATATGACATGCTTCTGCTTTTTGAAATTCATTTTCATCATCTTTAGTCATCTTTAATGGTTTCTTGAAGTATTTTTTCATTGTATTTTTACAATATTTAACTTCTTCTAGCATCTTTTCCATGAATTTGTAAACAGCTTTTTCTCCTCTATATATTTGTATCGGTTTGGAATATTTATCATTATAGCAACAAACAACCTTATAACCATATCCACAGTCAGTATGCTTTTGATAGGCTTCAGTATATGATTTATCATTGTTTTGCTTACAGCCGGATATCTTTTCTGTTATAGCTTCAAAATCGGCATAAATGACAAATGGCACTTGTTGCTGTTTATGGAAGTTGTTGAATTTTAGTATGTTGTTATCCTTATCAGGCATTTTTACTGCTTGTACTCCATTTATTTGAATACAATTATCTTTGTGATTATTTAATACTTTTTCAGAACTGAAGCATTGTAAACAGTGCATACAGAAGTGCTTCCTCTCTTTGTGTTTAGTTTGGTTATACATGAATTTATTAAAATCTTTTATTAGAACATAATGCTTGTTTTCATTTTCAGTTATCAATAATAAATTCATCTGATTGTCATACTTTTCTTTTGATATATAGATGGGATATGGTTGTTTGTTTTCATAACCGAAAACATTAATATTAATCTCATTTTGCTTCTCAATTTTATTGTACTGTTTTATTTTTACTGGAAATTCAATTTTAGAGTAATCTAATCTCTCGATGTATGCCTTATCAGATTTTTTAATTCGTTGAGGATATTTATCTTGAGGATTTATGTATCTGATATGACACCACCGAAAGCATTCATTATCTTCATTTTTCATGTTTATTAATCCTTTAGCACTGTTTCTAAGTTCTGGTGGTAGCTGAATATAAGATTCGCCTTTCATTGGTTCATATTTAACTAAATTTATATAATGACCATCAACTGATTCAATAGTCCATCCTGAGCCTTCAGATATCCATTGAGCTACGAAATTTAATATCTGTTGTTTAGATGCTTGTAGTGATTCAACGATTTCCAGATTATTAATTATGGTCTGTGCTTTACTGTTGAAATAAGCGGTTTTATATATTACACTATCCCCAGACATTTTAGTGAATTTCACCTTGAGCGTTTCAATGAACTTAACACCTTTCATTGCTGATAGCTGTTTTATTATGTGATTTTCTACAGCTTTTCTTGTGTTTTGAAGCTGTAATAACGGGTCTTTATTATTTTTTATACCAATTTCAAAAGACTTTGTGTAGCCTTTCATAGCTTTAGCAACTTCCTCTATCTTAGTCCTTGGTAATGGAATTGGTTTTTGTTTTATAGTCCTAGGCATTGGTATAGGCTTATAATCATCCCTAAATTCAGGAGGTGGTTGAATGATATTTTCCTCATAATCCTGCACCCTCTGTTTTACACTCTTACGAGGAGTTGGGATTGGTTGCCTAGGTTTGTAAACTCTTGGTTGGTTTGCTTTTAGTGATAATATCATTTTTATAAGATCGGTTTTCGATAGCTTAGCTAGATCTGATTCGTTCATATTATTAGATGAGATATTTTTATTTTCCATTTTTTTTAATTTATAGTATAACCAATTCTTTAAGTGTCTTATAGTAAAATCATTTTTTTTGATTTCAGATTTTTAAATAACTAGATATATTTGTATATTTAGTCATTGTAAAAGTGCATGAAGTGTTAATTATATATATCATTCTTCATCGATTATTTCAAACCGATCATCCTCTCGTAGACCAGCTAATATACTATTTGTGATGTGTTTTTTAGTTTTCATATGCATCCATTTAGATGCTAGATTGCTATCGTAATCGCAAACGTCGCATCTCCACTGTTTATTAAGCATGTATTTGGTTTTTGAATTTCGAATAGCTTTTATCCGATCATCGTCATTATCGTATTTGCATTTCCCAGCCATTTTCTCTTTATTTTATATTATAAAATATTTCTTTATATCAGTTTATAGTAATTCTTATTTTTAAATAACCAGATATAATTATATATTTGGTTACCGATAGTACAAGTAACAATAACAGCTATTAATATGCTGTGCAATCAGCCTCTCAAAGGCCTTCCTCAATATAAGATACATAATTATTCTTTATATCAATAATAGTTCTAAATTCAGTCTATTTTCATCAAAACAACTGCGATATGATTATTATTCTGAAATATGAAAATCAAAAAAGGTATCCCACAGGTAGTGACATGATTAATATTTAAAATGCTTTTTGAAAACCTTTGAGAAGATTCTAACAATTAAAAAAAGAGATGGGGATTTTCCCCAGTTGTTAAGTTGTATGATTTCCCTCAGTTTTTTATAGTGCGTTTAAGTGATAATTATTTTCTTTAATATATATATAGAATGACTGATATAACATTAAATATCAAACACCTACTAGAAGCTGATCAAAGCTCGAATGATATAGCCTTCATTAATAAAATGTATTGTATTCAGAGCATCCTTAAAACAAATATTTGTATTATTAAAATGCTATCTTCAGACCTGAATAGCAGATCTGAAATATCAAATGAAGACAAAAATCATGTACGTTTAAAGTGTATACCTGAAGACCAGAAAAGACGACGTGGAAGACCTCGTAAGGATCAACATTAAATACATATTTATTCAGTTTACGGTTTTAGCCATAAGTTATAAATTATTAATGACTAAACCATTGACCGAAAAAACCTGCTGACGCGTCAGCAGGTATTTTAATCTGGTTTGATTTCTATTGACCAATCATATTTCAACAAGTAAAAAGTTTTTTATATATAAACTTTTTGAGTAAAATTTACTCAAAAAGTTTACTCAAAAAGTTTACTCAAAAAGTTTACTCAAAAAGTTTACTCAAAAAGTTTACTCTAAAATTTACTGCCAAAACAGCTGTGCCGTGAAGTTATGTGTGTTATATATATAATGGTTTGTAATTCTGAAATCCACGATGAATTAAAAATTTTAAAAGAAACTATATGCCCTTTATGCGATCAACTATTGATAGAAGGTAACAAGGATGTTGAGCCATGCTGTAGTAAGCAGGATATGTCAAATCAAAACGGTATTAATGTTTGTATTAATTGCGGTTTGGTTCATGGTTCTATTTATTACAATGAGTATTTCGATTTTTACGAGAACAGACACAAAATATGGCGTAAAAGCATCTATCATCGTAAATACCATATTGAGAATGTTTTAAACGATTTATGTATTAAAAATGGAGTTCAATTGTCTCATAATCATCGCGATAAGATTTATAAAGTGTTTCATGAGATCGATACTATTCTTCCATCTATAAATAAAAGAAGAAAGAGGATGATCTCAACGAAATATATTATAAGACAGCTGTTTAAAATGCTCGGTATCCCATACAATTTCATCTGTGTTACTGAATCAAAAAAAACGCGAGCTTTTAATGATCGGTATTGGGGTGAGATTTTAGCATTAAAATCGGCTGAGATCGCACGGATTATTTGGTAAATTTATCATCATACTTGAGCAGATACCGATCGATTATTGGACCGGTATCGCATATGTAGTCGTCAATGCTTTTCATTGTATTTAGGATGCTAGACGGATTATAATTGCCACTTCTCATAGCGCCTTTAATAGAGTTCAAAAGGTGTTGATAGCTTTGGTAAGCATATATGGAGTTATGAATTTTTAGTTCGAGATTCTTATGTATCATCAAAGCCTGAATCAATAATGAAATTGTTGATATTGTGATCAAAGCAATGCCACCAGTCGCTATAGAGGAGGCGAATCCGCTTGATGCAAATATGATAGACAATGAATTCCCTAATAACTTCCATTTTTTGAAACGTTTAACAGCCTGCTTATAAGCCCAACATTTTCGATGATATGTTTGATAATAAGCTTTCAACTCTATAATTTGGTCTTCAGTAAGTTCGCTTGATATATGGTTCCATGTAAATATGCATTTTCGATGTTTAGTCATATATATTAGTTATATATGATTTTTTTGCTTTATTATTTTGTTATTTTACCATTGCGCTTGTTCTTTATTGTGTAATACAGCTTCCTTATGTTTTGAATTAATCTCTCAATAGAATCAATAATATTGCTAACCAATTTCACTGTTTTCATATAATTTAATTAGATAAAATCGTTGGAGTTAGATAATTTATTGGAAGAATACAGCCTTTGTTTTATCTAAAAATTGGATTTTATGGTACTCTCTACCATTTATCGGATATGCAGTTTTACTAAAAGCGATTCTTTGTACATAGTAATCTGAACTGATTTTAATGTTGGATGCATTGATATTAAACCCAGACAATGTTTGATCAATACTCATAGCATTATTGCAAACAGCGATTCTAAATTGATTTCCTATTTTAGTATACCAGAGATTCAAATATTTATCAAAATACGTTCCTCTTATTTGCTCTGTATATGAATCTAGATCATAATCGATGAATAGCTTATTATGCTCCACTTTAACCCACGGAAAACTAAAACTATCACCCTCGATAAATTCAATTTTAATCCTTTTATTATCACTGGGCTTATAGTCATATTTAAATGCCATATATATAGTCCAGTCATTGGATTCAGTGATATTTTCATTTAAATTAATTTCGAAACCACTCATAAAGCCGTTTTTTGGATCAAAATCTTCTAACAATTTTGTGGGATTAAAGACAAGATTGCCATTTAATCCAGACACTACAGCACCGTTACTATCTGACATGATGAATTCATATGGATCCGTTAGATCATAAAAATACTCGAAAATTTTATGGTAATAGCTGATGTTTCTTTTCTTATCCATTTTTAATTCAAGATCAGACTTCAAATTGTCCCGAAAATATTTTTTTAACTGTTCAAAATTAACAGCTTGGTCATTAGTAGTAGCTGGTTTAATACCATAAATAGCCTTTGTTTTCATATCAATCGATGCATTGAAAGCTATTCTATCATTTTCAACATAATATAGCTGATCGTATATCCTAGGATCAACGTTACTCTGATAACCTTTTATTCCATAAATCACGATATATGTTTGTAATTTTGGGACATATGCGTTCCCTGATTTCATCTTTAAAACGATATCAACATAGAGATAATTATTAGGATGTTGCTGATATTTATTAATTTGTGCTATTGTTCGACTATATCCATCATAAACTCGCGTAGTTGATTTGTCGATGTTGTCGATTGATGATACAATATCGATATCTAGACTATCATGATCTATTTCAGCTGGAAAAAATAGCTCGAAAACCATTGTGTATCGATTGATTGGTAAACTATATACATTGATACCTAATCTGCTTGAGTAGTAGCCTTTATTGCTGTCAAGTACCAGCTTACTGTCTACAACTTTCGTATTGATCTTATGGTATGAATTCGGATGATCGATTAAACTGCCTAAATTTATATCATTCTCTTCACTAAGTTGATTATTACTGTCAATCATTATATTATTGAAAACGTTTCCTTTATCAATAGAGGTAATATGTGAACTGTCAACATACAATTTATTTACAGCATCTGCATTCTTTTTCGGCTCTTTTAAATTATTAATGGTATGGCCATTCATATCGAGATCAGCTAACATTTTTTTACTACCGTTGATATCAAGCTTAGTATGAAGGTTATAAGCTAGGGATGTAGTTATAGACTTGTTTGCAAATTTGCTGTCAACGTATTGTTTATCAGCCTTTGTTTGAATGCTTTTAGCCATAGCTGTACCAGTGATTTTTTTCAAATATGTATTGTCGGCATATGTTTTATCGGCTTTAAGCGCGTCTCTGGAGTCAATATATTCTTTATTCATCACGTTAGACATATTGCTATAACCTTGATCGAAATTAGGTACATTTAAAATGCTGTTAAACGTTTGTTCATTATTGGTACTAAGGTCGGCTTTATCAGCGAGTTTGTTATTGAGTTCTGCTTTGACTTTATTGTCTTCTAATTTTACGTATTCAACATTCGGTATTGATAAGTCGTTATACAACCCATCATAGTAAGCTTCAGTGTTCTGAAGTGAAAGTCCAACACAATCAAAAGTAGTTTCATCTCTATTTTTTTTAAACAAAATTGATTAATATATCTCTTATTAATAGCACTACCCAAGTCTTTTGCATATGAATCATAATCAGCATCCACTGCAACGTCATCTTGTGTCTTTAACCCGAATATTTTCTTTTTGTCCATATAATAGTTACCATGGCTAGTCAATTTAAAACCAATTGCAGGTTTTGCACTTTGAGAATATTTAGTTGATATAAAATCATTTTCGTCATTAATGTAACCCATCTATGTTAATATATTAGATTATAATATAGATTCGTCGAAATTCTTTTTTACGGTATTTTTTTGTTTGTCAAGAAATAAAAACTCATATTTTTTGAGTTTATCAAACAAATTCGGCGATATCAGATTTTCTCTAGCAATCATCTGGAGGTTATTTTTTGTCGTGGGTGGATATAGAATCATATGAGAGCAATTTAACCGAATTTTTTGCGGAACATCATAGTAGCTTTGACTCAGATATATAGGGCTAATCTTATGATGTCGACCATCAGTAAAATGGTTAGCTATTTTATCTTGAATTTTATTGTTTGAATTCATCATATCGTCAAAAATAACAACTTTTCTGTTATCATCTTGATACTCATTTGTATTTTTTATATCATCTTCACCACCAACTTCGAGCACATCATAACCTACAAAACCAGATATTTCCTGCATCAACTTTATAAGATCTTGAATTTTATCTTGATGCTGATTAGGGGTAAAAATAAATATTTTATCATAAAAGACAAGCGGTTTTCTCAACATGAACATCATTAGGTTTGATTTACCGCAATTGCTACTACCCGCTACGAGAATTCTATAATCTTCGCTTATAAAATCGCATAACTTTCTCTCGGGCTTATTTGATGATTTTCTGTCTAAATTTGGTATCTTCATTTATATTATTTAATTATATAATATGAAAGACTTCTGGAAGACTGATGAAAGACTGATGAAAGACTGATGAAAGACCGATGAAAGACTTCTGGAAGACTGATGAAAGACTGATGAAAGACTTCTGGAAGACTGATGAAAGATTGATAATAATCTACACTAATATATATAAATGAGTCTATTAGCTTGGCAAAAAATTGCTAATCAAAAAGAAGAAGTTGAAAATCAAATCAAGAATATTAATAATCAAATAATGTCTTCAAAATTGGCAGATGAATTAGGACAAATCAAATTTACAAAAATGTTTAAACCAGTAACATCTCGTCTCGATACACAAATTGAAGCAACTAAAAAGTTGAATAATAAAGGGTTAAAAGAGCTTGACCCTCTTCCAGAATTTCCAATTGATGAAGATGAGGATGAAGATGAAATGCCAAATTATCCACTCCCGCCACCAATTAATGAAACTCAAACAGAAGATGAAGATGAATATGAAATGCCCAATTTTGAACCACCACCACCAATTGATGAAGATGAAACAGAAGATGAAGGTGAAATGTCTGATTTTGAGCCATCAACAACACGGAAGAGAAAAGAATGGACACCTAGCTCTTTCAAAAAGGCTGATCAAAAGAAATTAGATAATGAACGCAAATATCTAGCTGAAGAAAGGCGTCGCGTCAACGTTTTATTAGGGAAGCTCTCAAAAAGTGGTGAAAATTTTATCAAATCAGGTAAATATGAAGGAAAGTCATATGATGAGCTGTCGGGACTATCCGAAGATTTTACAAAAAAAATTGATAGAATCGAAGATCAGCTGTTACTGACTAGACAAAAAAAGCAAAGAATGGAATACAACAAAGTTCCTTTCTCAGCTTCGGATTTACAGGAAAAATCAAAAAAATTAAAAAAGACCCCCCGTAAAACTAAATATAAGAAAAAACCAGCTATAGAAAAAGCATTATTTGATAAGATAGAGGGTATTAGGAGGGAGACAGCGCCTGATTCTGATAGAGAAGAAGATGAGTGGGAAGGCAGTGGTCTATCGCATAATTATAAGGCTATTTATTACAGAGACCCTGAAAAACTTATTAAAAAATTGGATATAATTTGCGGAAGCATTAACGCTGGGAATACGAGTTATGAATTAAAAAACCAAGGTATTACAATATTGGATGAACTGTTAAGAGTGAAAAGAATTACAAAGCGTCTATATGAAAAAATTTATAACAACTATTTTATCTAATTTAAATATATATAATGGAAAAGCATTTAATACTTAGTTCATTCAGGGCGAAAAGACAAGCCAATAATTATAATCAGAAAGCACATGATTTTACAATTTATCTTGACCAGCCTTTATTCCTAGATCCAAATAAAAATTATGAAATGGCGTTGGACGAAATAATCAGTATGACATATTCGTGGTATAACCTTTCAGCCTCATTCGGTAACAATAAAATAAGATATCGAAAAACCGTTGGTAGTGATACAAGTTTTAAAAATATTGAATTTCCTAATGGAATGTTTTCATATACAGACATTGATACTTTTTTAAAAAATACAACTGGTAAAGATGGTAATGATTATCCATTTTCAGTTACGTTTGATTTATCATTATTTAGAACAATAATAACCATAAAGCAAAATTATGAATTAGATCTATCTGTATCAGACTTTAATTTGATTCTGGGTTTTGAAAAGAAAATTTTAACTTCAGGGAGTAATATAAGTGACAAAATACCTGATTTAACAAGGAGCGTTGATATGATATGTATTCATTGCGATTTGACTAAAAGATCCTTGACAGATGAATCAATAGACGTTTTATTTTGTTTTAGTATTATAGCACAAGGAATTCGTAGGTCATTTCCTTTCACTCTTGAACCGAGAAGATTGAAATTTTCTCCAATTAATAAAAATAGCATTGATTCAATTCGAATATATATAACCGATTCGTATAATCGTCCCATTGATTTAAATGAAATCGATACGGCGTTTCATATCGTTATCAAAGAGGTGAATTAATCTAAACTAATAATATAAAATGAATCGAGTATACGAATGGTCAAAATTTTATAACCCTAAAAAAGGTTTATATCAATATCGCCATAAAGGATCAGGTTTAATAACTAATGATTTATCAAATATCGGACAATATTCTAAAAAAATGATAAAAGATATCAATAAATCACCAATAATCAAAGCACAAAAGAAAAGTTTAAAAACCGTGTTAAATAGAAGTGAAAAAGCTGGGGATCTTATTTTGAAACGATTAGCACAATTGAAGTAAATTATATAATCTAATAATATAAATGAGTTTCAGAAGCATAGAAAATGTTGAAAAAGTTGATTATCTCAGATTCAATCTGCAAACACCAATTATTCGACCTGCAAATGGGCTATATCAGGAAAAAACAGGGTATATATTCAATATGACTGATAGGTCTAGTTGGTTTGATTGGTATAATGGGTATTTTATCGTGAAATATAAACTTGAGAAAAAGGCTGATGGATCGAACATTGCGGTCAATGCTCTAGAAACACCTGTGCTAACGTCAACGATAAATGATAGTTCCAGTATTATAAATCACATTATGATAACTTCAGGAGGTAAAAAACCTTACGATGGTAATGACCTGCATAAAATCTGTTTCATAAAAGGATTGCTTGAATTTTCTGATGACTATAGTCGTACAGTAGCTACCAATTTTAATTGGTATCTTGACGATAGAGCTGCATTAGTGGGCAATTTGACAACAGCCCCAAAAGTAGGAGCAATTAAAAGAGGTGAATTGTGCGCACAATCAAAAGACGTATATGCGTGTATTCCGTTGAATAGGTTTTCCATTTTTCAAGAACTACGAGATAAAATGATACCACCTATGCAAATCGAACTAAACATAACACTAAATGATGATAGAGAATTTATTTACAGAGTTGGGGGTGCTGAAACACGATATGTGGTTCTAGATTTTCAGTTATGGTTACCACGTTTGAACTTTACATCAGCAGGACAAAAATTAGTGAATAGTAGTTTTTTAACAGCAACAAAATGGACATATTTAAGAGAATTTATTAAACATTCATCACCAACAACTGCTATTTCTGGGATATATCAAATTACACCAGCTATTAAAAATGCAAAACATGTTTTTGTATATCTGCAAAGAAACAAGTCAAATAATGAATTAGAAAATCCCTTTATTTTTGATACTTTTAAAATAAATGCGGGTGATAATGCATGTACACTATCTACCTGTCGATTGCAACTTGGGAATTCATATTTTACTCCAGAACTAGAGTATGATTGTGATTTTAAACCAAGATTATATAATGACATTCAAGAATATGCATTCAGAACCAACGACTACAATACAGGAACTCAGTTAAATTTACAAAATTATTCTGAATTATTTCCTGTTATCTATTTCGATTTAAGAAATCATAAGGAATCGGTTACTGATGATCCAAAACAGTTATTGTTTCATTACAGATTGAATGTACAAGCTACTGACGATTATATGATATACGCTGTAGTTCTTTATGAAGAAAAAATTGTAATTGACAAAATTGGGAATGAACTTATTTTTATGTAATATTTAATCTAACACTATTATATATAGAGCAAGACTATGAGCACAAAATATATTTCAACATATATTCCTTTAACAGAAGGCCAAATGAAAAAGCTAGCCAGAGCAATCAAAAATTCAAGTGAAGTGAGTTTATTGATTGATAAGCATCAGATCAAAAAGAAGGGTAATACTGAGTTATACCTTACAAAAAGACAAATAACACGGCATAATAAAGTAAAAAGTGAGGGTAAAGGCATTACATTGAGTTTATCTAAAACACAAATAAGTAAAATGCGAAAGGTGATTGGAAAAGGAATTCAAGTCACTCCCCCTCAAGGAGGGACAGGAATGCAAATAGAATACCCTTATTATTCACCACAAATCATTAGGAAACAAAGATCAAAAAACGGTGGTAAAATTAAACTACCAAGTAAGAAAGATGTATTATCTTACAGATCTCATCCAGTATTAGGATCATGGGGTGAATATGATAAATTTCTTAGAACAGGTGGATTAGTGCTTCCAAAAAAAAAGATCTTGAAACCAAAAAGAAAGTAAGAAAGCCAACATTCCATAAGAATATACCGATGAGTAATTTTGATCTAATAAAATGGTGCAGATATTTAAGCATCCCAATCAGTGATGTTTTGTCAAGGGATGAAAGAGTACCACATAACCATAGACAAGCATTATTTATTTACAATCTTGAACCATCTTATATGAGCGGTAGCCATTGGGTTGCAACTTATGTAAAAGATAAGGTAATCAATTATTTTGATAGTTTTGGTATGCCTCCATTTCAAGAAATAGTCGATCACGCAAAAAAGAAGAATTTAACATTGATACATCAAAACAATCAGATACAGAATATAAATACAACCACATGCGGATACTTCTCTTTATACTTTCTTAACGAAATGAATAAGGGGAATTCGTATTATAATTTATTAGAAGTGTTTGACATATATGACACAATGAATAATGAAAAATTCATTCAACATTATTTCAAAAATATGTAACGTAATATATATACAATGACTAAATCGTATTGTGTACGTGAAAAAATAAAAACTAATTTAGTTCCTAATTCTGAAAAATATATGAGAACAAAAAACAATCGTTTAATACTCAAATCGAAATGCGTTTCTTGTGGTATTACTAAAACTCGTTTTGTGAGTGAGAAAAAAGGACGAGGAGTTGGACAAACCATTAACAAAAAGATTGGTGATAAAATTCCATTTTTTCAACAGGCTCAAGACTTAGCATCGGGTATCATGTCAGTTACGGGAGCTGATAAAGATCTATTTAAAAAATATTGGCGCGGTGACTTTGCTAAAGGTATATTTAATAAAAAAAGCGGGATTCAGACATCTAATTTTTGGAAGCCCGCTGGTGCATATAAAAATGAAAATCTCGACCCCAAATGCAATTTCAGTGAGTATAAAAATGGAAAATGGATAAATCATTATTGCGATTAAATATCTAATCAATATATATAATGTGCCAATCGTATTGTCTATCGTGTAAAAAACAAACCAAATCATTAAACTCTAAAAAGATAAAAGCTAAAAATGGTCGGCTCATGGAAAAATCAGTTTGTCAAATATGCAGGAAGAAAAAAAGCAAATTTATTAAAGGAGGCGCTCTTGATATACATAAATTGATTGGGAAATTGCCAAAACCAAAAGCCGGCTGGGTACCCCATGGCTATGCCTTTTTGGGTCCTTATAATCCTCTCGAAAAACAAGTGAAATATGATCCAAATACAGGTGAAATACTTCAAATATTTCAAAAACCGACAGGCAGAACGGATGAAATAGCGATGAGGCATGATATTGCATACAGCGTTTGTGGAAATAAAGCAAAATCTAAACAACTAAGTTGCAAGCATAAAGCTGACCAAAAAATGATCCAAGAGCTCGACTCTACCCCTTATTCTCAACGTCAATGGGGTCATACTGTCGCTCGTAATGTAATTGCAACCAAGGCTAAAATAGGGCTCGGTGTTAAAAAGCCAAAAAACGGAAAACGGCGTTGAGTAAAAATGATTGGTCTCAACAATTAGCCGATGAGTTACATAAACCAATCAGACGAAAATTTAAAACTAGAAGAGTAATATCAAATGGAATTGACGACATATGGTCTGCTGATTTAGTTTTTATGGATAAACTTTCAAAATGGAATAAAGGTTATAAATATCTATTGACTATAATTGACGTATTCAGTAAATTCGCTTGGGCTATACAATTGAAAGATAAGAAAGGTACATCAATAACTAACGCATTCAACAATATTGTCATTAATGACAAACGTAAACCTGAATTTCTCTGGGTCGATCAGGGATCTGAATTTTATAACAAAACATTCAAGGAATGGCTAAAGCAAAATGATATTAAGATGTATTCCACTTTTAATGAAGGTAAAGCTGTTGTTATTGAGAGATTTAATAGAACTTTGAAAAATAAAATGTACAAACAGTTTACTATTCAAGGTAATACACAGTATCTTGAAATACTTCCAAAAATAGTAAAAGAATATAATAATACAAAACATAGCTCTATCAAAATGACACCCACAGAAGCTTCAAAGAAAAAGAATGAAGGAACTGTTTACTTTAACCTATACGGTGATATGGAGCCATTATCAGCTAAACCAAAATTTAAGGTTGGTGACAGAGTCAGAATATCTAAGTATAAACGAATTGTTTTCGATAAGGGTTATACACCTAATTGGAGTGAAGAAATATTTAAAATAAATAAAATACAATACACTAATCCCATCACTTACAAACTGAAAGATCTCAGAGATGAAGAAATACAAGGTAGCTTTTATGAACCTGAATTATTAAAAGCAAAACAGGATGTATTCAGAATTGATAAAGTGATCCGTAGAGACTACAAAAAGAAACAGGCTCTTGTCAAATGGAAGGGATACAGTGATGACTTTAACAGTTGGATTCCATTCAAGGATTTACAACAAATTTAAACGCACTATATAAAATCACATAAGAAAATAAAAATATATAAAGTATTTGTATAAATGGTTAGATTTCAAAGATATTTTTGTGAAAAAGATAGACAGGATGCTATTAGAAGAAGCAAGACTCGTTACATGCGGTATAAATCATGGGTATGTGATATATGTGATGGATATGACTACAGATTGGCAGGTAAATGGAGACATCTTTTGACACAAAAACATATCAACAATAGCATTATCCATAACATGGATACTGACAATAGATCATAGGTATTAGGATCAGCGCTTTTATGCTGTATAGAAACATATCCTTATGGATATTAAAGACAAACTCATCTGTTTATCCTAGGTTTTGATTTTCATTATGTCAACGAGGTTTGTTTTAAACGCACTAAGATGCAAGATTTTTAAAAAAGAGTATAAGAGATTCATGAAAAAACGCATAAAAATAAAAACATACACTATATATATAGATAAATGACCAACATGAAAATAAACATGGAAAATTTAAAGAAAATATGTTTCAAAGCAGATACATTCAAAAATATGTCTGATGACGCAATAAACACACTGAAGTATATCGTAACATTAAAAGAATTATCAAAACTCGGAGATTTGGTATATGAAAATCTAGACACTTTAGTATATTTAGAAAAAAAACTAAAACAAGATGGACATTGCAAGCCATTAACAAAATTATTAAATGAAGAAAATGAAACAAGTAAATACCTATGTAACATTTACAATGATTTAAACAGTGTATTATCCGACCTTGAAAAAGAAAAAATGAATTCAAAAATAACAAAAATCATAATCGTTTTAGAAGATAATTCACAACAGATATTCAGTACAAGAGATTTACCATGATAATAACAACAGCATAAAAACTCGGCTTGTTTAAAAGCACTGTATCCAAAATTTTGAAAAAGGTATAAGAGATTTTTTTATTTTGATCCTAGGGTTGACCTAGGGTTGGTTTTTCAGGCTTGGTTTTACAGGCTTGGTTTTCAAACTTGATTCCATTTTGGTTTTCAGTTTGGCTTCGAGGTTTGGTTTCATTTTTTATTCTATTTTTGATTTCATTTTTGATTCCAGTGCTGTGCAGTAGTATAGGAGTTGGGGATGTAAGAGATTATAAAAATTTTTATGATCT
>NC_135759.1:39740447-39915447 GCF_052425735.1 Oculina patagonica
TATCGGGCCGTATGCCGATAATTTTTCCCTGAAACATCCTGTATCCCTATAATTTTTTCCCCAAATATCCCGTATCCCTAAAACCCCTAATGGGGCCTCAACTTGCAACTATAAGGACACCAAGATTTTCCTGTCAAAATCTCATTAACGAACACTTAAAATTCAATATTATTACTGTTAAGTGTTTGATCTTGAGCATTCCCATAAACACTTAACATAAATCAAAGATTTATCCACCAAACAAACTGAGAAATAGCCTATAAATCTAATATCACTGCCAGTCGCCTGTCGGTCACAAAAACATTCTAATATAAAAGCGTAATCCTTGATCCGCCTTCGAGACCAATTTGTTTATAGTTTATGTGATTACCTATCGGCGAACTTAGAAAATTCCAAGGGAAAACTTGTAACATATATAACAACAGCAGAATCCCTTTTAAAATATTTTAGTCTTATCCGACTTAAATACCGATTATTTACTGCCAAAAGATTACTTTTTTACGGCAAACTTACCTCGAATGCGCGGCCATGTTGCTAAGGTCCACAATGTTGTACCCGGCTCCCGCTCGCTCCTTTTCAAGGCCGCGCGGGAAACTGGCACTAACGCGAAAATGGCGGCTTTTTTCTTTGTCGAGTAGGCCCGGGCTAGTGGAAGGCAGGAGAAAGGAGACAGGGGGGCTAGAGCCCTGGGGAAAAGGGGCGGGAAGGGGGAGAAGGCAAAGCGGGAAGCAAAATTACTAAGGCGTCGCAAACCGAGAGAAAAAGAGTAAATTTTCCCAGCATTTCGTTATGTTTCGCAATGGATATAGGATGAATGATTCCCTGGGAACGAGGTTGGGGATAACGAGGAGAGAACCGCTACGGAAAGAGGCCGGAGACGGAGGTTTGTGCGGCTGTGAAGCGTATGGTTCTCAAGCAGTTTAGTCTGGGATAGGAGATAAAAATCAGAGTGTTTTGATCCAGCATATAGTTTGTTATTCAATGTTTTTTTGTCGTGTGAATTACCTTAAGGAATCATACATAGGTCTCGACCATTTCTCTATTTTTTAAGTTAAACTCTATTTTAATATTTTGTTTTTAGTCATTTCAATTATCATTTTTTATGTATAATATAATGAGGGCCACTAGTTTCACTTGACACGTTTACACTTGACTTTTTAAGACTTTAAGACAGACTTTTTAAGACAGACAGACAGACTTTAAGACAGACTTTTTAAGTCTGTTTGTTATTAATTAACAACATTGTCATTATTTTTTAGATTAGGTACTAGTCTTTATTTCACGTTTAAGGTGATTCCCTAGTATTGCATTGCGCATCCTTACTGCGCAAAATTTTACGCGTAATTAGCGCGCGCACATAAACAAAATGGCGGCTTTTTTCTATGCGACTTAATAATAATAATAATTAATAATAATAATAATAATAATAATATAATGTTGTTGTTGGGGTATTGGCTCGCGAGAGAGAGAAATCATCGTTTTCTCGTAAATGAGTTCAGTGACCTATCATTTTTTTCTCTTAGTTCAAAAGTATAGTGATCAAATACTTTCTATAAAATGAATACGGATCAATTTCTATGGCAGAATAATACATTATCGCCGAAAACGTGTACTTTGCCAGTACTCGCAAAGGAAATATAAGGAATTATATGGTAAATACAAGGTCTTACTGCTCCTAAACAAATACAGTGACCCCCCCCCCCCCCTTTATTTCAAAATTTAACTTCCCTTAAGGTAAACAACCAACTGGCAAAGTTTGGTTGGGAATCTATGAGCAGTTTTATTTCTAGGGAATTACCTAAATCTTACGGTAATCTTTTTAACGGTCACTTCTGAAGATGTATGTTGTAACATACGAAACGTTAAATCAAAGTTTTTTTCCGACATGCGTTGTCTTGTCATGTTTGTCACCGCAGTGTGTTTTTTATTTTTATTGTATTTAGTATCCCCCACAAAAAAACAACAACAACAAAAACGAAAAAATGACTGAGGCAAGTGCCTCGGTTTGCCTAAAAGCAGCTACGGCTCTGAACCTTAATCAGTCATGCTTGCCTCTTTTTAAATGTCCCAAGCGAGCTTGTGCTCCAACATTTTGTACCATGTGCACGCCACAGAGTGTTCATTATATTCGGGCTCTGGGAACGAGATTGATTGTCGGCCAATCAGCTTTGAGCGGATTTAAGTGAATAAGCTCAGAGTCTGGCCATACAACGACTGAACGTCAATCGTGGGCTTTAAATTTTAATCGGACCAGGTGCTCGTTTCTCAAAGGACCGGAAGCCATTTTTTAACCTAAAGCTGTTTTTATGACTTTCTGGCCAAAAACTGGTCTCTAACGTTTTATCAATGTAAGGTTTCATTGCCCACTTTTAAAATAGACAAAAACTGAATCTCTCTTGGTAAACGTTTTGCAAACAAAATAGATTCACGAACAGCACAAGAGGGCTTCTCCCGCCCGGATCGGGTATTTTTCACGCCCACTTCAAGGTGGCCGTAAACCGCCTTCGCTCTGATTCAAATCGTACCGTCCCCAAACCGGTAAAAAAAACATAGGATCTAGGAATGCAGGTAGCGTTTGGGTTCCCTGTGAATTGCGTGACGTGACGAGGCTAGCCCCAGTCCTACTTCTACTCCCTCGTTCCCTGTTTTCTCAATCCAAGATGGCGCCCGCGCGGCATCGAAAAACAGTTTTTATTTCATTAAATTTAAAAAGCGTTTTCGGTGATATGGATCGCACAAACTGTAACTGTACCCAAGCTATGCATCGTGTGAGCGTTCGATGGACAGGATATAGCTGTTTACTTGACAGATTTTGAGACTAAAATGCAGTAGTGAGGTCAGTAAACCGTAAAAAGTCACTTAATTGTAATTTTCATAATTTTGAAGTTTAAACTTCAAGCTCGAGACTTTTATAATATAAGCTGATACTGAAAAGATTTCCGCAGAGCACCATACGTTGATAATGCATATTAATTATTCCTTCACACACTGATGAACAGAGCAACAGTTACAAAATTGTATGCATAATTCAATGTATGGTGCTCTGGGGAAATCTTGCCTCTAATACTTGATAAATACTAGTTATGCAACGCTTTCGAGTGGCATACTATGGAATATCCCACGAGTCACTTGTATTTTCTCGGTATACACGCAAGCCTTTAGGCGAGTGTGTATACGAAGAAAATACAAGTGACAAGTCGGATATTCCATAGTATACCACGAGAAAGTGTTATGTAACTATTTTATACCATGCCATAGAAAATACGCTTACTAAATTTCATCGAGAATAAGATCGCAGCGCACGATGGGAAGGTTCGGTTGAACGCCGTCGAATATACAACGGCTTTTCTGTATTCTGATTGGCTGTATTTTCTATGGCATGGTATAAATGGCAAAGCCCGTATCAACCTTGAGTCAGCAATTTGAAACTGCATCTGTCAACTTCAGCAAATCCCTCCCCCCACCCACCCAGGGCATTTGCTACCCTCATAATCTTATATCTGCCAACTGTTCCTAACTCAAAAGCATGAGATTGCTATCCACATTTTCCGAAAATGTTCTGACTATTTCCAGAGATTTCCGAAGATGTTCCAGCAACTTCCGAGCATTACCGAACAGTAACGAAGATGTTCTCACGATTATCAAACGTTGCCAAAGTGTGCGAAATTGACTCAAACATGAATAGCAGTGCTCATTTTCCACGTTATTGTATGCTTATATTTAAACTTATATTTAAAGGGTTTCAAGGGTAAGAAATCGAAATTTGTCAGTCAGGCGTGAGAAATTGGCCTGTATGCGTGAGATCAACATTTTGGATCCGCAAGCACAAGACTCACGCATAATGCGTGAGAGTTGGCAGGTCTATAATCTCAGGAGTGGGGAATTTGAAATTTTATTGACACCTTTGTGGTTTGGGCTGAGAATGCAAACATGTCCTCCACTGAGGACTGTTTCCAGAGACAAAATTTTGTAGCCAAATGGCCAACCCAACAAAGGACATATAACGGTAATCCCATCTTCTTGACTGAAAAAAAAAAAACATTCGCAGTTTTTATATGCCTGCCGTTTTTCTTACATAATCAGTAATCTTTAAGCAACCACATCAAAAATCGCACTTGGACAGGTCCGCTAATACCTCCTGTGATGAAAGTTATTCTTCTCAACAAATTTCAGCCAGATAATTTAGCCAGAAACCCTTTGCACTTTTTAAATGGATGCATAATGCACATAAATTACTGAGCAGTTAACAGCCCTCCACTGCAGATCATGAAAACATATTAGAAAACACACTATTAGGTTGCACACCCTAAAAGCCATAATTCCAAAGCTCTATAGAAACTCAGTGTTGATGTAAGACATGTAATGGTTGCGAGAACAAAGACAATTTACATTTTGATAATTGTGACAAAAGAGGGACAACTTTCTTTTTCCTCTCAGTGTTTTCTTAAAGAAATACTGATTGAGGCTGTCTTTAGCTTGAACCTGTCTTACTGAAACACTTTTACGGTAGAGAAGGAGGGGTATCGAATGGTCTTTGCGAGCATTTGCGAGCATGCGAGCAGAGCGTTTTCTTTGCGAGCACAAGCATTGACAAAAGTAAGCCTTGCGAGCAACGAGCACTATTCAAAAAGCTGCCGCCACTGAAAACCGAGCATGCGAGCAATTGTAAAAATATGCGACCTCAAGCAAACGAGCACCCACTAAAATTTTGCGAGCATTCCGAGCAGAGTTCTAATTTTGCGAGCACTGCAAAATTCTGAGGGACCAGTCATGACCCCTGGAAGGGGTTGAAAAACGAAACATTTCACATTTTCATTTTTACTGTGATGGCTGAAACAGAACTAAAAGCAAAACAACATTATCTCCATATTACTACTTTATTAGGTACGGTAATCATTAATTATTGACAAAGTGTGCATAACAAAATTAGTGGTGAAAAGCCGGATGCATAAAACCAGCAAAACTCCTAACACAGAGAAAACTGGAAACATATTCTCCAAAACAATGCAGTTCACCTCAAAAAAGCTCTAACTTAGAGTATAGTTACATGTTAAATTGAACAATACATGATACAGTATGATTTCAATAAAATAATTGAAGTACTGCAAGAAATTGCCCCAAGCAAAGCACTGATCAAGGAGTTGTATATAATTTATATAAAAGTTGACGATGCCAAACATAACAGTTTGTGTGCTCATTGGAAATCATAGGCTCGATACAAACACTAGCGAGTTTGTGAGAACTCAAAAACCAAAAAACCCAGTAACTACCCTAACCTTTACCCAAACCCCAACCTCAATCCCATACACTTTCCCTTACCCCCACTTCAAACCCTATTGCCGGCTAACCCTTGCCTTACTCCCATCCCAAACCCCCCCCCCCCCCCCCCCCCCCCCCCCCCCCCCCCCCCCCCCCCCCCCCTAACCCCTAACCCCTGACCCAAGCCCATCCCAAACCCTAATCCCTAGGCCTTGCCCAAGCCCATCTCAAATCCTATTCCCAAACCCCAACCTTTGCCCAACCCCATCCCAAACTCCAATCCCAAACCCTTGCCCTCACCCCATCCCAAGCCCTCATCTCTAACCCTAACCCGATCCAACCTCCTGACCCAAACTTCAAATCCCCAAGAATACAACCCAGATCCCAAACTTTTGAGTTCTCATAAACTTGCTAAAGTGTTTGTAACAGGCTAATATTATTAATAATAACCATGCACGTGAACGCAATTTCTGTCTAAATATACTGCAGCTATATGTAGGTCAGAAAAAACCTGCTATTTGCTACAACTCCCAGCCTGACCACATACTTTCCTTTATTTGCCTATATATAAGTAAAAATCAAATTACCTGCACAACGTAATGTGAACTTGTTTAATTTTTTTTTTTTGGATTTTTTATTTGGTAAATTATTTCATTTATTTTTTGATGAAATGACAGCTAAATCAGGTTGACTTGAATTTTAAACCAAATTTAATTCATGCAAACACTTTTTAATTTAAAGGCTTTTTTAATCCAAACTGATACATAAAAGAACTCTCCATTTGTTATCAGTGCATTAGTTGCTATTTAGGATTATATGTCAGGATTAAAGTTAGCTTTAAAGCAAGCAAAGGAGAGCTCATTATGTCCAGAGTGAATTTTTACCTTGAAAGTATTTTGCCAAGTTTAGAAAAAATAATAAAATTTTGTGATTTAAAATTCAAGTCTGACCTCAAGAGGCAGTCTAATAGACCTCAGAATGAAGGTAATTAGTTAAGATAATCATGCATGTCCAATTTTACCCACAAGCTTAAAAACACTAACATGCTATCTTTCTTTTCTTAAGACTTATCAAATCGCATACAGACTTGGGCCTTAGTATCAAATAAAATTTTTTTAATAATAGATCTTAAGTTATCCTTAATAATAACTTTCAAGTTATCACTAAAAATTTAAATTATAGCTTCCAAGCTATAATTTTTTCAACAAAAATAACTGAGCTATTATTTAAAATAGTACCTTTGTAAGCTGTCATTTATCTTTGATGATGGCATACAAAGTAATATTTCTAAATAATGCTTTTCATTTTTAAATAATAGCATTTCTAGCTATTGTGTCTAAACAAATAGCTTGATCTGTTGCTATTATTTTAGTAAGTAAATATTTAATTTGAAATTTCATTTAATGCCGGACACAAGTCTGTAAACTATGTGACAGGAATAGTCTACTGAAAAAAAGGCATGTCTGTAAATAAAATATTAAATGATTCAACTGAGGGAGGTATTAAGATATTTCACCTAGCTCTTATTCTTATCTCTTAGATGTGCTAGCTTGAAGATGGTACATGATTCTGAGGACTTTACAATTTTATTCAGTCTTGATATCTGAAGGACAGCAGCTATTGGAGACTCAGGGGCGGTTAGTCAGGATGAAAGCAAGTAAACTGCCCGGCAGAAATCATGGGGACAAAAGTTTTTATTGAAAACTTTCGTCACAAGGATTTCTGCATGGTTCACTTTATTTTGCCCGACTAACTGCCCCTGGTCTCCAAGAATGCATAGACTTTAACTTGATAGAAACTAAGGCTTTTCAACTGTCTGGCATCAATTATCCATGGTCACTTGCTGAAAAAAAATAAGATAGAGCTATTACTGAATAGATATGAAAAATGTTGTATTTATTTTTTGTTTGTGGTTTTATGTGTGCTTTTTTTTTTTTTTTTTTTTTTTTTTATTTATTTATAAGACTATAATAAATAACATTTACATATTCAAATGTAAGAGGTATAGATTTGAATCACAAAAAATGTTGTTTCTGCACAGTTGAAATCTGATTAATTTTCACTTTTTTTAAAGAATATTCACAAGGGTATTCTAGCGATTTTGAGTTATTCACTGGTGTAAACGTCAGAATGTCTGAGCTTACGAAACATTTTTGTAATGATAAACAAATAATGTGACCCTTATGAAATAGTGATTTACGCGGAATATTTTAAGAATGAAAGATCATCGCAGTAATGTAGTATAGTATCGCAGAGGTCATGGGTTCGATTCCCGCGCCTTTTTTCAGGCTGCTCCACGCTTAGTTGAGTACATACTGCGATGATCTTTCATTTGCTTAAAATGTGACCCTTGCTGTAAATTAAGCCATCACGTTTCTTACCTTTCAAGATGGAGCAAGCCAGGTTGCTAATCATTTTGTTCATCAGTTCCTTTCAGGTTGATAGATCTGCCTTAGGCTGCTGTGTCCTGTCACCTAATGTGAAGACAGCATTGTGATAAGCTTCATGACAGGTACCCATGTCATTTCCTGTTGGATGAGGTTCTTTATTATGCAGACATCTCAGTCGTTTACCATTGTCAAACTAAAAATTTTAAGAAAAAACAAACAAACTAATAAAATTAATGTCAGTTTCAAATGACTGATTCCTCTGTGTGATCTGAATAGAAATGTATTAATATCATCAGGAAACAGCCTGCATTTAGCATAATGATATATTTCTACATGTACAACTCTATTTCGAACACCAAACCAGCATGAGCTGTTAAGCAAAGAGCATTTTACACCGCTTTGATATTTATCATCAATGAGTGGTGCAATTCCAGAAAATATCCGTACCCACCCCATGGAAGGTCATTGGAAATTCCTCGGGGGTAGGGGGGGGGTCTCAACAGCCATTTTTTCAGAGGGGTGGGGATTCAAACCAAAAACCTTCTGTGGGAGTGGTGTTGATATTTTCTGGAACAATTTCCCTCCACTTTCGTTTTTAATGTCGGTTCTTATCATTTATATTTCTATGTATCATGAATTTTTCTAAACGAAATAGAAGTCTGAAAAATGGTCCCCTTGAATGCTATTCTTAAAATGTAGAACAAATTCCTTACCAGTATAAGCTAGTATACTAACTTTCAGAGCAGCTTCCTAACACAGCTGTTGTTAAATCCAGTATCAGTATAACATCTCAGCTAATCACAGCCTAAATGAGAGCAGAATGTTTCGTATTTTAATTTGCACTTACCTTATTATAGGAAAAAATTCGCGTTAATTTAAGTCGCGTTAATTTTTGTAATGTTAATTTCCGCGCCATTTATAAGTGGAACGTTAATTTCCATTTTTGGCCCCAATTCTCGATACAGTGCAGAAGTCTTTATTCTTAGGAAAAGGCATAATTTTATCAGGGTGGAAATTGCCGGATCTCTAAAACTGTAAAGGACGCTCGAGGCGGCAGATTCCTTTGTGTTAAAGTAAACTTGTTCTTGTTGTCTCAACAAGTTCTTTTCTTTGTGTTCGTCGCGTTAATTTCCTTCATTTTGAAATGTTACCTCCTCTTTCGCGTTTTTCTTATTGGGAAGTATTTTTTCTTCAATCGCCTATTTAAGTCGCGTTATTTCAAATACGTTATTAACACAAGCGTTAATTTCCTATAATAAGGTAATATTACGATTAATGGCTCCCAGTTTTATACTGAGTGAGGTCAACATTTTTATTATGATTGATTGATCTCACTGTGGAAACTACTAGTTTTCATAGTGAGATCAATGATTAAGGTAGAATGACATACAAGACGGATATAAAATAGAAGAATGAGTATCCATCTTGTGGATCTGAGTGCATGGATCTACATGTAAGTTACAAAGTACAATGTATGTTTGTGAACTGGTTACCATATATGAGGACTTACCTTGAAGCTGCTTGTCCAACATGGCTCTATTCTGTTGCTGGGTTGTGGGATCCTTGTTACTTGGCTGGCCTGTTGGAGGTCTGTCCATTCTCTTGCTCTGCATGGGATGAGAGGTCTATGGTCCTGGGCCCGGTTGTTCAAAGCACGATTAAGCTAATCCAGGATTAGCGTGAAATTTGATTTCAATTTTATAACATTTCGTTGAGGTTTTCTGTTAATATTTTCTGTCCCCCAGTTTTGACGTGGACCAATCTCAAACTTCACAAAACATTAGCTATGGAAAACCTTTTAAAACAAGAGATATTAAAACCTCGATCATCTTTTAATCCTGGGTTAGCATTAATCGCCTTTCGAACAACCCAGCCCTGGCTGGCCTGTTGGGGGGGGGGGGTCTGTCCATTCTCCTGCTCTGCATGGGATGAGAGGTCTATGGTCCTGGCTGGCCTGTTGGGGGTCTGTCCAACTCTCCTGCTCTGCATGGGATGAGAGGTCTATGGTCCTGGCTGGCCTGTTGGGGGTCTGTCCATTCTCCTGCTCTGCATGGGATGAGAGGTCTATGGTCCTGGCTGGCCTGTTGGGGGGGGGTCTGTCCATTCTCCTGCTCTGCATGGGGTGAGAGGTCCATGGTCCTGGCTGGCCTGTTGGGGTCTGTCCAACTCTACTGCTCTGTATGGGATGAGAGGTCTATGGTCCTGGCTGGCCTGTTGGGGGTCTTTCCAAATTCTCCTGCTCTGCATGGGATGAAAGGTCCATGGTCCTGGCTGGCCTGTTGGGGGTCTGTCCATTCTCCTGCTCTGCATGGATGAGAGGTCTATGGTGCTGGCTGGCCTGTTGGGGGTCTGTCCCATTCTCCTGCTCTGCATGGGATGAAAGGTCCATGGTCCTGGCTGGCCTGTTGGGGGTCTGTCCATTCTCCTGCTCTGCATGGGATGAGAGGTCTATGGTCCTGGCTGGCCTGTTGGGGATCTGTCCCATTCTCCTGCTCTGCATGGGATGAAAGATCCATGGTCCTGGCTGGCCTGTTGGGGGTCTGTACATTCTCCTGCTCTGCATGGGATGAGAGGTCTATGGTCCTGGCTGGTCTGTTGGGGGTCTGTCCAACTCTCCTGCTCTGCATGGGATGAGAGATCTATGGTCCTGGCTGGCCTGTTGGGGGTCCGTCCAACTCTCCTGCTCTGCATGGGATGAGAGGTCCATGGTCCTGGCTGGCCTGTTGGGGGTCTGTCCATTCTCCTGCTCTGCATGGGATGAAAGGTCAATTGTCCTGGCTGGCCTGTTGGGGGTCTGTCCAATTCTCCTGCTCTGCATGGGATGAAAGGTCCATGGTCCTGGCTGGCCTGTTGTGGTCTGTCCAACTCTACTGCTCTGTATGGGATGAGAGGTCTATGGTGCTGGCTGGCCTGTTGGGGGTCTGTCCATTCTCCTGCTCTGCATGGGATGAGAGGTCTATGGTCCTGGCTGGCCTGTTGGGGGTCTGTCCCATTCTCCTGCTCTGCATGGGATGAAAGGTCCATGGTCCTGGCTGGCCTGTTGGGGGTCTGTCCAATTCTCCTGCTCTGCATGGGATGAGAGGTCTATGGTCCTGGCTGGCCTGTTGGGGGTCTGTCCATTCTCCTGCTCTGCATGGGATGAGAGGTCTATGGTCCTGGCTGGCCTGTTGGGGGTCTGTCCAACTCTCCCGCTCTGTATGGGATGAGAGGTCCATGGTCCTGGCTGGCCTGTTGTGGTCTGTCCAACTCTACTGCTCTGTATGGGATGAAAGGTCAATGGTCCTGGCTGGCCTGTTGTGGTCTGTCCAACTCTACTGCTCTGTATGGGATGAAAGGTCAATGGTCCTGGCTGGCCTGGTGGGGTCTGTCCAACTATACTGCTCTGTATGGGATGAAAGGTCTATGGTCCTGGCTGGCCTGTTGGGGTCTGTCCATTCTCCTGCTCTGTATGGGATGAGAGGTCTATGGTCCTGGCTGGCCTGTTGTGGTCTGTCCAACTCTACTGCTCTGTATGGGATGAAAGGTCCATGGTCCTGGCTGGCCTGTTGTGGTCTGTCCAACTCTACTGCTCTGTATGGGATGAGAGATCTATGGTGCTGGCTGGCCTGTTGTGGTCTGTCCAACTCTACTGCTCTGTATGGGATGAGAGGTCCATGGTCCTGGCTGGCCTGTTGTGGTCTGTCCAACTCTACTGCTCTGTATGGGATGAAAGGTCCATGGTCCTGGCTGGCCTGTTGTGGTCTGTCCAACTGTACTGCTCTGTATGGGATGAGAGGTCTATGGTGCTGGCTGGCTGTTACTGTAGCTCACTGCAGAACTTGTCTGCTTTGTATGGGATGAGTGGTCTGTACTCCTGGTTGGCCTGTATGCCTGTCTGTCTCTCGTGCTGAGTGTGGGATGAAAGATCTATGGTGATTGTCCTGGTCCTTTGATTAAAAAGATCTAATGCATGGTAATTAATAATTTACAATCTCCAAGTGGTTCCATAGCTATTACTGGTTGAACAGTAGTACTGCAGTCTGGTATCATGGGTTTGAATCCCACTAAAGCCAAAATTTCATCAGTTTTAAAAAGGTTATGCATTTTTTAAAAAATTCATCGCTGTGGAAACCAAAATTAATGAATGCTTCACATGAATATGGCATTGAACTCCAATGATGCATCAAATCTCAGTCTATACATGCAGTAACTTATTTTAATGCAAAGACTGTAGAGAATTTGGATAGCAATATGCAAGTCCTAGACAATGTTTGTTTTTCATTCATATATCATGCTGTGGGTAACCAGACAATTTTATAGACTTTGCAATTCACCTGTTCCCATTGTGGCTTCAGCTCAGCGGTAGAGCATCCTACAATATTAATGGATTCCAGTTAATTAGCTTGAATACTGAAATTCAATTTGCCTTAAGTTCTTTCTCAAATGTCATAAGTTTACTAATTTTGATGAAAATGTCAAAAACGGGAGAAGAATTAAACTGCAATTTTTTAGACAGGCAGACAATTAAGCTGTTGAGAAAAAAGTTTGTGTGGCAGTTGGGTTTGACTTATAGGAGGTAAAAACTCCTGTCTTCAGAGACCTGCTTGGAGTACAATGTATGTGTTAAGAACAGAAGCTTAACATGTAATCTCCAAGAAGAGAGAAGGGATAAGTGATAATGACGATGAGATGCAATGAGACAATTGATTAGGCAGATCTCGAGTAAAGAAATTAAAGCCACCTTAAAATTAACCTCTGCTGACAGAAGTTGATGCCATGTTTTCTGAAGTCTAAACATCTTTCAGTTACAGACAACTTAAGAAAATCAGTAAAGATGGAGAAACTTTGCGAGCACTTTGAAAGACAATTGATGTGAATCTTGAAAGACACAAACTCAAAGGAAGAGGACTAGTACCGACCAGAAAGATCAGGAAACTGAAGACAAGTTCTTCAGGAGTTTGCGAAACAAAGTAAAATCTAGCTGGGATAATTAAACCATCACCAATTGTCAATAATTTTGTATGTGGTCACAAGCAGGGTGAAATAGTTGAGAGACTGTTGAGAGGAGAAAAGGACACTCTAGAAACAGCTGTTAAATGTGGCAGAAGCAGTTGAGGCTTTAAAAGAGCAGATCCAAATTAGGAGTCCAGAATGCTAGAGCCAAACAGTTAAATTTCAACTTGTACGTGGATCAGTCAACTGATCAGTTAGACAGTGTAGTCAATGACCAACAGCAAATAAGACCAGAATCTGGCAGCATATACATGAAGTTTGGGGTAGAGTTGCTTGCACTTTCAGTTGATTCTCCAATAGTAAAAGGTTTCACAGATGATTGCATTGAAAACTGCTCACTGACAGGTGATGCTGAAATCAAGAACAAATTGGATTCATGTGTAGAACATTAATTATGTGATGTCACTACAAAACTGATTGATTTCCACTGGCCAAGAAACTGAAATCCCAAAACCGAAACTACAGAGACCTTCAATTGGTTGATTCTTCCGTGCAAAGAAGAGAAACAAGCCGTGTTAAGCCCACGTGATGACCATAAGAAGTGAAATAGGAAGAACTATATGTATATTGAGGTACAGTTGCTGTTTTAGCCACTTATAAAGTCAATTAAAAAGGTAAAGGTTGTCCAGGAAACAAAAGATCCTACTCCTTGTTTTCAGAGCATTGCATTCACCAGAAAGATTCCAGAGTACATTAAGATTATGCATGGATCCCAGTTGTAAAACACTTTCAATTCAGACAGTAGAGGGTACTGTCCAGACATGTGAAGCACAAGACTTCAGAGTTTGACACAAAACGCTTCAGGCTTAGCCAAGAAGACAGCAACATCCAAGCAGATATATTATGGGTCCTTGAAATGCAGGTTAACTGGCTGGATGACAATGTTTTAGCAGTGGAAAAAACAAACGCCCGATATGATATGCAGAACTGCAACATTGAATGTTGCCACAGTTCCTTCTGATGAGGTCCTTTGCTTTAAGATCCTTTCCATTTAATGCCGGGAAGTGTAGGGTGTGACAGTATTGTGAAGTCATCTGCATGGCCGACCATTCATTGGCTGTCAGTGAAGTACAAGTTGTCTTCAATTCCTCACTCAGGGACATGGAAGTTGACTGTTTTCAAAGTACAAAATTGTAGGATTCTTTCAAGATTTGCAGCTCGGTCTTGAACTTGAGATGACTACCATAATTGCTATCTGCAAACAGGTTTTAAATATCCAATGCTCGTGTGATTGTCCTTGTCCTCTACAGTGATGTCCTCCGGACTATAACTAGTGGCCCCACTTTTGTAATCAAGCCAATAATTTATAATCTGCAGAATCACTGTCCAAGTTGGTTAATGGAGTCAAATGAAACCCCATCACTGCTAATTTGTTGATTTAAACATCGTCCAGCATTCCTGTGTAGAGCACAAGGGAGAATTAAAATAATGGGGTGGTGGCTTATGTTTTTCAGAAGTCATACATGTATTCAGTGTCTGCAAGAAAGACCCCTGCCATACAAAGGTAGCTCGGCATGCATTGAAAGTTGTTGATGTCTACAAGCAGAGATTTTGAATTAGATACAGTGAAGCAGTTTTCAGTGGGCATGGAGAAATTTACTATACAATGTACTTCCACTTTTTATTGCAAATTATTTTGCACCATGAGCCATTGGGGTGTAGTATTTTGGCCTGGCATCCACAGGTTTTTTGTAGATTACATCATAATGCAGTTCCCAATGAAAGCATCATCAATGCAAATAGAGATAGACTGAATGAATAATACCACAGGAAGGCCAAGATCTACAGACCGGCAGAAAAAAATAAGAACTACTGAGGGCTTTGCTCGTAGGTTTTATGCAGTTGTTGGATGTGGCTAAAAAGCTGATCAAAGAATTTATAGAATCAAAGCTGTATTTAGAGATAGAAGTTATGACCTGGAGTCCAGCTGTGTGAAGGTGATTGATCGCACTTTTGTTCCACGCAGTCTTCACACAAGCTGGGATCTTTGCTCCTGAGAACTCATTTGTATCAAGAAACACTGTTTGACCCCAAGTCCTTGGGGTGTAGTGGCCTTTCTATCCATGGATACATCATATTGTAGTACCTTTCAAAAGCATCACCAGAAATGCAAATGGAGAGGGTGATTGATACCACAGGAAGACCAAGTTTTACAAACTGGGAGAAACTTAAAAAAAGACTTTGAGGCCTTTCAGAGAACTCCACAGTCCTTTGTGTGTTGCATGGATACAGCCCTAAGCTGAGCAAAATTGTTATGAAAGAAAAAAAAAATATGCTGTTTTGGACTTACAGAGACAAAAGAGATGACCTGCTGTACAAATCTTACAGTTGCAGACTTTGAGGTATTCTTTTCTCCAACTTGACTTGATCACAAAACAGTGACTCTGCAGACATCACAAGGTTGAAATTTGTATAACTGTTGTCGTGTTTTCAAAGAAAATTCTAAAGCAGCCCTTCAAGCACATCTAGTTCGATTGTCCAGGTGAAGGTAGTCCTGAAAACCGATCCTGACTGTTAAATTGCCATTCTGTTAACAGGCTACTTAGGTTTTAAGTCTTAATGTCAGAGAATGGGAAGCCAGCACTATCTCAAGTCAATAGGTGTGTGGATAGGAACATGAAAGCATTATTTAAAGCAGATCTTCTTAACATTATTGGACTTTGTGGTCTTGTCTCCATCAACAGTGGCAAAGGACTATTTCTTCCAGTCAGCTTCTCAAAGATAGACACTTTATGTTTATCAGAGACAATTTGTAATTGTGCCAACATCATTCTATCCAGGAGTAGTCAACAATACTGCTAGTCACCTCATGCAATACAGAAGACAGAAATGTTAGTGTTGGCATGCACTGATATCAGCCATTTCTGACTTCCCTGATGATCTTAGGATTGAAATGTAATTAACATGACAAGGCACTGATTCACAACCAATACCTCCACTGTGAAAAACATGCCATCAGGGCAAGCATGTAGGGGGGTAAAATAGAACAACAGAATGTTGGCCCTAATCTTCTGACAACAATAATTATTTATGACACAGCTGATCTGAGCCATGCAATGGGCTTCGCATCTAGCTGGTGGTCTGAGTAGGGGTAAAATAGAAGGGGGGTAAAATAGAACAACAGAATGTTGCCCTAATCTTCTGACAACAATAATTATTTATGACACAGCTGATCTGAGCCATGCAATGGGCTTCGCATCTAGCTGGTGGTCTGAGTTCGAGCCCTGGCTTTGTGTTCTTGGGCAAGACACAATAGAGCCTCTCTTAACCCAGGTGTATAAATGGGTACCGGCAAATTCACTGGCTGGGGGTAACACTGCGATGGGCTAGCATCACATCCATGGGGGAGTAGAAATACTCCTAGCTGCTTAATACCAGAAACCGGGATATTTGCTCCTGCATGAGGAGCCACTTGGATCAACAGCAGGTGTTTTTGATCTGTGACATACACCTAAGCCAACCAAAGAACCATCCTCAGTGATATAATATGCCCATAAATGAAGCTGATCAGTGATTAATATAGGAAAGGAATCATGGCATGTAAATGCTTGAACAGCGAAATGAGATGGTGCCGTTTTCCCCCACTGAATGGTAGTATCCAGTACTTCCACTTCCAACCGTCCCAGTTTTCATGGGAGTATCCATTGTTTTAATCAAATCTCCCAGTGAAATCTCGAGTGATTTTCAGAGAGTATTCAGACATTGTCGAAAATGATATCCTTACAATGCAAAGATTTCTAGACGTCTCCAGTTTTTTGTACTCTGGGGGTTGACATTTTGTTGCCTTTAGATTGTCCATTGCTCCTCAGTATCAGAGGGGTGTGAATTGCTTCTTTACCACCAGGCTGTTTCCAGGTATGCTACACTACAATCTCGTTCCCAGGATTGGCTACACTAGTTTAGCTGTACTGTGATGGCTCAGACTTCTCTATGGACTTCTACCAGATGTCATCTCTGTGGCTACAGTTAGCTACTAAACACAAAGTCTGCATCGTTAACCTGCTCTTGTCCCCCGGCAAATTGTAAACATCTAAAATATGTGGCATTTTAAGTAACATGATATAAAAAGTTCTGTGACGGTGCTGAAATATTGTGTATAGTTTGGCCTCCTCAACAGACAATTACCCATGTGCTGTCACTGTCAAAAATGCTGATAATATAATTTTACCTCCTCAAGGGAGCTGAAAAGTTGTGTATTGAATTTGGTCCACTCAGCAGACAATTATCCATGTGCTGTCACTGTCAAAAAATGTTGTTAATATAATTTTGCCTCCTTGAGGGAGCTGAAAAGTTGTGTACTGAATTTGGTCCACTCAACAGACAATTATCCATGTGCTGCCATCACTGTTGAAAATTGCTGTTAATATAATTTATTTTGCCTCCTTGGTCATGAGAGAGCTAAAACGTTGTGTATTGAATTTGGTCCACTCATTACAACAAACAATTATCCAATACGTGTGCTGATGCCACTGTTGAAAAATGTTGTTAATAGAATTTTGCCTCCTTGAGGGAGCTGAAAAGTTGTGTATTGAATTTGGACCACTCAGCAGACAATATATCCATGTGCTGCCATCACTGTTGAAAAATGCTATTAATATAATTTTGCCTCCTTGGTCATGAGAGAGCTAAAAAGTTGTGTATTGAATTTGGTCCACTCAACAGACAATTATCCATGTGCTGATGCCACTGTCGAAAAATGCCCAAGATACAATTTAAGAAGTAATTTTGTCTCCTTGAGAGAGCTGAAAAGTTGTGTATTGAATTTGCATGGTCCACTCAACAGACAATTAATATTATCCATGTGCTGTAACTGTAGAAAAATGCTGTTAATATAAATTTGTCTCCTTGATGGTGCTGAAAAATTGTATATGAATTTGGTCTCCTCAACAGACAGTTATATCCATGTGCTGTAACTGTTGAAAAACAGGTATTAATAAAATTGCCTCCTCAGTGGTGTGAATAAATTCATGTATAATTTGGTCTGCTTAACTGCTTAATTATCTATGTGCTGTCACTGTTAAAAAAATCCTATCAATATAATTAATTTTGCCTCCTCAATGATGCTGAAAAATTGGTATATATTGAATTTGGTCTACTCAACAGACAATAATTATTATCTGTGTTTGCAGGAAACAATGCTCTTCATGTTATTTTGCCTCCTTGATAATGATGGTGAAAAACGTTCTAAACAATTAGAATTCCATAACAGACAATTATATTGGCCACTGTTTGTGTCAGTTGCACCTGCTGAAAAATGATACAGTAATTTAGTAGTGAATAATTACATAAAATATAATATATATATATATATATATATATATATATATATATATATATATATATATATATATATAGTCAATTAAGACTTCGGGTACTGAAAAATGGAATATAATTTGACTTCCTTTCCAGACAATATGGTCCTAGTCTCAGTGTTTTTTGTTTGTGATTTGTATACAGTTATGTCACTGAAAAAGGTGTAGAATTCCACCAGTCAATTGGCATTCACCTTCATGTGTACTTGGCTGAAAAAGGCATTTATAATTACAGACTGTAAATAATTTGACTTCCTCCACAGACAATTAGGTTGCCAGTGCTTCATTTCTCAATGACTGCTTGAAAGTTAAAGTTTTTAATTATGCCATAAAAATATTGTAAGCTACCAATAAATAATTAAATCAAAATAATTAATAATTACCTCTATTTCTGTTTCTGTTTAGGGTCACACTTAAGGCACTGCTAAATGTCCACATAACCTGAGGCACAGCTGGCAGTGATGAGATGTTCTGGAAAATAATCATTCCTGTTGTCAGCATGTTCATATACATGTACCTTACCACAGGTCTGAAGAAAGAAATGTGATCCAAAATCCTCTTGGACACAAAAGTTGTGAATCACGTTTTCTGCTTCCACACCTCAGTTGCTGCGAAATTCTGTCCTCAATAATGGACTCAAGGCTGAAATAAGAATTGTTTAATTTGTAACTTACCATTTGTTAATTTTATTAAACTGTGTAGCTGACTGCAAGAATGCCCCTGAAAATGGGCTTGGAGCTGAAATGAAATTAACTTACCCTTTGCCAAAGGTCCTGAAATTTAAACCATTAGTACTTTTATCTTGCTTTGCATTGTTCTGAATTAATGCTATAGTTACCTTAAATTAATCATAGCTATTTTACTTGAAAAAAGACACAGATCAGACAGTTTTTCTGGTTTTAATTTATTTTGTTTCAAATAAGTTACATGATTTCTAAATTAAATTATTTAAGAGTGATCACAATCCTATTGTTAAATTTATTTAACTGCCAGCCTGCAAGTTTGCCCCCGGAAATGGGCTGTGCGGAGCTGAAATAAAATTTGTAAGTTACCGTTGTTTAAAGTCCTGAAAATAAAAACCATTAGTACTTTTATCTTGTTTTGCATTGTTAAACAATGCCATTGTTACCTTAAATTAATGTTAGCTATTTTGCCTAAAAAATGGACACAGAGACAGTTTTTCTGGTTTTATTTAAAGTACGTTACACGATTTCTAAATTTAATTATTTAAGAGTGATCACAATCCTATTGTTAAATTTATTTAACTGCCAGCCTGCAAGTTTGCCCCCGAAAATGGGCTGAGCTGAAATAAAATTTGTAAGTTACCGTTGTTAAAAGTCCTGAAAATAAAAACCATTAGAACTTTTATCTTGTTTTGCATTGTTCAACAATGCCATAGTTACCTTAAATTAATGTTAGCTATTTTGCCTAAAAAATGGACACAGAGACAGTTTTTCTGGTTTTATTGTTTAAAGTATGTTACATGATTTCTAAATTTAATTATTTAAAGGCGTGCGCATTCCTATGCAAAAAATTGCCATCCTAAGAAACCCAAAGTGTTACCATGTCAGAAAAAGTTGACATCCCGATGTGAACACTTTAGGTGCCCCGGATGGTATAAGCATCAGTACTGGCTTGCTAACAAGTTGTAGTCGCTACCAAGCCTTTGTGCATTAAATTGGAGGCCAATTTTATTCTGAATCAAGAGCCGAACGTAAGCCGAATGAGAGCCGAACTGAAATCCGAAAATCGAAATCCGAAAGTGATAATGATCCTAAGTTACTCCACGTACCTGATGCCAGGGTGTAGAACTTGCCCTACCTTATATGGGTTGCTGTTAGACACCAGTGCTCCACCTCTCCAAGTTCCTTGCAGGTGATCAGTTGACTTTCAAAAAAAATTTGGTCGACAGTTAACAAACTGCCATGACAAGACAATTGGCCTTAAGTGTAAGTGCAAACAAATATAATATGGGCCATTGTTAAGGCTAAAAATAAACTGCCAGTGCTCCTGCTCCATGCTCCACACTGGCAATGAGTTGATTGTCGCAACAAATTTAGCAGACAGTTGAGAAACTGCCATGTCAAGACAATTATGGCTTAAACCTTAAGACCTAAAGCAGAAAATGGCCCAGAATTTGGACTGACAGTTGCAAAACTGCCAAAATATGACATTAGACAATTGGCCTAAATGTTTTGAAAACCTAAACTTAGGTGTGTGTATCATCCCCTATATTTCCTCTAAACTGCTTTTCCGAGTCCAAGTCCTAAATAAATATTCGCTTAAACTAGAGTTACGTCAGTAAACTGCACAGGAGTAGCAAAAACAGCCTTTCTCCTCTCAGCTGAATGACTTAAAATCTCCAGTTACAGTTTTACAGTTAGTTAGGTCATATCTGGTTGAACCTTTTGGGCCGAAATGGTTTTGTAGAATTTTTTTTTGGTAAAAATAATTTGGTCGAAAGTTTCACTTGTTTGCAGTGTTTAAAGCTCCTGCTATCAAGTGAAACATAAAAAGAAAGTTTCAATCGCGCAATTAAGCAGGAGACGCAGTGCTAAAGATGTCTTGCCGAAGTAGAACTGGACCTGCCGAAAAATCCATGTTGTTGAGCCAGTACATGTTGAGTTGAAGAAAGTCGAATCTTGTCCAAAAGTTGAAGAAAAGTCAAATTGGTTTGAAAGTTGAATTTAAGAAGTCGAATCTTGGCCGAAAAAACCTGAAAAGGAACCCAAGGGAGAGCCTAAAGGGAGGAACCAACCACACCGGGGGAAATCTAACTAATCTAACTACATTAAATTATGCCGAATCAGAAGTCTTTGTCAGACTTCTGGCCGAAATTTGGTAGTAAAGGTTCATCCAGAGCTCTACTATATTACCTACAGATAAACCCACCATCCCAACCCACAAGAAATACACCAACCAACAGCATATATGTTCAATATATGCTTTAGAGAAGTCTTCCATCAGAATCTTCTTACTGACTCTTTCCCAGTCTTCTCTCTCCTGAGTAAATCATAAGTAGAAAATGTGAAGTGGAAAAGAGAAGAGTAATCTCTCCATCTTTCCCACCCCTCCATTCCCGTCACTTCTTACAATGTCCCCATTTGAGTTGAACTGGTACTGGAGTCAGGTCTTTTCTTGTATGAGCGGAGCTGAGGATTCCTTGGGGAAGGATGTGTTCCGGAACTGGTGATAGAACTGGAGTGTGCTCCTCAAGAACCAAAGAAAGCTGAAAAAATGAGGAGGAAGAATAAGATCAACAGCAATAATTGCTCTACATTCACTAGATCTACTGATTGAAATTTAAGAGATTTGTATGAAAAAGCCAATGAAGTAGCCAGTGGCCTGCTTATATCAATGGTTTCTGCATATCCTGTTGGTAATGACTGATGTGGGGCTGCCCGGTACGAAAACCCATAAAAAACCCTGTGTGAAAAAAGAGGGAACAAACTCTCCACATCAAAGGTTGAGCGCACTATACCCCTGGAGATGGGGCCAATTAAGTACCAGATAAATGTAACAATCTATTTATGTAATAGTGACAAGTTAAATGTCCATAGAGGATCATGGCCTGAGCTGTACCACTGATCGAGCTCTACCATCAGCCACCAAAATACCTATATCTCCATCTTGAAGATGTGACATAGGTATTCCAGTGACTGATAGCAGGACATTATAGATGAACCCAAAATAGCTCACATGTGCAAAACAGAAAATAATGTCAAAACAATAAATGAGGAGGGGGAACATGGTATTGATCTACTGGGGGAGGGGGGATATGGTCATATATGAATAAAACTGAGATCAGACATTATGCACAACATGATATAGATTACGCTCAAACCACCTGCACAACACGTACTAAATGTCCACCCAAATCTGTCAAAAGGTAAAAATCTTATTGCAGCCGACCCACGTAAGTGAATGTGAAATACAAATATACTGTTACGCCGATTGAAAGCCAAACTTAATGAGTATGGCTAACTGTCGCTGGCCGTGCATAATATTGGTCTCATCTCTCCAGTGCAGAGGCCTCTTTTCAGTTTTTTAACTGGCTGGGCAACAGGGATAGGTGAAAAGAAATTAAGCATGTCGGTAGCTGTTTTCTGTCCTTTCTCCCCTGAATGAATAGTCCTTAATTTAAAAAAAAAAAAAACAGTCTGCAGCATAGCTGCATCTGGTCAAAGTCATGGAATTAAGACAAATAATTATACCAGTATACATACTAAGAATCTGTCTGGTAAAAAATAAAAATTTAGCTAAAAATTTCATATAAATTTTTAACTATGTAAAATTAGGAGCCTCCACTTAAAAAGCCTCTGTGGAGGAGAGAGTTACCTTATTTTAAACCCCCTCTGAGTTGTGAGCTCAAAATTAAAATTCTGTTTCTTGGGCCAGTGACCTTGCTGCCAATGTGAAGAGAAACTGGCCCAGACTGAACTGCAGCTAAGCCGCAAAACACAAACCAATAAATTAACATTTTATTCTTATTTGTAAAGGATCTTATTTCAATAACCCCACTTTAAGTTCTGTAAAGAAAAGAAAAATTAATGTCAATTTCACAGCAAGATCTGCCATCCTGGAAAATTGTTTAAAATAGTTTGTGGAAGCCTAAACTTCATGAAGTCAAATAATTTCTGGAAAATTCGTTATTTGAAATATACACACAGTGAAGAAAGTCTATATCGTACAAAATCAGAAATAAAAAAATTCAGAACAAATATAAATTTGACAGGGTTTTCGAGTCACGCAATGTTTGTGAAACTCAAATCCAAACAGTACGCTATTTAAGGGCTTCCTAGCAGATTCGTCAATTTAACAAGCAAACTCTATTTAAGGGCATTTTAATTCTTTAAGACCGAATATTTCATAAATCAGATTTTATAATTAACGGAAACAACATCCGGATTGTTTGCGCAAGCACCACTGTGTATTTGAACTGGACACAGTATCTCATGCGATGTTTGCAATGTTGTACGATGTTTTGCGAGCCGGTGTTTTAACGCGACTGACCAAACTCAAAATATCTTCTTGTTTTGAAATGCCAAGAATGAAACACAATTTAAAACGTTTCCAACGCAACGTTTAGAACATTAGTCAAATGTAACTCCGTGGATGTTGCCAAAATTGAAATAAAATCCACTCACGCAAATTAAATTTCTGCGAAACGTGACTCGCGCATAACCGCAGAATTTTGACAGTAAATAAAAGAAAGCTAAATTTAGATTTTTGAAAAAAAAAATCGTTCATTATTGAATGAGTTCATTCAGTTTATAAAAATAGAATACAAAAAAAATAATTGCTGAATTGAATTCGGAGGCAACCAAAAAAAATTAAGAAATACGAGCTGATTCGCGCCATTGAACAGTTTAAAGGCTCTTTGAAAGAAAATAGTTCTGGTGTAATTGTAAAAAGGCGGATAATATAAAGCATAGTGCGACTTTGAGTCAGCGAATTTTGTTAAAATTAATAAATTCCGCGTACAACGCAAAACATTCAAAGGACCCCGCAAGTTTCGATTTGCGCGGCAAAAATCAGGTCTTCGCGCGTTCACGTTGGAATTCTGTTTTCCTCGTTTCTTTAATTTTTAAAGGAACTTTAATGAATTTTTTCCGCATCAAAATAATTTCAGTCAACTCTTATTTATTTACATGAAGTATACTCTAAAGGAATAATGCTTACCTAACAAGGTTTGAACTGTTAACATGGTTTCCGATACGGCATGGCGATAGCACGTGTGTACACAGCAACACTTTTGCAGTAGGCGAACGAGCCAGTGTTTCAATTTTCTCCGGCAAATTCTGTGAGCAAAAAATAAAATTATTGTAAGTCGCTAAAGAGGAACTAATTTAGCCTTCATATTTCGTATAGCAAATGTTTTTCGAGAGCGAAAAAAAATATTATACAAACATAAATGCGATATTTTTTTCCAAATATTACAAGATTTTCAATAAGACACTCACATGTTTGCCTCAGTTCGCTTTTGTAACTCGTAGAATGCTGCTGAAGACGGTTACATCTTCAATTAAGTTAGCGAAAAATGGAAATTCCGAGCTGCTTTCGTAAAACCCGCGTTTTGCGAGAAATTTTTTGAAGAAGGCGCTTTTCCCCCGTACATCACGTGATCATAAAACTATTCGCTAATTGGCTTGTTTATTGCACGGGCTTTCCACCTCTTACGTCATTGTCTGTCAATTTTTAACAATTATCCTGCGAAATCGCGCGGAATATCGCCTGATACTTAGCCGACGAGGCCGTAGGCCGAGTTGGCTAAAATCAGACGATATTCCGCAAGATTGAGCAGGATAATTGTTTTATTATTCAACAAACTGTCAACGAAACACATTTTGCAGAAAGAAAAACTGTAATTATGCAACGCTTTACAAGATTTCGGACGAATCTTCGCAACCTACGTATATCGCAGGATATCTGTTATGTACGGATGACAGATATCGTTAACATTTTGACCATATATGGGCAGCGCGCGCATGTGTTGAATAATAAAGTAAGATAGTTGTTAAAAGGTTTCAACAAATTCAGGGTTTTGAATCTTTTGTGTAAAAAGTTAAGTTACTTTGGAAAGGGTAACGGCGAGCTCTGTCAGGATTTCTCATTTCTATCTCACCATTCCTGGTTTTTGATAAAATTCCAGAGACGAAGAGGACCTGTCAATTTAAATCATCCTTACCCACGTGGGGTAGTTGTGATTTCTGATTGGCTCCTTTAATTACATTGGCTTTTTAATTGTTTTAACTGGAAGTTACTAGCAAACACTTGCTACATGCCAGTATGATATAATTCTTGTTACATTTCTTAAATTTTATAGGCGTCTAATGCTGCGTGTGAAGATTTTGGTCTGACATTGATACGTTTTGTGCACTCTGCATTGGAAGTGTGTATTTCAGAAGAAACATTGTTTTATTGAATATAAATTTCTGGAAGTTTAGCCTAAATTCCTTATTTTGAGGTTTGAATAAAGATATCGATTTTGGAATAAAGGTGTAAAATATAGTATGGCCAAAACACTCATTTTGGTCGGAAATTAGTGCAAAGGATTCAACAAGTGGTCCGCACTCCCGCGCCTAGCGCGAGGAGACGCGACGCGTAGCATTAGCCTTGCAGGCGTAAGTCGTCAATAGATTTTTTATCTCAGATGATAAAAATTAACGTCATTAAGCCTGCGCGCAGGCTCACCCTAGCCTTCAAAACAGACGGTTTAGCGGAACAAATAAAAGCGCGAAACGCGAACATAGCGCGAAGCGTGAAGCGTGAAGGCGCGCGTGGAGCGCACGTTCCACGCTCTGCCTCTCAAAACCGCCTGTTTTGTATACGTAATTGGACTACATGCTGTCCAGTTTGGAAATAATTTGATGAAAAAATTTCGGGGGGCGGCCAAAATTGGAGGGGGCCGTATCCCTCCCTTTTTTTTTTTCTTTTTTTTTTTTTGGGGGAAAAAAAATTTTCTATTTTTTTTTTATTTTTAGTTTTTTTTTTTTTTTTCCTAATATTCTTTTTCAACAATCTATATTTATTTTTTAATATAGCACTACTCAAAAAAAAAAAAAAAAAAACCCCGCACAATAAATAATTTTTTATTAAAAAAATATAGCAGGCTAACATCGCCCTGGGTGTTTAAACACGGAGCGAGCCTGTAAAATGGCCCCCACTAGCATCTTCTTGGCTTCGTGTCAGAAACAGTTGATCCTGAAACAGCCGAAGACCTCCGCAAATTTCTGTCCGTCTTTCGGAAATTATTCTTTCCAATTTAAACGAAAATTGTAAATTCTTGTTGACCACGCACAAACACAGTTACACTGTTACGATTTAAAAAGCTCAACTGAACATATAACTAGCTGAACACGTCAATCGTTTCAGTAGTTTTTTTATGGGTCAAGAATTCAAACAAAGAGCATAGCGATGCTTTGGAAGCAATCTTTACCTTTCGAAATGTAGGCAATCCTGGAGTGTAACTGCCAAATAAGGCTACAATCTGACAAGTAACATAATTGTCATCCTTTACAGTCTGAAACCAGATAAATGCGATGTATTACAAGGGGAGCCAACTGAAATAAAATACGAGCAACAGAAATTACAATACAAACAACTTGAAAACAACGCAAACTGAAACCGAAATAAACGAACTACAGAAACTTACATTTGTTACGGTTCCAGGAAAAGGAAACACACTGATAACCATACTGAATCCTTAAGCAAACTTCGGCAAAGGAGATAAAATACTGGCTCAACTGAAGAAATAACGTCCGAACTTTACAACGAACTTTCAAAAACTGTTCGCACCGTGCGAAAATAAAATTAACATACTGCTTCACGCTTAGCATACCGCACGCAAAAATACGCTTTTTTTTAACCATGAACAATGCAATAACACAAAAAAGGCGCTAATGATCTAACCTGAAATCATGCCCTCCCTACCATCGCAGGTTATTTAATAATGATCCTACAGGGAGAGTATGTTCTTTTCAAACGCGGCGTGAGAGTATGTTCTTTTCAAACGCGGCGTGTTATATTATCGTAATTATAAAATCAACATAATTTTCGACATCGCTTGAAATTTCTAAACAAACATCTGCTTCTCTCAAGAAGTTTGAAAGAACCTTTCAGTGGATATTCTGTGAAAATCACTGTTGTCAATTGTAATGAGAAAGCCTGACTACCAAATCAAGCTTGGTTTCCAAGCTCCCCAAGAAAGTGATTCCAAAAAAAAAATTTTTTGCAAGCGAACTACGTAACTAAACTCGGTACTACGCAAAGGAGTGGAAAGGAAGGGGTGGGCGGGAAGGAAGGGGGGTGGGGGGCTGTATAGTAAAGAGTGACTAAAGAGAAAAAAATATTTTCTATTTTCCTGCTCCGGCAGCTCTTGCACTCTATGTGCATACCGTGCTCTCTATCTCTAAATTTGCGTGAAAATTTTGACGGATCGATATATACCTCGAGTATGGAATAATGTACAGACCTGCGACTTGGCCAAGTACAGTAGAACCCCCCCGGGGGGGGGGGGGGGGAAGTTGGGTCAATCTTTGTTGGGTATGTGCCGCTGGCCTCTCAGAACCCCTACCCCATTATAGTCATATTCTTTGGCCAATTATAGACCCCATCTTAGTCACTTTTGGGTAAATGTCATTTTCACGACCCCAACTTACTCTTAGTCACTTTCTGCAATAGAAGATCCAAGTTATCTTAACTTCGATGGACGCAGAATTGCAATTAAATACCGTAACACGAATGTGGACTTTGTTCTGGACTATTGTGCAACTGGTTAATGTTGAAGTTGTGTTTTCAAGGCCAGAAATTTAATGGGAGCCGTTTGTCAAATATTAAACAACAGCAATAAATACGGTAGCATTTTTTTCGGCGAATCTTTTTGTTTATAAATCACAACTTGTCAGAAGTTTCTTACTCTCAAAATCCCGGAGAAGTGTGACCCCATTCTAGTCACTCTATAAAAAATGCTTGAAAGACGACCCTATTATAGTCAGTCCAGTCGTGAAAATGCGACCCCATCCAGCGGCACATACCCATTAGCCCATTTATAGGAAGTGCCCCCCCCCGGGGGGGGGGTAGAACTCCGCTAACTCGAACACACTTCTATTTCCCTTGGATTTGAACTCACTTTTAAGTCATTTTTACTTGGTTAACTCGAACTCGGATAAATCGAAAACCCCGCTAACTCGAAGTAAATTTCGTTTCCCTTGATCAAAATTTGGGTCAAATTTGCCCCGATAACTCGAATCCCGGTTCTTGCAACTCACGACGGCTGCCCATTTATTAGAGCAACAAAACAAATCACGTATTTGACAACCTTTTCCCACTCTTATCCTAAGAATTTATGATCGTGTTAGAGTTTCTGACGAGATAAGTTTAATTTGCACTGTACTGTATACTGCAGTGCTGTAAAATCAGTAAACTATCAATTATTAACTTGGCAAATTAAATATTCAATCTACCCCGATAACTCGAAACCCCGCTAACTCGAACGGTTTTTCGTTTCCCTTCAGAGTTCGAGTTACTGGGGTTCTACTGTAGTTTATATAGTAGTTTTCTGCAACCTGTAATATTCTTGATTTTTTTGACCCAATAGTTTTGGATTTATTTTTTCGCGGCGTGACAGTGACGTAACAGTGAAAACCAAGTATATTTGCGTACGCGATTGACAAAACTAGTTTCGTTGGTTGATCACCATAGAATGCTGACCTTTCTGACCTGCTCTCTAATGTGATCTGCTGAGGCAGGTCACAGAGTCGCACAGAGGCTCAGAAGTGAGTGGAATTACGTCTGCACCCCAAGGACTGTTCTTATACTGTTCTTATACTAGCATGCAGTTGAAATGAAACTGAAGAGAATATTATGAGCTGAAAGTAGGTAGTTTTGAGTCAATTGTAACATTTGGATTAACGTGACAACGACATTAATTAAGTGGAAACGTAATTCTGTAAGATACATTGTAAGAAGTACCTGTCTGGATATTTCGCTCAGAAGGAAAGGTATGGAGTGACAATACAGTTGAATCCCGATAATTCGAACCTTCAAGGGAAATCGAAAACGGTTTAAATTATCGGGGGTACGTGTTAGCGAGGGTAAATTTAGTGAAAAAAAAAATGATCTAAAGGGGAATCGAAAAAGGTTTGAGTTATTGAGGGTTCGAGTTATCGGGACTCAACTGTATCTCTCCAGAGATGAACACTTTTCCTTATTGAAATACTGCTTTTGTTAACAATTGTACAAACGGTTGCCAAAACAAATGGGATCAATTTAGGTTTCTGGGAAACTGCTCACCTACCCCTCCCCAAACCTAACATTTTGCCCAAAGCGATAAGTAAGGTTAATGTTAGGTTTGGGGAGGGGTAGGTGAGCAGTTTCCCAGAAACCTAAATTGATCCAACAAATGTGTGCCTGGAGAGAAAGCGAAATGTAACATGTAGAAAAACACTTGTAAAGAGTAAGGCTGGCACTAAGGCAAAGAAGACGAAACAACAAGTCACTTTGTTCAAATGTTGAACGATGCATTACAAAGGACCATTCCTAGACTGCCTAGCCAGCTTCCCGTATGAATGACTACCCCATTCTCTCATTTTTTTGTGGGGAGGGGGGGGGGGGATCCTAAATTTCTCACGCGCCCAAAATGCGGGAACACTTGCTATGTTGGCAAAAAGGGACGAACACTAATTATTTCTTTTCGCAATTTGGTGGAATCCTTTTGTCTGGTATCAACTAAATGGGTTCCAAAATCCGGCCGTATTGACAAGTTGGCCGAATTAACGAGACACCTCTAACTTGAGAAAGAGCTGCTTGGGCCAAACAATTTGGCTGTAGGTATTAACGAGATATACAGTTGACTCTAACTCGAACCTTTTTCGATTCCTCTTCAGGTCATTTTCTTACCAATTTTACCCTCGCTAACTCGAACTCCCCATAATTTAATCCGTTATCTATTTCCCTTGAAGGTTTGAGTTATCGGGATTCAACTGTATAGCCAATTTAGCGAGGTGAGCCCTTAGGGTTGGGCCTTTAAAAAAGCGTGGTACGTTCAACTATGAAAAACAATTGTCACGTAAGTAGATCAATTACGACACTCTTTTCGAACACACTTCACACTTTATTAAAAGTAATTCACAACATATTATGGGCTGGCCTGCAGGTAGCAATTGCATTTAGGCGGACCAGTTTTAAATTTTCATCAATTACTCGGATGGAATAAAAGTCATCATGTGGCGCATTATTGTCACCAAATTCTCAAACCAACATAGCAGATAAAAATGTGTGATAAATGAGGCCATGTTTCGTGAGGCAATTTTCGTTACAACTTGCAACACAACGACGACGGCTGAAGAATACTGCACGTTGCAGAAGGGGTGCCACACGTTCACAATTTTTTTTCGCACCTTGCAACGAAGCGGTGAGAGATTGACATCTTGAAACCTCCCGCAAGCGAAGGAAGTGATCTGACTGGCTCATTTTATTAATGATAGGATAAGAAGTATTGTTAAACTTTTTTAATATATGTATTCTATGTTGTTGTAAGTGTTGTTAATATTGTATGTTATGTTTGTACTGTTTGTAACGAGAGTATATAATGAAAATAAAAAATAAATAAATCGCGTTGCAAGTTGCGATTGACAAGTCACAAGCGGAATCTTGTCTCGCAACGTTGCAAAACATAGAGGATAGTTAATATTCCCTCTATTAACTATGATAGAGGTTAGTTTTTACTTTTCTTGCAAATTGCAACGCAACATTTTCAGCGTTGCATTGAAGGTTGCAAAATTGGGATGTTAGACGTGAAGCATTTTGCCAACTGGCAGTACAATGTTTGTTGCCTTGTAAGCTGCAAAGAAAAATTGCTTCGTGTAACATGGCCTTTATTAAGGAGGGTTGTTCTGATCGGCTTGGGAGTTGAAAGGGTCAGAATCTTCTTGTAGAAGTTCGCTGCGTTAACCTATTAACTATTACTTTCACTAATCGCGAACGGGCTCATGAACCGTCAGCGAGGAGTCTGGGTTCTACAATAACTCCTAACGCAAACTTTCTTTGGATTGCGTGACGTCAACAAAGATAACTGACGACATGAAGCAAAAGACCGTTTGCGTGAAGCTAGACTCCAGAAATGTTAAGGTTTTTGTAATTTGGTGTTGAATAGCTGTTCGATCCATCGCTGGTGAAACTTATTGTAGCCAAGGACTAGCTCTTCCTTCTTGGATGTTTTGGAATCGGTCTCACTTGACTGTAAAGCAATCATCTCTTGGGTTTCCTCGGTAGCCGCCTTGGTCGACAGTGATTTAGCTGAAAGGAGAAAGTACTTTAAAAGTGAGGCTCCCTAGAGGTTTCATGGAACAAGGGAACATGGTCAAACAATAATTGGCAACGAGGGAAAAAAGGAAAATAAAGCTGGGAACACGGCAACAAAAGCTGTGTTTTTGATATTTTAGGGGAACAGGGATCATAAAAATTGACAAAATACTTTTGCCAGAAAGCAAAAGGAACTTAAGGCTTTTTTTTTGGGGGGGGGGGGGGGGGGGAGGGGGAACAAAACAAGCCCCCATCCAACCCCTGAGAGGCCATCAAAAGTAGAAGCAACCCTAGATATTTGTAAAAAATAAATAGATGTTCGACTGACCAGTCAAACTATCGTATGCTTTTGTTTTTTGCCTGAACTCCGCAAAATTAGCAATTGGTTATACCGTATTTATTCGATTAAGCGCCCTGGGCGCTTATTAAATTTTTGGACCTCGAGAGTGAGCGCTTATTCGAGGTGGGCGCTTATTCGAGGCTGGGCGCTTATTACATTTTCACCATCTTCAGCAAGTAGTAAGTTTATTTTGTAACAAAACAATGAATAATAACAAACGAAGTGGCAGCATTAACTGTTTGAAAGTTTCTGTAAATACTAAAAAAACTCGGTCTTTGGGGAAGTCTCTTAGAAGTACTTAGTCAATTTCAATAATTATTACTCCTCTTGCGCACTTCTCTTATTTTTGTGGGGTGGGGGTACGCGCTTATTCGAGGCTGGGCGCTTATAAACTTTTCCTACCTTCAAGGTGGGCGCTTATTCTTCGAGGTGGGCGCTTATTCGAGGTTGGGCGCTTAATCGAATAAATACGGTATTTAACATGACAGATGTTCGTTAATTGGCCAATCAGAGTTTGTCAGCCTTAGTCAGTCTTCTGTCGGTCAGCCAGTCAGTCAGTCCTTCTCGCCTGTCCGTCTGTCTGTCCTTCTGTCTGTCCATTTTTCATTTGGTCGAGTTTCGCCAGTAAGAAAATGTTCTGGCTTTGAAAATTCTCATCGAGTAAAACACGCAAGCAAGATAATTGCCAAGATGAACTTCTTTTAAGGTAGCATTACATACCATATCTTCGTCTTCGATATGCAAATTCCCACATGAGTCCAATCAGCACAAGACTTGCTACAGTTATAACGCCGATCCTGACAATAGTGCTGAACATATGCTCTTGGTAGAAGAGACCCTCTGTCGCTTTAACAGCATAGTTTTTATCGGTACTTTCACTCTGGAAAATAAATTTTTTTCTACATTAATCTAGTTGAATTAAGTTATGCAGGGGCGTAGCCAGCATTTTCCCAGAGGTAAGCACAATTTTCCAAATCTCCTCTTTCCCCCCTTTCCCTCTTTTTTTTTTTTTTTTTTTTTTTTTTTTTTTTTTTTTTTTTTTTTTTTTTTTTTTTTTCGGAAAAACACCCCCCCCCCCCCTATGGTTAAATGTGAAACCATTTCCTCGAAAGGGAAATGGTGCTCTACATCCATTGACTGAGCTATTACGTAAGGCTTGAGGAAGATGTGGGTAAAATGCTAATCTGATCTATCATTTTATTCATTACAAACTGTACTCTTTCGATTTACCACCGTCGGCGTTCCTTGGGAGCTAACCCTCTATGGCTGGGATCCACTTGAAGGCCGTTTTTTTGCTGCTTAACATGGGTTTAACAGAAATATCTCATTTGGGTCTCAAGAAATTCAAAAGCGCTTCGCTCATCTAATGTATCTATGTTTTTCAGTGTCTTGTATTTCTTGGGTAATTTTTGCGGATATTTGGAATGATCATAGTTTTTTCAAAGGATAAGTAAAATCTAGAAAAATAAGAAATATTGGAGATTTAATGTGATTTGAGGATGGTGGGTGCTTCAACAAAAAGTTTCTTTCTTTAATCCTTTCTTTAAAACTCTCAAAATTTCATTCAAATTCAGGTAGTACCCCACGTAAAGGACTGACGACAATTCAAAGAAGGCTTTGTTTTCGGAAAAAGATGCGCTTACAGTAAGTAGGGCACCAAATCCGATAAATCCAACACAACAATAAAAATATAATATGCTCAGTTATGTACCTTAATAGGTTTTAGATGTTTTGCAATGCGTTCAAATATTTCATGATTGAAGTTTTTCATGTAGCGTCGCACACACTGTTCCGTGTTTGGAGACCCGGATGGCAGCACGAGGCCGTATGTGATTGGATGTTCGATGGTGCGCTCCACGCGAAATGGCTCCTTCGCCATCCGGTTGGAAAACCTTGTTAGTGCATAGTTGTCAATCAAGATCCCGTCCACCTCTTGGTATTTGACTGCTTGGGTCATTGATGCTGGGGTACCAAATGCTGTTTTAATAAAAATAGCACTTTGTGTGAGGTTGGAAATCTGCAGCAGTGACGCGAATTGATCAGTTAAATACATGAACTCCATGGCAAATGCTAAATTTAATTGACCGCTTCGTCAAATAAATTGAAAGATAAATAGATGAATCAATAAACAAGTAAAAGACAATGAAGGAAAGTGATAGAGTTCAATTAAACCCGCACAAAGTGGTAGAGAATTGGCGGAGGGGGAGGGGGGGGGGGGGGTGATGGAGGAAAAGGAGGGGAGGCTCTATAGAAACTCATTGCCCTGACGCTTACCTTAGATGCTCAGAACATGCGGCCGCGTAGATTCCATATATTGAGCTATGGCTCCATTGATTCTATTTTGTTATTTGATACCTTTTTGCCTTTTACAAAGTTTTTAGAAGTTATTTATCACTTTAAACGTTGATCATCCTACCTTGCATGTCAAAGTTAATACTAACACCAAGCCGAAATTCTTCACTCCCGTTGACTGCGCCAATCTAATGGGTGCAAATAAATTAGCGCGGTAAATCTTGAGTCGATGGATCTATTATATAACATCAATCTTTAATGTACTCTTGCCCTTACAAAATTATTAATACAAAAAAATTATTTTAAGTAAAGTTAGAATACTGGCTGCCTGGAATAACCAGAGAACCTATTGGAGCCAGGTAGCCAGGTGACATAAAAATAAATTACAAGTCGGTTAGAGGAAAAATTTTCACATGAAAAAAAAAAAAAAGAGAGAGGAATTTTTTTTTTTTGATTTCCAAGAGCAATGTGTCAGGCATCTGGCGACGAAGGAAATTCATAGTTCGTCGATTCACTTCTTCAACCGAGAAATAGTTTGACCAAAGTTCAAAAATTACTGACAATAAAGTCTCGGAAAACACAAAATGACTAACAAAAATTGGAAAGTAACTTTTCCACGATTTAGCAGGACGACCAGCCGGAATTAGCACAAGGTTTGAAACAGGTTGAAATCGTTTGTCATTACTTCCTTTTCCAGAAAAACAATGTATAATAAAACAATTATTAGATTCGGTTTATGTGATATTCGGAATAATCAAGGTCTCTGTAAGTGTTATCAGCCTCAGCCTTCGGCTTCGGCTGATAACACTTACCTCGACCTTGATTATTCCGGCTATCACAAAAACCTCATCCAATAATTGTTTAATAACACAATAATATTGAGACTTAGATAAGGTGCGAACTGATCTGCCAAGGTGCGAACTAATCTGCGAACTACTGGCACTACCGTAAATGAGGAAAGGGAAAGTTAAACAAAACAGATAAACGAATAACACTCATGAAAAAAAGTAGAGTGGAGTGGGTAAATGAGGGAGAAGGGCTGTACTAGCGACGCAAGCACCAACACAAGCATAAATAAGTAGTTTGTGCCAAGTGAAAACGAACGTCCGTCGACAAAAGCATAAGAAAGCATAAGAACATGATGTTTACTACTAGGCTCAAATGTTCAGACACGGAGGAATCTGCACATTTTGCTTCAAAGCCTGATTGGGCGATTGTTCTATTTTATTTCTAGCTTTTGCAATACAGTAATTAATATGGTCATGTAAAAAGAGCTCAGCTATTATTTACAGTTGTACTCGTTTTCACGTCTGGCCAAATTCAGTTACTCGGCCGTTTCAGGTTTACCAAGGCGTTACGAAGGTTTTTCTCCACAAGGACAAGTAGAAGTATAGAGAAGGTGAAGAATAGCGCATTGACAACTTAAAGTGATTTCCAGTCCATACTGCGACTTGGTTTTTTTTTTTTTTTTTTTTTTTTTTTTTTTTTTTTTTTTTTTTTTTTTTTTTTTTTTTTTTTTTTTTTTGTAAAATTTGGGGGTTAAGTAGAACGTTTCTTTACCTTGGCGCCGTGAACGTTGAAGTATGGTCGCGTCGATGCAGTCACCGTGGCTGTGACCAATGCAGTAAATATTGATATTATATTTATACCAGTAATTATCCAAATGAAGCAGAATAATCTACCAGGCAGTGATTTTGGAGAACTGTCGCCGTAACTGATAAGGAAAAGAAGAGAGAAGTTTAAAACTTAAAATAATGCATTGATTGTTAAAACATCTCTAAGAAAAATCATAACAATTCAAAGTAGTTGTTATTTCTCTTTTAAAATATATATGACAATAAGTAATGAAAATTTTCATTTTGCGTCCAGTAGGACTTGTACTCGCAAGTGATTTGTGAAAACAACACAAGCGCTTTTTATTTTATTTGCTTGTGTTTGTTTGTTTGTTTCTTTTTGTTCACGGTTTGTGCGATTTTAAGGTTCATAGAGTGTTTTTCGATTGAGTGTCGCAAGACCAAAACCAAATAAATTTCTAAGCGTATCTATGCAAAACCAAAGCAAACGGCGAATTACTTTCGACATTCAAGTGAAAATCACTTTATCCCTCAATCTTAAAAACCGTTTATCAGGAATTCAAATTCGTTAGTTCGTAGCAGCTGCATGGCTAGCTGTCAGTGGTAAGAGGACAATCGCGCAAACGTTGAACGCGACTGTTTACGTTTGTCACTTACCCTACGGTCGTCATGGTAACCACAGCCCACCAGAAACCGTCCCAGGCCCCATTTACAAATTTTCTGGGGAACTCTTTTGAGAAGAAAACATATTCCTGTGGGAGAAAAAACACACCAGCAAATGTCAGCATCAAATTTATATTTTAGTTATTTGTCTTGAATCTTGAACCCTCACTTCGGAGTCAATAGCCTGCGTGTAGTCATAACCAGCCCCCGAGGAAAAACGTTTTTCCAGGGGGGTGGGTACGGCTACTAGCTAGGCTTTCCACAGGTTGCTCGAGATTTCCCGAAACGTTGCCCGTAATTTCTCAAAAAGTTGCTCAGATGTTGCTCCAAATACCCAAAAAGTTACTTTTGATTAATAAAAGTTGATCGAAAGTTGCCCCCCAAAAATTCCAAACTCTGCTTCTATTAAATGAAGAAAAGTTCTCTAAATATATGCTAATTCCCCCTTGAAAGTAAGATTTTAAGCAGTTTTATGCAATTTTATATTAAGAGAAGTATCTAAATAACATTTTACGGGAAAAATTTGTTACATAAAAGGATCTCTTAAACTCACAAAAAATAGTGAAGATATCGATAACGACATGTTTGTTGACGAGTTTGTTATGTTTTAATGCAGAATGAGCCGAAAGTTGAGGCGTCTTAAGATGTTCCTCGGAAATCTTTGGCAAACTTCGTAAATTCTTCGGAAACGTTCGTATGGCCTTTGAACAACACTCGGTTAATCTTCGGAGATCTTCGGTCTAGAAATTGCTCAAAATGCAACAAGTTGCTCGAGAGGATAAAAAGTTGCATGTTCGAAATATGAAAAGTTGCTAAAAAGTTGCCGAGCCACTGGCATACCTTTGATTGCGGCAAAAACCGTCTGCTTTTGATAAAAGATAGCTCGCCTTTGACTTTTATTAAAGGTGTAACAAAGGTACCGTTAAATGTGACTTGGACTCGTGTGAAAGGAACCTTTGTTGATTCGCGTCAAATCGGTTACTAACTTCGACGTGCGTCAAATGCCTGTCAGGGGCGATATCAAAGGACTTGTTGGCCTTTGACGTCTATTATCAAAGTCAGGGAACGTTTCGTGCCGTGTAGCGAACAAGAGTTTCTCTCTTGTTTTGTATCAGCTATTAAAGAAGTTAAGTTAGCATCCTTATTTTTAACTCTTACCAATAACCAGACGATCATTCCAGATGCACCAGCTGCTGCCAGGATAAATATCAGGAATGGCCAGGCATTAAATATCGTATCAGCAAGGTTCTGTGTTCTGGTTTTCTAGGGCAAAAATAATTTGAAATGCAGTTACATCAAGACGAAGATTAATAAGCGTTTATTCAATGAACCCCAATGCATGTTAGTCCTTTTACCCCACTTTATAGTTCTTTGTAAGCTCCATAGTTTTGCGTCCCCTGTCCAGGGTCCCATCCGCTTCTATTAGGTCCCATAGCCGGCCTTCTTGTACAGCTCCACTATCCTCTAATACTGTACGTGGCGGTCCCCTTTCACTCTGGATTTACTGTATAGCCTTCATTCACACTTGTAAAGATCCCCTTACCGGGCTTGTATTCGAAACATCACCTCTTCAATCGCAGCAGGCACTTCAAAACGTTGCCCGAAAAGGCCGTTCTTAAAGGGACTGTGTCACGGATGTAAGCCAAATTTAAGTATGAGAAATGGCCATTAAATTCGGTGAAATAAAAAAAATACCGCTTAAAACAGTGAAGGAACATCTCAACAACACAGCAAATACAAAAGAAGGTACGGATGGCCAAAAGTGAAGAAGATTGAAACGGATTGCGATATGGGTTTTTAAAATACTGTAGGGTCACACAGTTTTCAAAGTTAGTCTCGTTTGCTTGAAACTTTAAATAATAACGTCCGGGAGACAGATGTGGTTGTAATGAAGCTACGGTATTGTCAATTAGATCTATAGAAGTATTTTTTTACAAACACTACGTTTCATGGCGAGTATTAGGCAAATCTTAATAGAATAAACTTAACTCAGCCGTGACACGGTCTCTAAAATTTTCCGAAGGTAATGCAAACTGTAAACGTGACAAAATTGAAGTTTTGTACCTTGCCGGTTCCATCGTAGACCAGCAACACGACCCTTGGCGCTGCCACCACGGACACAAACGGTTGGTCCCTGTACAGGTTTTTGTCCAGTTTGGATTGGTACACCGGGAATGTGAAATCGTACATTTGTTCGGAAAAGTGTTCCTCTGCTTCTCTGTTGCTCTTCATGAATGTGCCGTAAACGATTTCACTTCCATTACAACAGTAGTGGACAAGCCTTTGAACAACACCTGTATAATGAAAATTTACATCCGTTGATAACAACTAAGCATTTATACTGAAGGACACTGCATACCCGTAACTGATAAAATGATATTTATAATATTTCACGTAATCGCATAACGCAAGGCGAATAGAAGGACATCAAGATTTGCCAAATGGCGCTTGATAGAAATCCTCAAATATTTTGATAGTGTGCTGTAGTCTTCCTTGCATCCGAACCAGCTTACTCTATTTCAGATACATATTCATTCTCAGTTTCAAACACGGACTTTATAATTTGAGACGTATTTAACAACAGTTCGAATGGTGGTTTAAAGGTCAAATAAACAGAAATTTCGATTTTTTTTTTATTTTTTGCCCGTTAAGAGCCACATAAACATATCCCGAAATTTCAAAGTAATCAGACATTGCATCGCAGGGGCACATCGTTCTATAAGCGTTGTATTCAGTAAAAACTGCCTACTGCAAGATTTCGCGTCTGGTTGTGTGGCCTACAAGACACACTATAGCATGATCGATTTTATTTATTTATTTGTCCATCAGAGTCAAACGCCGGTCACGTGGGTTGTGAGAGAGTCTGAGTACAAGTCAGTTTATTCTAGTGTATGCGTGGTCTCCAATAATTTTTTCAGGTCATCATATCACGGGTAAGTTATTTTCTTACAATCAAATACATCCGGACCCGGCTTGTGTTATAGTTCTAGCCCATAATTTTCTGTTCAGTTTTACTTCAATTAATATGTCAAGTGGACTCGTAGGCCACACATGTACGCATTGCGAATCTATTTTTATCACTCGGCCATGACTTCTCAGTTCTCACGAACGCATGACGTGCCTGTTTCGGTATATAAAGCGAACTCTAAGATGATCGGCATATTGTAACCCGTAATGAGAGACAACTCTCAGTTGGAGAGTATGTTTTTCCTTCTCAGAATATAAAGTTACGGCCTTGTTTACCGCCAAACGAGTTCGTTGTGAAATATTGTATATAATCTACTCTGCCTCCAGTGATGAAAACATGACTAAAATTGTATTGACATATTTTGATATGTAATCGATAATCTGTTAAAACACACTTTGGTTACTGCACGAAACCAGGAATTCACAGTTAAACTGAGGAGCTATGCAAGAAATGGTACATCTTGAAAAAAATGGCCAATTGTTTTCAAGTTTGCGATTGCAATGTTCCAACCACCCTTACTCGTAACATCCTTGTTTATTTTCTGTTTATCATAGCTTCTTTAATTTGGACTTTTTCTACTATAGCTATAGAAAACAGTAACGTTCAAGCTTTCTTCAATTTTAAAGTAATTTTGTACAACAGAAAAATGACTTACTTAACTTCCCCACATGAACACATTAAACAACGGTTTCTCTTAAGTCACGAGTCAATTTTTAATTAGTCAGATCTGCTGACTTTACTAAGGAGGAAACAATACTTTATATAAGACAAGTTATAGTAAAGTGGTACTTTATTAAATACGGACCGGGATTGTGCAGATTCTCGACAAATGTATTCCAGTATTGGTAATAAATTGCATTAATTTCTTTTCTTTTCTGTCGAAAATTTGAAAAGCATTTACAGCCTCGACACAGCTAGCTGCTTAGCTGAATTCAGTCGATCAAAAAAATAAACAGCTAGAGTGAATAATCCTGGTACAGGAGTTTCCCGAGGTATGTTGCCTGATCTTTTTAATGCTTAACTTAATTTCAAAAGGAGCCTCCTCTTCGCGAACATCAAATGCGAACTATAAAATCAGTCAATCGTAGGAACATTAGCAGTGCTTTTATTTTTAAGGAAGCATTACTTTAAATAAATTGCTGTCACATAAGCCCCCTCTTTGTCTCTTTCTTTCCTCTTGTTATCGTAAATGCGTGTAAAGAAACACGAAACGCCGATTTTGATGAAAGCCATAGCCTCCGTTTTAGCGTAAATTGCTTTTAAAACGCTCTAAATTACACTTAACTAAGGTATAACAATTTGAATCTTTTAAAGCAGAGACGCTTTTCTGGGGGACATAAATCTCCACCTCGATGGTTAAAAGGGCAAATTGCTTTAAAACAGTCCATATTTTAATTGGCAGGTACATTTATAGCTATTAATGGCCTCCATGATGGGTCCATGATGGCGCAAAAAGCCTTTAAAACACTCCAATCACGCTAAAACATGGCCGGAATATCAACTTCTTTCAATTTATAGCTAAGGGTGCTATTATGGAAAATTTAATCATTTGGCAAGATGAAACAGGAGACGTTATTCTGCAGTGTAGCTTCCTACCCACTTCAACGATCGTGGTTAAAAGGTTAGGGTTTACTGTACTTTTACTAGATAAATTCAAGTAGGTGTTGGCTGTTTGGAGACTTTACTGGCGCTAGCCAGTCTGAAAAACTGTGAGCTACAATTTAACCGTCACGTTTTCCAATGATATAAATATAGTTAGTTTAGTACAATTTCTTACAGGACAGCGCCTGAGCACAGATTATCGATCAGTTCTCCACCTGTAACGAAGGGTTAACTTATCGCTGAAGATAAACTTCACTAAGGAAAAAGGAACGATAAACCTCCAGTAAAGTAAGTCATATTTTGTAACTGTCGATAGCTGTTTTAACAACACTATAGCAAGCAAGTTGAGAATAATATTAACTTAGTTGGTTAGTGAAACCAGTTCCTCGTTCATTTTGCAAAATACGGTAGAGCTGAATAACATATTTATAAATGTTGCAGGTACCTTCAGATCGGAGTACGAGTACGACTTTCGAATTTTAATTCAGTTACGTTCTCAAAGCCCTTACTCCTCCCTGTCACTGAACAGTTGAAGAAGAGACTATTGGTACGAGATAGGTGAGAAATGTGGCATTCGAAAAAGTCGTACTCGTACTCCGATCTGAAGGTCCCTAACAACACACAAAAATCAGCCTAATAAATTTTTTAATAGTCAAAAGAAAAAAAAAGACAAATCGGTCATAAAACCGAAAGTGTTTTTGCTACTTCCTTTGGATTTTGCTTGTCAGACAAAAATAATTTACGATTATAGACTAAGAGCTATTATCATCCTACTTACTTGGAAATATTCCTCGGGCGGCAAAACCCAATTTTCTGCCGATTTTTGGACCCATTACTAGAGAGTAAGGTTCGTTTAAACTCCATGATATAGAAAGTGGCATTCCCTTCTGACACCGCTCATCCAGTGAGTGTGTAGTGAGATTTCTGAATTCTTGGGTTATTTTTCCAAATTTGTTTGGCACGTAAATCCGCTTGAGGCCGATAAAAATGTCATCTTTGGTCAAATTGGCGTTTTTATCCCACGAGACAAAGAGTGCATCCGACACTGATATCCCTGTTATCAGAACCACGGAGAAGATAAAGATAGTAAGCCGCATCATAGCTTGAAAGTCCCTGTAAGTAAAAAAATAAAAAATAAACGAAAATCCAGTTCGGTCATGATAAGATAGGTACATAGAGGTTATTCAGTTATTGTGAATGTTGCACTGTGCTGAAACGGCTAACTGAATACGAGCTTTTACTGACGGATATAAAAACTGCGTAACAACTTTTCTGCTGAATTTATTGTTTATTCTAAAGTAGTTACCTGTGGCGCTCTGCAACGCAGAAAAAATGTACCCTCGCAAAGTCTTGGCGCAAGATTACAGATGTCGCCTATATCCTTAAATTGTTAAGGCGCGAGAATGTCAAACTGGATCTTTATAGATATAGAAAATGCTCTTTCATGATCAGTAAAAAACAAACTCCAAAGTCAACTTTTCCCAAGAATAAACCACCTGTTTTCTTTAAATACCAAAGCGTTTTTTAGACGATAATTTCCGGATTTACCTTGGGCACCACCGCATAGTGAGAAACAAGGAACCGACATAAACAGTGACGCTTCTGACAAAGGAAAAAGTGTTTATAGATCAGTAATGAAATGCGGAGATAATTTTCCTCTCTTTAACCCGATCAGACTTGCAGACGCTTTGTGTATTACATGATGTTTTAATAGCAATTTCTAGACTATCAGAACACGACTTAATTATATACCACTACAATAGGTGTAAAATTTGGTGTATTGCAGGAAAAGGAATTATGCCATCAGATATCTGTTCATTAGACTTTTCACGCAGTCTTCAGCACGGCCGATATCATGACATATAAACGCACAAGATATATATATCTAGATATTGACTACTATAATTTCTAGTACCGTATCGCGCTACAGACTTGAATTGTAACAACGCTGCGTTTTGTCAGAATATTTGTAAGCAATTTGTAATAAGAATTTTCTTGTCACATTTTTCGTCGATTGTAATACATGTTTTTGCACTTTGTATATATATATTTTTTAATTATACGAATTTATACTCAGGTTTAATTATTGCATGGTATAACTTAAGTTACATTGTCCACAGTTAGTTTTTATAGCTAAATATTCAGGGATTTTAACAAAAAAAGTTATCTGCAGATTATAAAAAATGCTGCAGAATAACACAAGGAAAAAAAAACGATGATGACACTCATATGAATTATGGACAATATTACATATTATTTCAAAATAAAAATACGACAATGCACTGTTACAATTTACGAGTCGACCAGTTCATTATAAATTGCGGAACATGTTGTTACGTTTTAGCGATTGGTGTGTAATTGAGAATATGATAACTTTCTGTTATCTAAAGAAGTGCCTGAATATTTAATGTTTCAACCATCGTAACCGAAGAGGTATTGAATATAAAGGATCACAGAAAAACTAAGTTACCGTGTAAAACAATAATAAACCTCAGCATTAATTGATCAAGCCTCCAGCCAGCCAGCAAGCAGCCAGCCGCGCCGAACCAACTTTCTAATAAACCTTGGCCGGAATTTTTTTTTGTGAGGGGCACGGGAAGGCAAACAAATCACTAAAGTTACAGTTTTTTTGTACGGAAAAACGATGTCAAATAATTTTCAAATAATAAAACTTGAATACTAGGCAAAATATATTTCTGACCAAATTTAAGAGATGTAGCTTTGCCAGAAAGCACTGGTATATAGTCATTTTTTTTCATAAATCAGCTTGTTAAATTTTCTCGCAGCCGACAACTTTGAAAGAGCTCGCATATTTAAGCCAAATGTTAAATGCGAGTTCACTCTCTCTAACACAGCTATCAGTTATCTTTTTGAACTAATATCTTAAGATTGCACTTCGCATGTTATTAGTTAACAATGACGTTCAATTTAAGATAACTGCTTATTTTTATGTTAAAGGCTTATTACAAAATACGTCAATATATTATTACAGTTTGCGATTGGTGCTTTATTACAAAATGCGATAAACGTTATTGCAATTTACAACAGGTATTAGAAACGCGAGAAATATCATTATTATAATATTGTAGTTTTACGACAGGTCTTTATGCAAAACCCGACGATATTTCACTTCACGACAGAAAAGCTTAATCGAAAGACTAAACAACAAATATTTCAGAAAAACTCCCCGTACAAACCGCGATAAAACTGCAATTCCTTCAACAAAATATTTTCAAAGTTGAAAAGCTTGATTTCGGACGATAACAATGCAATGAATCTAAGCAAATTTAAAGAAGATAAAGGTCGTAGACGCCTGAACAGAAAATAGAAGATTTGGAATCATTTATGCTGGCGAAAGCTGAAATAAAGACTGTTTCTTAAAAATTCTTCACTGGAAATAAAAAGATCAAAACTATTTAGATTTAAGGTTGTTTTTGGAATTCTTAAACGTATATATTTCTCGATCATATATTTTTTTACATTGGATGCAATAAAAATATAAAAAAGTACTAAAAATTAAAATAAGAATGAAAAAATAATCTTTTATGTTTATCTGTTGGTAATTAGCGAAGCAAAGAAAATTTCAGAATTGTCGGCAGATGAAAGGCTGATCGGTTTTTGATTTTGCAATGGGAATCCTTTTGTTGGAAATTCCAACAGCACGTCACACTCAAAATTGAATCAGGGTTAAAATCACACTTCAAAAATTGAATGTAAACTCACTCGGCCTTTAGTCACACGCAATCGTTTCGCCTTGAAAGTGAAATAATAACTGCATTCAACTTATTCGTTCAGTTTCTTCGGTCTGGCTAAAGTTTTGTCTATCAAAATTAACCATATCGTTTATTTTGTCTTTCACATTTCTTTAAGTCACCCGGCCATTCATATAAATGTACTTTTCATTGCATGCTTTCTCGTGGCAATGCCGGAGTTAGAATAACGTATCTTCACTTTTACAAAGGCTTTCGCAAACCCGATTTTACACCAAAAAAATAAAGTATTTTTGTTATAGAGCTCTAAAGGAAACCTCAAGTCTCGAAATGACAGCAGGACATCGAACCTTAATTATTTCCCACCGCGACACGTTAACTTTAAACTTATGTCAAATTTGAATATCCTGCATTGCCGAGATCACAGTATGTTGTAAATTCAAAGGGATTCAAGCTCTTGTGTTTTAAATGTTCGTTGTAATTTTATTTAAAATTCTCTCTCGGGATTTATTATTATTTTTTAATTTTAATTTTCTCTGAAGTATGTCTAGCGTTGATCTGCACGATAAGAAATGACAGTTGAATATCATTCGACTTGGGATAGCTTGATGAAATTATTGGGGGCGCGATAAATCAGTGAAACCTGCATGGGCCAATTTTATAATATTCGTAACTGGTATCTTCAAGCCATAACTTTCGTTTGTAAAATGAAATAATTTATCAGCTAGTGATTTAGTATTAAACGTTACAAAATTCGTACCTGTCTTGAAAGTATTTTGTCTATAAAAATTGCTTTTTTCGTATTATCGGAGCAATCGATTTAGCTCTAACGTACGCGCACTCACGTTTTTTCTTCCCTTTCGGTTCTCGTGTATCATAGATGTAAAAATAAATGTGCTCGTACGTAAAGTAAACACAAGGGAATAACGGAGAATAGTTTTATCCCCGAGGCTAGCAATCTGCAGACTTCGACTTTTGTTACAACTATGATTGATCGATATTCCGGCGATACAAAATCAAACATTTAAATAACTCGTGTTAAAGATGAACGTTAAAATTTGCATCCAGACTTACCTTGCCCAACTTGAATTCAGACAATCGCCCAAGCAAAGCAGAAGCAAGTTTTTATGTCGAATTATGTTCAATCATCTCACTATCGATTTACATCACAAACGTTAATTTCAGGTGTTGTTCTCTTTGCTACAGCGCATGCTTAAGCGCAACGCTTTTTGTGATAAAAAATTTATACTGAATAAGGATTCGCTAACACGGATAACAAAAAAATATTAGAAAGAATTAAGAAAATAAAACAGCGTACAAGGATTTCACATTTCCGTATGCAAATTTCTAAGAAATAAATGGCTGCACTTGAAGTAAAACTTTTTCATTTCGTAAACCATTGTTTACGCGATTAACACCGATAATCCGACGATGTACTGCAAACAGTTTTTGCATAAAATTATTGAATCAAACGTAAACATAAACCGAGTCAAAATATGATCGACGGGGGCCTTCACTGCCGAATTAGTAGCAATGTATTTTTTTTTACAAAACATTAGCGTCGTCAAAGACAAAAGCTACGCAGTTACGCAAATAGATGTCTCCATGCAACTTATTCATAAAAAACCTGGCCAAATTAAAACCTGAATGAGCCGGAAAATCTTTAATTACATGTAACATATATTATTTGAATTTTAGTATAAACAATGAGATACGAAACTGCATGACTGATTTTCTGATTGCCGGGAAATCAATATTATCAATTTAATAAATATCGAATCTTCCTTCATTTTTCAAAATTGTGCGAATAACTGATTTCGTTATCCAATGTTGCGCGTAAAAACAAAGTCTTCGCGGATTCCGTGCAAGTACCAGCAAGGGTAATTTCCACTACGAGAAAAATAATAAGCCTAAAACGTTAATAGCAGGTGGTTCGGAGGTGACAACTCTTTTCTGTTGACTTTGAATAAAAACAAAAACATATTAGCTCAATGCAGAGGAAAGAAAATCGAGGCAATTAGACGTTTAGATGAATTAATGCCCTTGACAGGCCAGAGCCCATTAAATCAAGAAAAATCCATTAAACGTAAAGTAAGCTGGATTTCCCATATCCTTGGCCAAGCACGAACTGTTAATTTAACGAGCTTTTAGTAACCGGCTGAAACACTACTGCAGAAATGTCAGATTAGTAATTAAAACACACAAAAACACACACAAAAAACTGTACAATTTATTCAAGGCTTCACCCGGCAATAATATTGGTGCATGAGTTTGAAGGTTTATAATTAACCTGCATTGATAATAGCATATTCACTATCGTCTTTAAAATGTACTGGGCTACTTAACTTGCGTTTGATATGTAAATTTACCCGTGGAATGAACAGATTAAGACCGTACACCAGGAAAAAAATAGTTTACAAAAAGAAAAGCCCCTTTTGAGGATTATTACTGTCTTAGCTTCAGGTTTATTTTGGCCACAAGATTTAAGAAACACCTTAAAAATGTCCAAAAGATACAGGTTAGCACCTTCTCTAACCGGTTTATAAAAGTTTCATGGAACAACGCAATAACAACGGATATAACGCTGTTTCTCATATCTTGATGCACGATTAAAAAAAATGTTCTTTTTCTGTACCCTTATAATCTTCTTCCACTCAAATTTTATTTATTTTGCATTGGCATAACAAATTGCAATTAGGTCAGTTCATGTTTTCTTATACTTGAAAGACTTCATCCTTAAAATTGCACCGGCAAAATTTTGTAAAAACTGAATTCCTTGGAAACAACTAATTGCACATCTTCAATACTAGAAACTCTCACGCCTTACATTTACTCTATATTGTCGAATAAATATTAAGAATTTTCCGGGTGTTTTTTCACTAACCCAAATTTTATAACTCCCTTGTCAGCAAAATCGCCTAGCTATTTCAATTTGCTCTTTCAAGAAAGTAAACTGTGAATAACGTTTCATCCTCTAGCTTACTTCTTTTATCTATTTAGCGTCTTAACGCCATGTAACCAACTATTTTTAATTATTTGCACATTAACTTAGTTTAATCGGGGAGGCCAAACCACGCATATTAGCTTTTTAGTTTTTTTTTCGGTCTCCCCGCCATCTTGTTTTAGTAGCAAATAATTTAAATATTAATAATAAGGGACTGTAGTGGCGTATTTTCCATATCCTCACTAGTGAGGATATCGATGACGTCATTTGCCGCCTTTGCACGGTTGTTTGTGTAAAGCTGCCAACGCCGGTTGGAAATGGCGAGCTGTTGAGCGATTCGTAAAGTTCACTGAAGCCAAAATGAAATCTTTTTCTGAGGAGCAGGAAAATTCTAACACGAAGAAGAAAACTTCATATGCCTTGAAATTATTTAAAAGAGCTTCTTGCTTGTGGAGAGTCCGACGAAGGGAGAGAAAATCAAGAAATTCAAGCTGCCGAACTGCAAGACTTCGCGACCAGAAATCAGAAAAGCGGTGAGTTTGAGCTGAAACAGATTTCAAAACGGCGAATTATTTATTGTCAGTGACATTGATGAAAGCTAATAAAAAGACTGTTTTTTCATTTACGTGATACATCTTCTGAAAGCTTCCGTTCGCGAAATTTTGCCTTTCAGTTGGGCAATTTGCTAAATTGTTATATTTAGCCGTCGCTCGTGTTTAACCATTTCATTAATAAAAATGTTTTAACTTGCATTATTTTTGTCTATATAATAAAAAGAAAATTACACGGTGGCTTGAAGATATGAATTTTATTTTCTTGTGGTAAAGGCAATATTTTACTCTTTCGCTGCACTCATTCGTAAAATATTGCCGTTACCACTCGAAAATAAACTTCATATCTTCGCGCCGCCGTGTAATATCCTCTAAATATACCACTTTGACAGAAATTGAACCCCTTTCGTATACCTTTTTCTGACAAAAAGGTACCTCTTTCTTATACCTGAAAGACCTGGCATAGACTTAGAACACGACGTTTTCTTGTCGTTTTCATGAAACGCTTAATAAAAAAAAAATACAGCCATAAATTGCAACTGTTCGAAATATTTTAATTAAAGGCCATTTTAAAAGTATACCCTTTGGTATACTTAAACTTGTAAAATGCCTGCCCATTTATATACCTGAAGCCTGAAAAAGGCACCCCTTTCGGGCAGAGCCTCCCCGTATAGGCCATTATAGGGAGTACCCCAAGGGGGCCTTCTGCTCTCGCAGGCTATTAACCACCACCACCCAGATCCTCTTTAGGTACGGACCATTATTTTTTTGGAGGGGGGGGGGGGGATGAAAAATATTGAAAAAAATTGTTTGCAGGGCCTGGAAAGACAAAATAAATTGTTTGCAAACACAATATGTATAACAAAAAATAGTAAGAATTTCGAAAAAAAAATGTTTGCAGAGGTGCATAAACTAAAAAAAAAAAAAAAATTGCAGAGGAAAATTTTTCATCCCCCCCCCCCTCCAAGAAAATAATGGCCCGTCCCTTAGTGTACAGCAACGACAATGCAAAGGTAATGATTAACAAAATAAACAATTAAAATTATCGTAAATTGGGCACCGGCCATTGGCGCTCCAGAGAAATGCAAGTTGCCACGTGTTTCCATTCTTTGCAACAAATCGATAGAAAGGTTTTTTATTTTTTGTTGTTATTTTAAGATTTATATTTGTTCGAAACAGAAGCCAAAATTAGAAGAAACCTTAGGATCAAAATTATTATCAACCATGTGTTATTACATTTTCTGGTAGATATCCTAAGAAAATATGTGGGTTTCGTTATAAATTTACATGATGTAAGTAATCGATCTTGATCGATCACTGTGTCTGTAGAGATTCTTCCACAACAGATGCTACTTAACTGTAATATGTCAATTTCGGTAACGTGGAAAAAGAATGATTATTGATTTTCTTTGAAAGCTATCTTTGGAATTCGACCGTACCAAAGAGCTAAGTAATTAGTGAATTAAAATGCAGAGTAATGAGAAAATACTAATCTGTATTAGCGCATGATATCATTTCGTAAGGATACTGTTTATTTTAGTAAGTGCACTTCAAGTGCACTTCAGACACTTGATGACCGATTCTTCAAATTTTTGAGGTCACGTAATTCCAGTCGAATTACGTCGCTGTTTAGAAGCCAAGGTTCTTCTGGTTCAATTTCCTGTCTGTCAATTAACAAATATTACTCCAGATAGCTAAAATATTTACTCTAATGGCATATTAAACTATAAACTTTTCAACAAATATTACAAAACCGTAAATCGGATACAAGCGACGTGCACTTTTCAAAAACGCGAGTCAGCTTGCATTCTTTTTCACTGCAATGGTCATTCCACAGCCTTTTTGTGTAGAAGTCTCAAGATCAACGTTTTCTTCAACCATTTTTTTAACATTTCCTTTCATTCATCATTGAATAATTTGAAAAGCCGCGATAAGTTTTCGTGAGACGATCCTGACGTTTCATTCTAAATTTGCCTGAAGTGGCAACCGCGAGTGTCATCAATGCCCAGGGGCATCAATGGCATCAAGTGCCCGAGGGTTTGAAGTGCCATGTGCTGAAATAAACAGTATTACAACAAAATGAGATCATCGGCTAATACAGATAAGTCGAAACATTCTGTTTACTAATGATAAATTCCAAAGAATAGTGTTAATCTTTTTTTTCTGTTTCCAAAAATGACATACTTCTGTTAGCCGATAATTTGTTATAGAAGAACCTCTTCCGCCGAGACTAGGAGAATTTTGGTATTTTTGAGGTCACGTAAATCCAGTTGTTTAGAAACCTTGATTTTTTTTTCTGGTTTACTTGCATGTGTTAATTAAAAAATATTTACTCCAACTAGCTAAAATATTTGCTGTAGTTTTAAAACTATGAACTTTTCAACTAAATATAACTTCATGACTGACCTTCATAATTCAACATTTTTAAGTTCAATCAGATCCTCCGTGGAAAAATGAACCAGAACTGATATTAAGTCTTTTATGGGTCACAAAAGTTACTTTTCTTTTGTCGCTTCACAGCTGTATTTAATCTTCGTCCGATATGAAGCGATCGGTGATGATTTACATGCAATTTGTCGTTCTATCGAAAATTAAAACTAACAACGCTAAACAGTTTAGAGCATTTTTTTAGATCCATGCGATGACGTCATCTATGCCTGTGCTCGTATCTAAGGAAAAATTAGTCGATGGGCACGCGACCAATTTACAGATTGTAAAATTAAAGTCAACATACTTATCTTTCAAAAATTGCTGGTGAATTACGTATGTTCATCAGGTTAGTTCAAACCAACTTCGTCATTAGAAAAACATTTGCACACTCCAGCTCCATAATTTAGTAAAATACCTTTGTCAATATGTAACAAAGATAAGAATCTTCGCTGTAGAATGTCAGCAAACACGGGAGGAAACGTCCAAATTCCAGCACATTTAGCTGTAGAATTTGTTCATTTTGCGTCCCAGTTAAAAATCAAAAACGAATTTCTTTATTACGCCTTTTAAAGAAATTGAATTTTTTATTCATCATTTATTTCTTTATTAATGAGCTTATATTGCGCAATTATATCAATCAATGATTTTCACCTAAGGCACCGTTTTTTAACTACTGCTCGGTACTGATTTTAATAACTACTGCTCGTAAATTTCCTTCCGTAATGGGTATGAGTTCGTCGCCTGGTGCCTTTTTTTGTTATTTTTTGGTTGATTTCTATATCAGGGTAATATTTTTTCATCACAAAAATACTTTAATATATAGCACATAAATCCTAAATGTACGTGCAGTAATTTACAGTTAGGAAAACAGTTTCTGTTAGCCGGCTCATTTCGCTATTATATCGCTTTGGTAAAAAGAAAATGTAAATTGTTATCCTAGAATTATAATAGCAGTGTTTACTCTTTTATGGCTTAAAATAATGTAGTCGCCATTTCCCCTTAACAGTAATTTTCCTGTTTCTTTTCACTTATAGACGAAGATTTAAAGCTTGTTTTTTCTTTAAGATTTTTAAGAACTCTTAAAAGACAAGAAGTTGGTAGATTAATTACCCACGAGAATCGGAAACCATAACCGTGGGTGTGTACTTAAAATGTTTTAAATTCTTAGGCGAGGTCCGTTCACTAATCGTTATAGGAAGTTCAGTGTCTATATTTGGGGAACGCTTGCAAAAAAAGGAAGTAGTTACAATTGTAGATGGGATAAATACGGCGCTCTACGAGAGAAAAATTCAAAGTGCCTCCAAACAAGCGAGAGTAAACAAGGAACATAGAAAGAAAGAAAAAAAGTCAAGAATTGTTTGAATAAGTTATCAAGTAGATCTACTGAAGGTGAGTCGTGACTAAAAATGATTTGTTTTAGTGTTGGATTATTAACATTTTTGATTAGAAGGTAAAGTTTTGTTCATGATAAGATCAGGATTGTTGTCTTTCGTTTCTTCCGAGGTTAACGATTTAAATAAAATAAATATAGATGCTGGTTTTTCGGAAGCGAGATTTGGCATGTAGCAGGGCATACTTTATGTAGGCTCGCTAGAATAAAAATTAACATGAAAACATACATTGCAATTTCCAAAAAAAATATTTTTTTTTCAGGTGAAAATGTTGTGCTTTGTCGGTGCGCGGCCAAGTAAAAAACGTAACTTAGTCATCAACTTTTGGCTAAGTTATCAAGGCTAAATAACCGCAGACAGTGTCGTAGCGAGTTGACGTTTTGAGTTTTTACAATCGATTTTTCCTATGATGCTATTAAAAATCATGGAATTTACAGAAGCGTTCAGCTCAGTTAGATTTTCAGAGTAAACAAACCCTTGGATCTGAGTGACAAACTTGTTTTATGTTACCAGTTGTATTAAAGGTCAGACGTATTTGGCGTATATATACGTACTTATGTAGAATTAAACAGGAACTGTGTTCGGAAAGCCTATTTTCCCACATACAAATAGAGTGTAATCGGATTAAGTGCCAGTCGTTTTAATCCAGATGGGCGGTGGAGCGTAAAGTGCTTCTTACCCAAGAACGCAAAGACACTGCGATACAGTGAAAACCCACATAAAAGAACACGTGTTTTGGAGGTTCAGGCTGATTTTGTTCTTATATATCGGGTGTTTTCTGCAAAATCAGCCAGAAAATGTTCATAAGGTGTTTATAAAATTGTTTCTAAAAAATACGTTCTGCATGGACTACCGACAAATGAAATCAATGGACAAGCTCAAGATTTTAATAAATTTAAATGGATGGAATTAACCTTTACTAGTCTAGCACATATATATACTTAGTACTGTACCCTAGTATGTTATTCTAATCTAACTGGCAACCAATTTTTTATATAAGAATTTTTTTTCCTTATTTAACCAAATTTCGGCCTGTGTGTTCTTAATCCACTTTTTCTTTTATGCAGGTTTTCACTGTACCCCACCCTTGTCGATTGAAATGAAAATTCCAACCTTGATTCTCCTTTTTTACACAGATGAATGCTATCGTGGCAGCTGTGATTTTGAGCCTTATGGTGCTGATCAACAACCCTAAACAAGCTGACAGCTCAGTTTTAAGAAACGATAAAGGACCTCACGACTGTTTTGAAAAGTGTTTATTTCGTTATGATAACTGCAACTACTCATGCACATTAACAGTGAGGGCATGCGAGAAGCTGTGCAAGAGCCCTTTCACAAAGTGCCTCATGGAATGTCCCCTAGAGTGGTAAACAAGCTACTACATAGTCCGTACAAGCTACAAGACAGTACGTTAATCATAGACGACGTAGTGAACTCGGCAAAAGTCCTCCGCTGGTGACCGTTTGGCCACGTTTGTTGCTCGTCCGCTCTGCTTCGTAAAAAAACTGAACATATCAGGTTATCATATTAAACCATACAAGCATAATTTCATTCCCAGAAAAAATTAGATGTACCTCATCTTTTGGTCGTTGCATATAACGTAGGAATATAATCTGAGCCAATTTTAACCCTATAAATATTTACCCGGCAGTAACCATGAGAAATTGTTACGTTTCCAAAGTATTTGTTAAATCGTCCATTCGCATATTGTAATGGTATGTTGTAAATAAACGGATTCGACACAAACCACGAATATGATGCTGTTTTATTTGCTCGCGTAGTCATAATTTTTTCTTGTACAGTGGTAATAGTAATTAAACGTTTTTGCTTCGATCTTAACTAGACCTAACTACAAAAAGCGCGATAATTTTAGTACGGTAGTGAAAGGCTACTGCTATTCAATACTTTGAAGTCGAGGCGCTTGTCCAAAGGAGCGCTCTGAAGATTTTTTAGGTGCAAAAATGAATAGATACTGATACTTACAAACAAGAAAAAAGCCTCCTCGTGAAGGTGGATGATTAAGCATCACGTTCTTAAGATAAGATAAGAAATTTATTTAGTGTCAGAGCCTTATAGCCTGGAAAATAAACATATTGGGGACACTGCTAAAAAGCAACTAATACTAAATATAAATACAATAAAAATAAATAAGTCATATAAAATGTTTTATAATCTATGTGTAAAATTCTATATTTACTGAGAGGCACTAAGTGCAGCATAGGAGCATCCCTTACAGCCGCTGTCCATTAAGGGAGTTTATCTTTTGCGAATACGGTTTGTGAAAGCCTGCAGAGTCTTGGCTGATCTGTCAGCCGTAGAAAGTTAATACAAAGGTCAATCAGACTGCTGCTGATTTGGTTTACTTTCACTCTAATTATTGGACAAATCCATTAAAAAAATAGAAAGTAATTTACTTAATATGTGTAGCAAATAATAGAGATGGTAATTTTTTTTTCGGCACTAATTTACTTATCTACACCAAACACGAAACTACTCATTTTGACGTATAAGCGGCAAACGGCAAAAGTTTTTCTTTTTGCCGCTTGAGGAAAAAACGTCGTAGTTTTGAATGGTCGAGACAGCAGCAAAATTGTAGAATTTTTCAAAAATATGGTTTTGGATTTTTTTTTTTTTTTTGAAATTTTTTTTTTTTTTCGAGCGCGCAAAATTAAAAAAAAAAAATTTTTTAGTCGTAGTTTTGTTTTCATTTCACTGCAGGTGGTTGTAGTTGGATGTGCCGTTATGACCGTGGAACCTAGTCTAACGGAGACCACCCGCAACTGACACCTCCCAACCTAAGAAAAGGCATATTTGTGATCGTATCTATCGATTTCATAAAGAAATATTTTACTTGCAAGACTAGGAGCTCAATACCAGGAGCCCATTATGGGCTCCTGGTAAGTCCCTATGAACTTGTTTGGTAGACACAATTCGAAAGAGAGATACCTTTCTGAACGTCTGCCGCTTTTTCTCTTGGTCAGCAACAGAATAAATCTCCAGAAAGCAGCCTCTTTGGGCTTTATGAATTCAGCTAGAACAACTAACGGTGTCCGCGATTTACGCTGTTGTGACTCCGATGAGCTACCGGAAACACGGTTTTTGGGTAAACGGGAAATCAAACAAGAGGTGACGCGTGACGGAGTTATGGTGGGTTTTAACTGGGCGTAATGAAAAACAACGGTAGTCGTAGGGAAAAACGACTTCAGCCCTCGTATGACTTTAAGTGCGTGTTCTGTTAAGCCCTGGCAAAACGGTAACGCAATTAGGCGCAAGCCGTAATTGCAAGTTGAACTTGAGTACAGACTTGCGCGCATTGTGTGGCCAAACGGACTCGCAAGCGTACTTGCAAGTGCACGCAAGTTCTCAAAAAAACAGTTTCAATGTTACTGCGCGCGCTACAATTCAGTACTTGAAGTAAACCGCAAGACTTGCGTTGACTTGCGTTGGGTTGCAAACGGTGAAAAACTTGCGTTGACTTGCGTGCAATTTTGATCTCGACCAAAGTGAACGCAAGTCATCGCAAATCCTTGCCTAAAGGAGAATCGTTTGGCCAGGGCTTTAAAGACATCGATCTTAAATTTTGGCTAATAGAGTTATGTTTTCTTAATGTTGTGAAATAGTATCTGGTTTTAAAGAGTCTGATCTGACTGGAGCAGGATACATTTCAAAGGGTCAAACTTACAGTTATCAACACGACATGATCAACATCATGGCATCATCGTCAACTACGTCTCGCCCTAGTCTTCTAGCCGTATTTTAGATGGTTAAAGTTTTGAATATATACAAAAATGATCACTTAATTCTGTACGATAAAGTTTACTACCACAATAACTAGAATTTATAAATGTAGTTACATTCTTCAGTATAATATGACATAAATCTATCAATTCGGAGTACGTGTACTTTCTCATTGTTTTTTTTTATAATTTTTCTGGCGCAGGTACGGCATCAATATGTACATTAGTCTCATTAAAACGAAAATTGTTCGTTGATATAAAATATAACTATATAATAAAACTGGTATACTATCCTTATACTATAACTGGTATAATTAGTGTAATTGTCCGCTATAAAATATTTAGCATCTCAAAATATTTTACAAGAAGTGTACTAGACGTTTGGCCAGTCCAAACAAATCCATCTGTCCGCTCCGTTTGTTCTTCTATATATGTAGCCCTTTACGAGGATCAAATTAAAGTCTGATCCAATCCCGGCCAGCAAATCGCTCTTTTACCGTGATAAGATCGGACAGTCTGCAGTACAGTCGTAGAACATCCCTTCGCACCTTCTTTCGCACAGTCTCACACTGCTCATGTCACAGAACACCAAACAGTCCCAGTAACGATTCTCACAGACTTCAAAGCATTGATGTATATTTCTGATGAGGTAGGCATTGACGTCACTGTCGATGTGCAGCATCACAGCGAGGCAAAGGAATACGGTTGCTTTTACAAGTAACGTCATCTAAAAGAAATTAAAATTACGCAAAGATTCAGCACTCAGCGGCATAAGTTTCCTTTTTTAAACAAAAAGACTCCATTAGCAGAAATAACCCTGATCTGCAGGAATACAAAACAGAAAGATGATATATAAAAAAAACATTTCTAGTGCCAAAAATGGAATAAAACGTAACAAAATTTTAACAAACGTTTTTCAAAGAAATCCGACCCATCCTTTTAACCTCGTTACTGGTGTAAGTGTAATTCCTTTCCGACTAACATCATAAGTGAAAGAGCAAATTTCCTGACTTTCTAATATATTCCTGTATAGAACTGTTTGCCGGATTAAAATAATCTTTGGGTTTCCTATGATTTCGGATTTGTCCTGAGCCGTTCCTAATAAAAAAGGAGACCCTACGTTCCTCTTACATTTATAATCACTCGCACTTGAATCAGATGAAAACCCTTTGATAAAGAAAAACCTTCTTACCTTATTGATTATTCTTGATTCTTCTTCTCCTTTCTTGATATGTCTTCTCTTCTGCCAGTTTTACTCTTCTGCTTGTTCGTTAATTCTTTCGTTATTTTATACAGTCGGAGATCTTCGGCAAATCCGACTCCCGCCTCGCTATTTCCGAGACCATTTTGGGTGTTTCTCGAGTGCATAATCGGATGAAAGGCGTGACGGAATTCAGTTTATTTCGACCACGCATGGCTTGTAAATGATACCATGACTCACAAATAGACTACTGTCGCATCCGCACGATTTTGCAAGAATTATTTTTTGAAAATAAGACGTTTTTCCTCCCGAACACCTTTCATGCGTCGGCAAAATTGATTACATTTCACGATGTACATCATGTCTGCATCTTAAAAAAAGTCGAGTGGACTCTTGATCTCTTGCGTTTGCTTGTATTTGGGATACAACTCGTGTTGTTCTTGGGGTATTGTTTCAAACCACAAAATCTGTTAAGATAACAGTTACATTACATTCTCTAGTCATCTGCAAAAGTACCAGAAGGAAAGATTAGTGAACAACAAGAATAAATGGTACTACAAGAGCTAAGCAAAGCTCAGTTTAAATATCGTTTACGTTTTGAGATGATTTGCACATAAATTACATGTTACCTATATCTGACACCAGATCGACTAGACCCGCCGAAAGATTGTGTCATCATTAAACTGCTTCTTGTAGGCTGATAATTTAAATCAGTGCAGTGGAATTGAATGGAAAGCTGGCTTCCATAGCCAAGCGAAAACTACAATCAATTTGAAAGAAAAAATTGAAAATACGCGACGGAATGTGACAGTTGCTTGCCATTACTTGTGACCGGTTTATAATTATCCGGCCACCGTGCTGTGTGACAAAGTTGCAATTTTTCTAGCAAAGGAAACGAGTCGAAGGATTTCGCTTCGTAGCGATGACGATAGTTGATTTCGCAGTGGGATATAAAAACACAGCGGACAAGATGAAAGAAGCAAGATAGCGCTGATTAAATCCGCATGTACTATGTAGTGGGTTCTTCCGACCACCCCTGATCTTGGCTCTATCTCTGTCACATTCCTTACACCCCCTTATTTATTTATTTATTTATTTATTTATTTATTTATTCGTTTGCTTTTTCTTAAAGCATCATATTCTCACTTCGAGCTTCGACTTCTCTTCTCCAAGACGTTGCTTCAATCATTCTGTATAAGAACTATTATGAGATTTATGCCGGATATTCTAAATTGTACAGTTTACGGAAAACAATTTTATCAATTTAATTTGTTTCTAAATTTAGACCTAAAGCAGTAGTTTATTACGTGAACTATTATGGTTGGATGTTTGTCGTATGCTAAAAAAAGAATTACAATTTTACTTAAGAAGTATTTCAGTGCTATGAGTGATTGCGATCAATATGTAAGTTGTTGACAGTGTGATGAGGCAAAAGATATTGGCTATAGTTTATAGTTGTAATTTATAAAAAATATCTATGTTTCAAAATGTTATATTGTTACAGCAAATAACATAAATGTGATATGCTATTTTTGTCTGCTGAAATCAGCATAACTTCCAGAACGTTTCTGGAAATTCCAGCCATTTTCACTATGACAAAAATTCCGCTTTGTGATGTTTTTTAATGGGACGACGTTTTGACTGTTTATGGAATTTTTCATGTAGGGAACACAAACTACTTGATTTCGTTTATACTCACTTGAATAAGAATCATATCCATTACACGCTGACAAAATTTAAAACGCTACCTTTATCTGCAAAACAAAAGAAAAGTATGGTTCTGATTGGTTAAGCCAAACAAAAAATGGCCTATTGTACATAATTGTATTATTGCCAAATATAAACCTTCTTTATACCAGTTAAAACTTACTCACATGCACAAAGAACAAGACTGCTTGAAAGACGCAAACTGGGTTTGTAAGCATCACGAATTCTTTTTTTTTTGTAATTTTGCTGACCTTCTTCCGAGTTGCCTTTATAACGAGCCCTGTTGCACAATCTTTTAAATAGAAATCGGTTTGATTGGCAAGAAAACGAACGTTCAATTTAAACTTATTTCCATAAGGAACGTTGTGCATCTAGGACTCGTTTTGAAACAGAAGTATTAAAATCTTGGATATGGCTCGACCGGGGCTCGACCATTTTGAGAACTTTCAAATCATTATTCGTACAGACGAATTGTAATCGAGGTCGCGCATTCTAAGGATTTTGACGAGGTCAGAGGGCAGCATTATTTTTGGTGGTAAACATGTTTTTGCGTCACTAGACACTGCGTGTGTGGTTAACTTTTAATTATGATTTCAAGATAGCCATCGGGTCAAACAGTTTCGCTTTCGACGAAGTAAAAATAGCCTTTGGATTGTGAGACGTGCTTTCGACTCTCGATTGGTCGCTACAAGTCACACGGTTTGAGCCTAGACGTCTCGAATAAGGGCACTCAGTAAACTAATTTTACTTAACGGACTTTTAAATCCAGATTTTGTTCAGTTTTCTCGAACCTCCTCACTTTTAATTTCATAATTTAGGGAACCTTTTCCAAATTTAAAAAATTTAAAATTAGCTATTAAAAATGGAAAAATATAATTAAGAAATGAGTGTCAGAAATTGTGTTCTCGTGAAAATAACTTTTCAAAAAGTTTTGTTTTCAGACCTTGGGGGCTCGCACGGATTTTGAAAAAATACTTTTGGTCCCGGCATTTGGTATTAAAAAGCTTTACTCGAGGTTATAGGATAAAACTTGCCTACAGATCTGGGGCAAGAGACTTAAGCTCTGCTGTGATTTCCCTGTTCCAAAAGTACTTTTTCAAGCCACGTTTAAGCCCACTAAATAAAAACACGTGCGATAAAAAGAAACCGATTATACTATTTTATTGAGCAGTGTCAAGGCCCAATATAATCTTAGTGCTCTCAAACTGGGATATGTAGGCCACCTAATTAGTAGTTACAATGAAATGCAGGCATTTTCAAAATACCGAATTTATTAGTTAACTCCACTAAGATTATCTGTTGATCTGGACCCACCCAAACTCGCCTCGGAACGTGATCCGCTGAGTCAAACTCGGGACAAAGGAGGAAAAATAGTGGATAAGGAAGCTAAGTAATCGCTGACTCCAGATGAACAATAAAGTCTACTTTTCAGTTATCAGGTTATGCATGACAGTTAACTTGAGCTATAGCCCGGAAGTGAAAAGAGGAAGGGGCGAGAGATCGAGGGAAGCAAACGAATGAGCGCAGCGAATGAGTAAAATATTGCTTTTACCACGAGAAAATAAAATTCATATCTTCAAGCCAGCATGTAATTTTCTTTTTATTATATAGACAAAAATCATGCATGAAGTAAAAGTTAAAACATTTTTATTCATCAAAAGGTTGAACAAGAGCGACGGCTCCGATATAACAATTGAGCAAATTGCCAAACTAAAAGGCAAAAAGTAATTCGCGAACTGAAGCTTAATTCAGAAGATTAAGATGTATAAAATAAATGTAAAACTGTTTATCAGCTTTCATCAATGTCAGTGACAATAAATAATTCGCCGTTTTGAAATCTGTTTCTGCTCAAACTCACCGCTTTCAGTTCTGATTTCCGATCGCGAAGTCTTGCAGTTCGGCAGATGGAATTTCTTGATTTTCCCTACTTTCGTCTGACTCTCCACAATGAGCAAGAAGCTCTTTTAAATAATTTCAAGTCATATGAAGTTTTCTTATTCGTGTTAGCATTTTCCTGCTCCTCAGTAAAAGATTCAGTGAACTTCACGAATCGCCGATCTCGATTGCTTGCCATTTCCAACCGACGTTGGCAGCTTTACACAAACAATCGTGCAAAGGCGAGAAATTACGTCATCGATATCCTCACTAGTGAGGATATGGAAAATACGCCACTACAGTCCCGGATGCAGTTTCGTGTGAATTTTACGAGTGGTCTATTTTCCAGTAAAACATGACACTCGCGGCTATATAATAAAATTATTTTCATCATATTTTTAAGGTATTAGCGCATTGTAAATACGAATTATTATCAGTTAAAGATGATTTCTCCGCCTGCAATGTTTGTGAGTCTCACAAACAGAAGAATGTTTACTAGCAAAAATAAAAATTCCGGGAAAAAATTTTTTTTTTTTTTCTTTTTTAACGCCAAATATACTTAAAAAAAAATAATAAAGAATAAAAAAAGCCCGACGGTTTTAAACGGAGTTTTGTTTATTTTTTAAAAAAACCACCTAAGGGGAAAAAAAAAAATTTTTTTCCCTACCCAAAAGTAAAAAATAAAAAAAAAAAAAAAAAAAAAAAAAAAAAAAACCCCACCGGCCCCGAAGGCCCGGAAAAAAATCTTAAAGGACGTGTCACGGCTAAGTTAATTTTATGTTATTAAATTTTGTCAAATTTTCGCTATGGATACTAAATATTTGCGAAGAAATTAATTCTGTGATTCTGAATGACAAAACCATAGCCTCATTGCAGAGTTACAAGAAGATAAGAACAACTTTTAAAACTGCTAGTCGGACCATATTTCAAAAACCCATATCGCAATCCGTTTCAATCTTCTATCAATTAATCTATCAATCTTCCATCCGTACCTTCTTTTACATTTGGTGTGCTATTTAAATATTCCTAAACTGTTTTAAAAGGTTATTTATTTACATTTATACGAATTTGATGGTCATTTCCTATACATATAAGTTTGGCTAAACTCTGTGATACGGTCCCTTTAATACACAGTGCAAAGGCTTTGTTCTGCCCATTCTATGCTGTCAAGAAATTTTAATTTAAAAAAGTAAAAGGAAAGTTTAAGAAGAACGGAAGTAATTTAGGAAGCGTTTTGAGTACAAGGAATATTCTCCTTATTTAACCAGTACTAGTTTATTAAACAGCGTATTTTTGATCATTGGAGACACTCAAGAACGATTGAGTTCGTACGAATTTTGCCAATTTTTCTATTTAAATTCCGGTAAAAAGTTTCTGTTACAAATCTTATACATTTGAAAATGAAGTAAAAGAATGAAGAAAATTAACAAAACTAAGCCAAGTTTTTATAAGTAGTGAAATCATTGTATATATTTACGTGAACAGCGATAATTTAGGCGCACATGTTAGTTCTTGGTTCATGTTCCTTGTTGATTTATTTATCTACGATGGCCCATTCAGCAATTTAGCTGGTGTAAACCTAAAACCAACAACAATACATACTATATTTACGTGAACGACGCTAAAAAAGGATTTTTAACTTTGAATATTACAAAATCGTAGAAACAATTCAATAGTTTCTGCAAAATTTACGATAAACAGCGAGTAGGGCAATCGATAAATGTACATTTGTGCAGAATTCGCATTTAAGATTTAAACAGCTTCAAATTTCAGTTTAATTTGCTATTTTCCGTGGATTTTAAATCTCGTCTGTTTAGTACAAGCAAAAATGTTAAAATCAAATTTTTCTCTACCACATTATTTTTTCGCCGCGTATGCTATTGAGAAGTTGTAGCGCATATTTTAATTTTTTCTCGCCTCCCCGTTCTTTCATTAACGCAAATACACGGCGAGGCTTTTAGCCGGTTTCCTTTGAAAATTGGAAGAGATAGTAATTGATCGGTGAATGTGTTGAATATCGTAAATCTGCATTTTTACTCAGCCAGCAGTTTTCAACCTGTTCATTGAGTGCGCTGTAGACCGCCTCTGCGATTGTACACTACAATTAAAATTTATTATCATTCATGTTGCATTAAAAATTCAAACATCGATAAGGCAATTCTATATCAGCTAAGCTTGATTTAACTTTCCAATTTGACTCTTTATATCTATCTTTTTGAATTTGTGTCTCTTTATCTATATTTTATTTTTTTTTTTGCTTCTAATTTATAACAGGGTCTTTCTTCGGTATAAAAAATTTTACAATTGCAACGTATAACCTACTTACAATTTATTTGAACTTTTTATTTTAAAACAAATATTGCGCAAAAGTTTGTACTCATGATAACCATCAAAACAGAAAATAAATTGAACAAACGAACAATTATGAACGTGGTAGTTTCATTCACAATATTTCAAGGCGTTTGACCTCTTCCATAACAGAAAATAAGTATGAAATTTTAAGTCAAAAGCTTTTTATTTCAGCAGCATTAGTTATTTAATGGTCTATATAGCTGACAGATGCTGGGGAAATACATATCAGTAAAATCATTGTAAACTCAAACAATAAAAACGTTTCCACATGTGTGCAAACAAAGATATGTAAAGATAAGTAATTAATAAGCTCTCAGGAAAAAAATAAATTTGTTATCACCCACGTGGAGGAAGCTTTCACTGACTCTTATCTTGATATCATTCAACTGTCATATACTTTAAATACAAGCGTTTGATTCGCAAGGTACCACTTGTACATAGCTTACTTAACAGAAAGGTTTCACATCACACTGGTATAAATTTATGCAAAGGTAAGTTTTAAAAAAAGAGTTTTTCACTAATGCGTTGTTTAGTTTTTTCGTCTGTTTAAGCAATGACACATTTTATAGCCTGATGGGGGTTCAATATAGAAATCAACTATTTGTCCAATCTTGGGCCCGTAAGAACTTGGCCATTTGTTATTTCGACAGTAAGTGGGACACTTAGCCAGTTATTATGAAATGTTGGACTGTTGTTGTCATTTACGAAACAATTTTGCCGTTAGGCATTTGTCCCGAGTATTCCCATGTAGTTGTACTTAGAACCTTATATAGAACCGATACGAGCAACTACTCAGTGCCAGAATATTTCTTTCCAATTAATGCTTATTTTTACAGCACATGATTGCTTTTATGTGAAATTTTTTCTGTATAATTCTATATTATATTCGATGTTGTCATTGATGAAATTTAGCATACTTTTTGTTGCAACTGTTTTGTTGTTGTTGTTGTTTTTGTTCGGGTTAAAAGGGCGAGAAATTGTTTCCGGAAGATCGTTCTCGTCATAAAACAAGAATTCGTGTACTGGAAGGTTGTCTGCAAAGGAGGCCTCTCATGTAAAGTTTTATCGCAGTAATGAAATATGTAAATCAGTGCTGTTAACTTGCTATCTTCCTCCATTTAAATTTAAATTTAAAATGACCAGAAACGTAACACCCCGAAGAACAGTAACAAAAAAGATTGTGGGATTAAATTATTACCAATTAAGCCCTTTTACGTTTTAATATCCTTTAAACCGTTTCTTTGGGGATTAAGTAAAGTTCATTAAATTAAGGATACAAAGAGAAATTGATGCTGGACAAATCGACAAAGGAAATTGTAAAAAGGAAAAAAGGAAAGAGATGACAATAAAAATGGGAAAATATATATACACCTTTCAAACATTAACAGTCTAATCTGGTATCAATTTATTCGGTAATTATTAAATTTTACAATTCTAAAAAAAAAAATCTTAATGAATGTTCATTACCCCCATTTTTTGGTCGAAAATATGGCGAAGCTTTTTCCCAATTGTAAGTGTCAGGCCAATTTCACTACTTCGTTTAAACGTTTTGTTAATTCACTGACTAGTGCATTACGCTTGCGCATATATTGCGCATCACTTATCGAGGGCGTGAAACTGTTTTTCATTTCATTTATTTATTTATTTATTTATTTATTTATTTATTTATTTCCTCTGCATAGCTACAACCTACTTGCTCGACAGTATTTCAAAAACCCATATCACAACCCGTTTCAATCTTCGTTACTTTTTGCCATCCACACCTTTTGTTTTATTTTTATATTTCACCGAATTTGATGTTTATTTCCCATGCCCAAATTTGGCAAAAAATCCATGATACAGTTCCTTTAAATAGCAAATGCGAACAAAATTGAATTTTCTTCACAGCCTCGTGGCAAAATATTAGACAAACCTTTCCGAAATGAAAGGAAATCTTTAACCTCGTATTACCAATTCAGACCACTGACTATGCATAAGTCAGTGAATTTCATTCATTATCTAATTTAATTCTTTTGTTTCTTTAAGATGAAGGTCTCCTCCATCATATCTGCAGTCATGTTACTCGGGATTATTTCCCTCTCTTCAGCCAATCGGATTCCTCCTCAGCAGAAATCATGTATTACTGCTTGTCTGAACTATGCGAAGAACTGTGGCATTGAAGATTGTCCTTTAGAATCCTGTGATATAAACGATCGAGATTGCTTCTTCAGAGAATGTTTGGCTTCTTTTGGCTGCACTTTCGAACAGAAAAGAGAAAACATTGAAACCATTGTGGAGGAGATCTGATGAACAGCTGTGAGAAGAGAAAGAACATGTAAAAACTGAACAGATTATTATTGGAATTTAAAATTTAAAAAATTGAAAAGAATCTTGTTGGTGCACTTTGTATTATTCTCTTCACGAAAGAGCAATATTTAAAAAGATAGTATGGTACATTATATACCCGATACCTGGTGATTTAACAAATGAAGTTAAACCATTAAGAAAATAATGCTGTATCAATTTCTTACGCTGCATCCTTTTCACGATTAGACACAAATAAAATAAGTGGCACGCAATGCATGCATACTTCAATATTTCAATCAGTTAACTAATCAATCAATCAGTTGACGATCGATCGATCGATCGATTAATCAATTAATCAATGCATTCATCCATGCATCCATGCATCCATGCATCCATGCATTCATCCATCCATCCATCCATCCATGCATCCATGCATACATGCATGCATGCATGCATCTATCCATGTAGTCGATTTTTTTATCATCATAATTTTTATTACTATTTTTTATTACAGTTAAGAATTCATACTTTCACTCTTTTCACAAATTTGCCCCGTCGCACAAATTACTGAGAGAAAAATAAACAAAAACAAATGGAAATCAATTACCGTCATGCAACTATTTCTTAACGGACACCTTTATAAGACGGACACCTGATGATGGTCTCTGCCGTTTTTCAGTTATTTTACTGCAACTAAACTCCCTATAAGACGGACACCTCCCTAAGACGGACAGTTGTAGCCGGTCCCGACGGTGACGATTTTAGAGAGTTGGCTGTAAACCTTCAAACTTTAAATGCAGGGCTGATCAAACAGCTAGGGACTGATGTTATAAATTTATTTTGGCCCAATATTTCGGTTGAACAAAACCAACCTTCATCAGGGGCATACAATGCTGAGTGTATGCCCCTGATGAAGGTTGGTTTTGTTCAACCGAAATATTGGGCCAAAAAAATTTATAACATTAGTCCCTAGCTGTTTGATCAGCCCTGCATTTAAAGTTTGTTTATTAAGTCTACTGCTGATGCTGATCTACACCAAGATCCGGCTACAATTTGCTCCTGTTTGTCAGAGTGGTCCTTGCATAGTTACAGATATCACTGTAAACCTTCACTCGTCCTGGTGTGATTACATGCACGAGATTTAGTATTTATTAACCGAGCAAGAGTTCTGTTCGAGACTCTTGACCGAGGTTGTCACTAGCCTGCGTACCTGGCGGTATTGTTGGGTTTTAAAGCGCCCACCAGCAAGCGGAGGCGAAGCCGCGAGTGGCTTGGGGAGGAGAAGCTGAGGTATTTCAACTCCTCCTCCCCAAGTCACTCGCGGCTGCGCCGCTCGTTGTCGCGGCTGCGCCGCTCGTTGTCGCGGCTTCGCCGCTTGCTAGTGAGCACTTAAAAACCCAACAATACCGCCAGCTACGCAGGCAAGGTTGTCACAGTGAGGCAGTAGTCCTGCACCGGTCCAAAGCGGCTCTCTGATTGGCTATTTTGCCCACTTCCGTACCGAGGTGTACCGAACCAATCGTTTGGCTTATCATGAAAGTTGGCCAGCAAGTTAGTTGGCGGTTGTGCTGCACCGATTCAATTCAAAGCGGCTCTGTGATTGGATATCCCGCAAAAACATTAGGAAATTAAGTACCGATCTTACCGAGCGTACCGACTGTACCAAGTGTACCGAGTGTACCTAGCATACCGAGTGTACCGAGTGTACCGAGTGCACCGAGGACGAGGACCGCGAGACGGCCCCGGACGGCGAGGACCAGAACGAGACGGGGCGAGGACCAGAACGAGGCGAGGCGCAGGACGAGGACGAGGACAGGCGAGACCGAGGACCAGCCGCGACGACAGTGACCGAGGACCAGCAACGACCGACTGACAGTGACGAGGACCAGACCGAGCGAGACAGACCGAGACGAGGACCGAGGACGAGACGGGCGAGGACCGAGGACGAGGACGAGGCGACGAGGACAGCGACGGGACCGAGACCGACTGACCGACTGACCGAGGACCGAGGACAGGGACGGCGGGCGGACCGGGACCGACACGAGGACGAGGACGCCGCGACAGGAGGCGAGGACCAGTGACCGAGGAACGCCAAAGCGCCGGACGGGAGGCGAGAGGAAGACAGAGGACGGACGTGCCATTGAACGTTATTTGCGTCAACATACCCTATTTTGAACCTTTTGAGGCTAAAAACTCAAAAACTACTCGGTGAAAGTTCTTGTTTTATTTATTTTTTAATCTTACCGACAAAAGGAACATTTTTGCCAATTTTCAAAAAAATCTGTAGGCAGGATTCGGAGCTACGTTATTTTTACATAAATTTAAGGTGGCCCTGAACCCCAACTACAGAAGCTTTTAAAAAATTGTTAGCTTGTTTGTTTTGTCCATTAGACAAAAATATACGAAAAACAAAAACTTTCACCGTCTAGTTTTTAAGATTTTAGCCTCAAAGATATAAAGTATCTTTGACCACTTTGGACGTTGTTGTGGCAACGGTTTTTGATTGGTAAAACCTTTACAAAGTTGTACTAAAAGTTTAAAAAACAGAAAAGCTGACCGTACGGCGGAGGGATTGAACTTGTAAATTTTCTTCCAATATTTCGTCAGGCACGGCCTGACTTCATCAGGGAATGAACAACTAAAAAAAAGTCGTTAAAATTGAACCCTATCAAGAGGGGGGGGGGGGGGGGGGGCGGAAAGTGCCCCCGCTGAATTTGACCGCTTATAACTTTTTCAACATTCAACCAAACGCTGCCAAACTTTGCGAGTTTATCTAAAATTTATCTGGGAATAATTTTTAGGGTAGGTTGCTGTGTCAGGAACTTGACGTCACCATGGCAACGACATTTTGACAGGCATGTTTTCCTAAATTTGCACTTTTCGTGTTTCTGTTAATAAAAAAATCACTTTAATGTAATTATTTTCACCTTTTTACGGTTTTTAAGCACAGTTTTATTGATTTTGAGTACTTTGCAGTTATTTTGGCCGGTTTTCTGAAGTTTTGGAAAAAATTTTCATATTGTATTTAGCAGAACGTCAATGTTCTCTGTTTTTAGGCGCGGCAAATTAACAGGGACCCTCCGAGGGGAAAATCTAGGCCGCGGTCAAATCGATTTTTGCCAATCAAATTTGCGAATTCGGGACGTAGTTCCCAGTCATTGGTGAACACGGCCATCTAATAATAAATAATACAAACATTTAAATACAATCTCGGGAGCTCCAAAAGCAGCTGTTACGATCGTTATCCGGTCAATATTTCACTAATGCGTGGGGTGGCGGGGACACCTTAGCTCATCATATGCATTTATTTAGTAGAGAGACAGTAGAGAGAGAGAGATTTGATAAAAAAATGGCACGCGCGGTGATTTGATGTGTTTGCGTCTGGAATTGTTTGTCTCTTTGAAAACGCATTGTTCTCATCATAAAAGCGTGGAATATAATTACCATAATTACCATTTTGAAACCGTTTTTTGATGGGACACTTCAAATCTCAAAGTTTGGACTTTCCGAATTTGTGCGAGAATCAGGGGAAGAACCAGAGCGCCCGGGAGGAACAGGATGTAGTGGATACAGAGGCGGATTTTAAAGAGCGTTTAGAAAGAGGTAGAAGGCATTCAATTAAAATTTGCGCATTTAAACCGCCATAACTTGCTGGAAAACTTTAAATTAAGAAAATCCGCTTCTGTTATGACACAGAGATATTGATGATTAGTTTTTGACAAGATCACAGTGTGCTGTCTTCTACTCGTTCTACCAACTCTGCCACGAAATCATGTTCTTCCCAACTTGGCAGTATCGTGGCTATAACATCGCCGTAGGTACAATCTACCAAACATTAAAGATGACATACATAATCTTTTACTCATTTCTTTATCGTCTCTGTAAAATTTGAGCTTAATGCACTCATAAAGCCGAGGAATAAGCGTTTTAAAAGATGCAGGTCAAGCAAAATTTCGCTTCATGAATTTATTCATGCTGTATATATCCCCCGCGACCTTAAAGCAAAAGACGAAATAATTGTGGACGTATTAAGGGATAACTATTTCAGAACAACCAACACTTTTCAATATTAAATAATGGTGACACAAGCAATTAGTTTAGGCCTGTTAGAGCGGAGATTTGGTAGATACATCGGAGGTAATTCGTTATGACTGACAAGTAGCATCTTTTTCCCTGCCCACCAAGCGCAGCTGTATGAAAAAGGGCCCAGCCAGCTGCGTCGGTGTATACGAACATGCTAATTTTTTTGCAATAAAATTTATATTTTAAGAAAAGGCGGTTTAGAGCTTTGAAATGTAAATTAATTTCTCGTTTATGTGTGTCTTTCTCAAACTATTGGTAACGATTTGTGACAGCTGACCGTTTTCATCTTCTAAAATCTCATAAGTTTACTTAGAAAAAATAAACATCGGGAGGTTGCCAAAATGTTGACTTTTAGTAATTTAAAATAAATTTTAGTGTCATTAACTTCAGCCCCATATATTTGGTAAAAAGATGAAGGCCTGTTGAACGTATCAGATCATGTTAACACCTAAAAAGCGACCAATCTCATACTGGCAGAACGATATTATTACTGACCCATTATTATACCCTATATTCTAATTGCTGCTTTTATGTCAATACATTTGTAAGTAAACGTCTTTATTTCCCACTTACGTGCCATATTAATTTTCCAAGACGACATGTTGTTTCACAACTGCTGTGAATACGAAACAAACAGGAACTTGTAAATTCACACGTTTTAAATGCTGGTGCCGTTTAAAATATCTCACCCGAAAAGAAAAAAGCCAAGACTTGAAAAGAAAAAACAGTTCATCAAAATTACCAGAAATCAAGATGAGCAATGCCACTTTAGCAGTCGAACTAACAGCACTGGCAATTATTTGTCTTGTGGCTTTTATTACAAATGGCAGTTTATTCTGGATTGTGTTAAGAAAAAAGGACCTCAGGACAATGTTAAATTTCTTCGTGCTGAATCTCGCTGCTGCGGATCTGTTGGTATCGTTTGCTAGCATGCCAGTTTCTATTATAACTGTTGCATCAAAAACATGGATATTTGGGAACGCGGCATGCGTTCTGTTTGGTTTTGTGACTATCGTCTCTTTCATATCGTCCGTCAGCTCGCTAGGATTGATCGCTATCAATAGATATTTCTACATCGTTAAATGGCAAACTTATGACAGAACGTTCAGCACAGCGAAGGGATCATTGTGTGCGATTTTGGTGTGGGTCTTCTCTATCGCGCTGGCCTCGCCACCGCTCTTTGGCTGGGCGGGATACCGTTATATCCCTAGCAAGTCTTACTGTTTTGTTTATTGGCAATCCGATGTATACTACATGTATTTCATGATTGCAACGTGTTTCTTTGGTCCTCTAACGGTCATGGCTCTATCATATTACAAGATATTATCATTTACAAGAAAACATAAAAGAGAATTGGCTACATTCAGAAACAGAAATAACAGTAAAGACACTGACTTCGCATCATCAAGCCAAGGTTCTCTAACCAGATTACGCATTTCAGCCGAAGAAACAAAAATAACTCACACTTTAGTTATTGTCGTGGCGTGTTTTGTATTTTGTTGGGCCCCGTTTGCGGTAACAATGTTTTTTGATGTCTATTATCCACACCCCCTCCCTCGCGGGGTACATTTTGGTTCGTTATTGCTAGGTTACGCGAATAGTATGTTTAATCCAATATTTTATGGAGTAAGAAATGCAGGTTTTAGGAAAGGTTTTAAGGAGTTATATTCGAAGTGTCTGCCATGTCTGAAAAGCAAGCGAACAGCACCAGAGTAATGATACGTTATAAACCAAGTATTTTGTCTTATCTAGTAGCGGTACACCTTGTTTCACGTGATGTTTTTTGCCTAACTGTTATCTCATTAATATCACAATAAATCGATACACGAGTCCCTGCTTCTTATTTCGATCATGTCTATGTAAGTATAAAAAAATGGAGTTGGCATATTTTTTATGAAATATTGATACAACTGTACAGTGATCATAATGGCTACTGCTTGTGTCTTGCCGGTTATATGTAAATTACATTCAATATTGGGGTATTTTTAAACAACACACAGTAAAGTGGGGATACAGAGAAAAAAACAGCAAGCGACTTATAACGCATCAAAGCTTTACGAAAAAAAGAGCAGGCGGCATTGTATGGAATTGCAATAAATATAGAAATAACTTAATGTGATTACATATGAAAGAAATTTTTATTGACAAGAAGGCAAAAGGATCAAATTTTAATTTATCGTTTCAGCAACTTTGTTTTAATTTTCTTTTTTAAAACTTTAAAGAGAATAAGATAGGAACTGGTAACCATAAAACGACTTTACCGAACATTTAAGAAGAATTATTTCCGCTTTTCTGAAACGAACAAAAAACCCTGTGTAATTGCTCTCTATGAAAAACATATCTTCAAAAATAAAAAAATAAAAAATGAAATAAATATATGTTTATAGTGGTCATGCACTTAGCTTCATATCTCAACGAGATAGCTAGTTTACAGGCATGCCACTGAAACAGAGGAAACTATTATTTTTAAATAAACATAACAAGGTTAAAAATCTCAACTGGCAGGTAGACCAGTTGGCTATATACAAACTGTCCCTGTTTGCCACGTCGTCGTGTCGCTCTGTTTGTAAGCCGCACACCGAGAAATACTGTTAGTATTTGCTTCTGCATAGCCAATAACACAGTCTTGAAATTATTCCTTCTGTCCGACTTCTTCACCAGTGTTAAATCCTTTGTTTTTAGATCCTTTTCCCCCAAATTACCTCTTTGGAGGTAAGGCTCCCTTTCACTTTGCTCTATAGAAATATTTTTCTCTTGCATGAATGGCTTGATATATTATGCCAATATATGACTTCGGTTGAAAAAAAAAGCACCTTGTGGTAAAAAATTAGTTTAATTTCCGTCAAAGGGAAATACAGTTCTAAAAAAGCGCAGCAGGGCGCTCTAGCTGCCCTTTAACTATTGCTTGATACCCACTGAATAATTGAATATACATTTTTTTTTCAAAACAACTTGTTGCCCATACTTTGCAAGATGTTTCGTTAGGAAATGTTAATTCAAAACGCCCCTTACTTAATTATTTGTTACTGATAGCTAAAGTATACATATGGTATTGCAAAAGGACTCACATATTACCAAGTATAAACGGTCTTAAGTTCATGATTAAAATTAAATATGAAATTGATAAATATATTTCTACAATTAAGGAACTTACTGAACTTCGCCATTTACAGCCTTAACGGATTTACGAGTTATTACAAACTGTAGCTATGGAAGGCGCGGTGGCCTAATGGTTAGTGCGCCGGACTCCGGATCGAGCCGGCTCGGGTTCGAGGCCTGGACGGGGTCATAGTGTTGTGTTCTTGGGCAAGACACTTTACTCTCATAGTGCCTCTCTCCACCCAGGTGTATAAATGGGTACCAGCGACATAATACTGGGGGGGGGGGGGGGGGGGTACCCTGCGATGGACTAACATCCCATTCAGGTGGGAGTTAAAATATATCTAGCCGATTAATGTTACAGCAACCTTGATAAGCTCCGGCAAGTATGGGCCACTTTGGCTCGAGGCTTCCTTACAAACTGTAACTATTTTTTGCTGCCAATTAGAGTTTTCTCATTTTCTTTGATAACATAGTCGATCATGTATGGACAATCGGTTCAAACTTTGGCCCATGATGGCCCAGTTCAATTGGTTGATCTTGTTTGTTCCACAGTTTTGACGCATCAAGTATCTCTGGCGCTTCTAGCGAAAATCCTGCAGAACTTACTTGAAAACTGTCAGGAACAGCAACTCTGCCATTTTCTAAACAAGACGAAAATAGTCTATTGAGCTCCCTTCTAAAAGCTTGGGTCCTTATTCCATACACCACAGGGTTGCACATGCTGTTCGCGTAACCTAGCAACAACGTGCCGATGTCAATTGCTCTTGGTAATGGGCGCGGATAGTAAACATCAATAAACATGGTGATGGCAAATGGGGCCCAACAAGCCATGAAACAAGCAACGACGATCAATAAAGTGTTGGTGATTTTTATTTCTTCTCTTGTCATCCTAAAACGCTTCCTGTTTCGCTCATTTAAAGAAAAATTATTTCCTTGATTTCTTTGTGTCTCCTGGACCATCTTTATTCGAGTATCTCTGTGCCGATTAACGCGCTCCCTGGCTTCTCTTGTGAACTTTAGTATCTTGTAATACGATAGACACATAACAGTTAGAGGCCCAAAAAAGCATATCGTTAACATGAAATACATGTAATACACATCTGAAGGCCAGAATACAAAACAATATGATTTCCCAGGAATATAACGATATTCCGCCCAGCCAAACAACGGAGGGATGGATAATAGCAAAGATATTAACCACACAATTCCGGCGAACAGGAACGCTCTTCTTTGCGTGAAGATAGATGGGTATACTTTCCACTGTACCACGTAATAATATCGATTGATAGCTATCATAGCAAGCCACATAACCGACGAAACAAATGATAGCATCGTAGTAAATCCCAAAAGAACACAAGCGTTGTCTCCAAATATCCACTGCTGTTGGATAATAGTGACCACTGTTATCGGCATGTTTAATAGGGACACGAGTAAATCAGCGAGAGCAAGACTTAGAAGAAAACCATTTGAGATAGTACGGAGGGTTTTTCTTCTTGTGATGACAAAAAATAAAGTTATATTTCCTAGAATCGAAGCTGTGCAAATGATAACTAGAATGGTGGCTTCGATAATTGTACTTGTTTTTGGCGTCATTTTTAGGAGATTTGCGTGAAGTGACAAAGCCGCTTTATATTCAAAGTTGTTTTCGATTTTGGAGTGTTATTATAATGATAAAAGATAAGTTTACACAGATGGACTTTTAAATTAATGTTAATAAGCTTGTTTTCTTTTCTCGCAACCCAACTCGACGGTTTGCTTTAATTAATGATAAGTCATTAAATAGAGAGCATAATTTACAATGTTTTTTTTAAATGTGGCATACAAAAAAGAACAATTTAGCGGCTGCGATTATTGTAGGCAACTTTCTGTATAGACAGGATCGCTTTCTCATTGCGAAAATAAAATTGTCACTTTTTTGTTGAAAGTTCATAATGATTATTGATTTAACATATAAGTACTCAAGCATTATTTAAAATTTTAACCGTTTGAAAAGTAAATTTCGGAAGCATTTGTTTTAAAATATATTTATCCTATTTTTATATCTTATATCTTTTTTAAATCCTTTTTATGCGGTGCCATATTGAAGTAAGTATAGAATGTTAATGCCGCGTTTAGGAAGCACCTGCTGAGTAAAAAAAACGATGGCTAGTATCAAGAGAAATAAATTCCTCTTGCTAAAATAGTGTATAACTTTTAAACATTTTAGAGTTGTTCCGCTGTGTTTCTTTTTTTTTTTTTTTTTTTTTTTTAAGTCTATTTAACATCGAGTACTTTATAGTGATTTACTTAAGTCATAAGTGAGGAAAAGTTATTTTTGCGATCCTGACAGCAGAGCAAAAGACAACTATTGAGCCTCGCTGATATTATGAAGCCACGAAATTTGGCAATAACCGAGATCAACAAAAAATCAGGCGACAGGTCAGTTTTTTCGATTTTGTCTTAATGCCAGTTGATATAATTCAAATTTTCCTTTCTCTTTTGCTACAACACAGAAATCCTCAGTTGAGGTAAAGCGCTCATAGGCAAATACAATGTCGCCACCAAAAACAGCTTTTACAACCTAAATTCAGTGTTAAATAATCATAATATAACCCTCGGGTTATCAAAATTGATTACATTTTAGAGCATAACGTGTCAAAAGGAAAACCCCTGTCTGTTTAAAATAAAGAAAAAATCGATTAATGCCAGCTTTCTCCTTAACGAAAATTGCTTGAATTGATATGAGCCAATAAATTTTTAGAAAGCGGAATGTTCCTTTTGCTTTCTCAATAATTATCGGCATTTAATCAGATAAAATAATAGCAACTCCTGATTAAAATCCAATGAAATGCAAAAAAATAGAACACTTGTCATTATATTATTTACACGGTCATTCACAATGCAAATAACTTTTACTGCATTGCAGAAACAATTGGCTAATGCGCTTACACACACGTATCTCGGAACCCTGGGTTATCGACATATTTGTTTTCCTTTTTTCAGCTTTAAAAAATGCAAAAATGTTTCTTTTGGCAGTTAGACAGTAATATATCAAAAACAATAACTTTCACCACGTAGTCATTTGTCTCAAAATGTAAAGAAAGGCATATTTGAACTCGTTTGACGTTGCCATGGCAAAGAATTTTGTTGTATTTGCAACTTCAGTTTCTCAATTAGTGAAAGGTAGTGAAAGGTATACAAATTTAAAAATTTGCACTGGGTGTGTTTTTTCAACATATATGCGATAAAACACCAAAGCCGGACATGTCTAAACTATAACGAGCTACCTGTACTGGCCCAGATATTCCATCGAACACAAAACTCGAGATACATTCAACGTCTTTATCCTTCGGAGCTCCTATTTCAACAACCGATCTAAATTAACATCAAAAGCAACTGACAAAACAACGCGGGAAACGAAAATTACATGCACAAACATAACAACAAACAAAAGAACAGAATATTGATAAAAAAATGTTCTAGCATCCGAGTGCTTTTCAAAGTCTCTTGGGAGGCCTAATTTGGCCTGCCATAACGCCGCAATCAGGCTCGAACACTACCGTTGAATAGAACCTTGTGCAAAAAATGTCCTTGATTTGAAACAAACTTATTTTCATACGAATATTTTCACCAGACACTACTGTTTAAAACAGAGTCAAAAATACTTCAGTAATCAAAGGTCCACTTGTTTAAACATGATTGCTGAATAGGGAGTATGGGAATCGAAAGGGTGTTCCAAGCTGGCTACGAGTAGAACGGACAACAAGAATGCATCCAAAATGCATGCAAGACTGCAAGACTGGGAGATTACAAAACTACACCTTATCATGCCGAACTGCAAACTTTTGTCTCTATAGCTAACGAAAGGTTATTTCTAATTACTAAATCTCATGTCACTTCGCATTATTTTTGATGAACTTTGTAAACTTGTCATAGATAAAGTTGCTTAAATTAAAAGTAGTATTTTTACTGTTTTTAGTCCCAAACAAAAAAATTTGCGCACGCAGAAACTTATGTATGCCTTAAAACTATTTCATATAAATATTAATGTATATATGAATATATTATATATTACAATTTTACAGGTGGTGTGCGGCCTATGACCGCACTGCATGCTGGTATTTGTGTCGTTTGGAGCTCATTTACTCGTGACCGCCATCGCGTGAGGATGTCTTGCGAAGATTGAAATGACCACAATTTGTTCAAAATATCGCTGATTCTGCGAGTCTTTCGATTGAAACATGCTTCCGATATGTTACTGATCTAAGGAATTAGCGTTTTAATCGGAACTGACCGTTTGGATTCCAAAACCATTGGTTTTGGACGTCTGAATGTGGTATCTACGACTGCTGCTCATCGACCATTCCCGGACCATTTTGCAAGCCAAGGTAAGCAAAAATTATAAATGTACGCAACACTATTACACTGTAGCTTTCCTGACCACTGGAAACAAAAAGAATCAAACGTAAAATCATCAGTGATAAAGTAAAACTGGTCGCTGTGCTGCATATTGTCATGGTTTAATACACACAGTTGTCTGTGCATCTAATAATGTGTGCTCTTAAAAAATTAGTTTTGTTTGGAGTTTTGCCTAAGATGAAGATAGAAACTAAGTGGACTAAAAAAAACTAAAAGAAAGATTATTTCCTTGGCAGAGATATAAATCAGTGGAAGCTCTACATATAGTCTCTCATAGCCAGAAAATTCATCAGCAGACTCCATTCATGCATCATATGTTATGTAGCATAATTTGGTGTACAAACTAGTAGACCAAGGAAAATGATTCTGTGGCGATAATGCATATGGTCGTCAGTTATTGACAAGGTCTTTCTCTTTTGATTAAATTTATTGGGAGACTAGGTGCTATAATAAATGAAAGTCTTACGTAAGTAGACCAAGGAAGTGGAGGGGGACAGGGGGGCGGGAGCCCGGGAGAAAAGGGGCGGGAAGCGGGAGGAGAGAGGGCGGGAAGCGGGATTCTTAAGGTGGCGGGAACCGGGAGAAAACGAGTGAAATTTCGTAACATTTCATTATATTTCGCAATAGACATGGAACAAACAGGAGAGAACAGCTACGGAAAGGGGCGGGAGGCGGGAGTAAAAGGTACGGGAAGCGGGAGTAAAAGGTACGGGAGGCGGGAGGTATAAACCCTTCTGTCCCCCCCCACAAGGAAAATTATAAGAAAGATTTAAGCAGCAGTACAAGTAGTTGTCTACATGCTAAGATGGCTGAAGGTCTTTGTTCATCGACTAATTACAGCTAATGATTAGATCTTTCACCTTATTTGTTGAACAGCTGGCCCTGGTTGTTCAAAGGATGTATAATCTCAGCACTTTTATCCGCTGGATAGTGATTTATCTTGTGGATAGCATTATCCACCCATTGAACAGGTGTCTGATATTTGCAGAATGCAGAATGCAGACTAAGAAAATAATTTATATTGTGTTACCTTTACCAAAGTGCTATTTAGGCTAACCAGAGTGAAAAGTAGGCTAACCGGAGTGTGTAGTAGGCTAACCCGAGTGAAAAGTTTACTCCAGTTAGCCTACTACGCACTCTGGTTAGCCTACTATACACTCTGGTTAGCTTTCAATAATAGTAAAGGTAACACAATATATTCTGCAAATGTCAGACATCGCCTTTGAACAACAGGGCCCTGGTTGCTCAATGTTAGCTCAAGCAAACTGTTGTGAAAGGCCTTCACCTTATAAATTGATGCTACCATAAGAGTATCTTTGCTCTTAAAATGTGAGATTGTGTGCAAATAGATGCATTGTGTTAGGGGCCTTTACATAGTTTACTTTCCTTTATAATCACTACTGCACTGATTTCATAACTGCTATAATTTTGTACTGAATAAAGTTATCCACTTTTCTATTTTCAGAAATATGAAAAAGAAAATGTCAAATGATGAGGCTTGCAGAAGATAACTTGGGAGGCAGTAGTTCCTCTTTATCATTTTTTTGATAACAAAGTTTGAGCACAAGGATGTGGCCAGCAAAGGTGGACTGACCAGTAAAACATTTTTAGTGGCACACTGTGTGGCAAGCAGCCACAAATAAATGAAATCACTAGCTGTAAAAGGTTGTTGAAAATAAAACATGCAAAGAAACATGCAACTTTGTGTCATTTACATGTATTTAATTCTTGCAGACCTGAGATCCTTGATCTGTTGCTCAAAGCTTGATAGAATAATTTGATTAGATAATTTTGGAAAGCCATTTTAACAGTGATGAATAAAACCCATTTTGATCCTCATTAAATTTCAGAACAATTTATTGAGAGGGGTCTGAAGGAGTAAAATGGAAAGTGAGATTTAAAAATTTTCACTGGGAAAAACTGATTTGGGTCCCTGGTACTGGGAATCACAAATAAACAAATATCAATAGAACTGGGATTTGGAAAATAAGAAAACAATACGCTGAGAAATGGGATTTTATACCCCCCCCCTTTTCAGAAACCTCTATTAAACTTCCCATTTTTTTATGAACCACAATTCAAGTCCTAGTGAAAACAAACATGGAATACCACAATTTAATATACCTTCAGTGTACAATCAAAACACTGATTTTCAAGCAGATGACATTAGTAAAACATTTTCAATATCTCAAGAGGTATCATTTGACCAGAATAAAACCAAGCTGACTGACCACGCTGAATGTAAGACAAGAAAGCAGTTTCTTAGAATGATTTTATTTAGCCCGTGAAACATTTTAACATTTAGTAAACAATGTCTAGTCTATCAACTAACAGGAAAAGACTGAAAAAGAAACCTAGCTATTATTTATTTATAAACAAATTTATATGGCGAAAACACAGGACAGTCTTTTACAAGACCTGAAATTGATTATAACACATTTAAATCAAAGCAGGCTTTGTTTTTGCGGTGTGGTGACGTGCATGACATCACCGTCTTTTAACGAATAAACAAAAGCTGCACACATCGTCTCAAAGCAAAAATATTGTCAACTTCTAATGCAGTTTGTGTTAAAAGTAGAGGGGTGCGCTGGGGTGCGATCCACTCAATTAGTCGGTCTACTCTTCAGGAATATCTTGGTTATCGTTTTGGAAAAGTGGGCGCCAGGAATAGTTGAAGAGAGCCATCAGAGTGGAGTGTACTTCGCAGACGTTCGGTCAAACGAAATTACGTGCTATTACTCTTATAACATGATACGATACCACAAACGGTGTTTACAATCATTAGCGTCTTCTGGAGATGTAGGAAGGATTTTACTTTCTATTGAATTCCTTTGTGGCACGATAAGCTTTGTAACAGCGACAAAAAAATGACTTCAATTTTCGTCTTCGAACGTCGCCTCACGATGTGAAAGACCGCCATCTTGAAAATGTGTAACAATAATGCACCGCGATCGTAGGCCGCACACCACCTGACAATTTTATAAAAAGTATCAGTAACATTTCATAATTTCATTTAAATGCTATAATAATTATTAGACATGAATTGTTTAGACCTTCAATATTCGCTTAATAAACGTTTAAAAGTTGTAAGATGCCTTGAGTCCCTTTTAAATGGAGGTAACGAATTTCAAATCCAAATTACATCTAGGCATCTCCGAACTCGTTCCGGATCCCCTTAGATTATAGGAGCATACTTTGACATTGAAGAAATCTTGGATATAGCTTGGAGCTTGATCATGTAACATTTATACACAAGGACTAGGGCCCAAGGCCACGCTTGTCAAGGTCTTTGGTACACCAAGCCACTTTCTGAAGTAGTTCCGATGCTTCGCTCCATGGTCTCCGCCCTAGTCATAATCACTTCATACACCTGTAGTGGTCACATCAGTCTGGGAAGCAAGCCAAACTGAAAGTACCAGGCTTCAGCATACCAGGGAGGCCACACTTTCCTATTGCAGTTACTTGTCTACTGGACTATAACAGTCATTCACAATGCAAATAAGTTGTACTGCCCCCCCCCCCTCCAAGGTTTACGTTCTATTAATGCGCAGCTAAAGTATTTTATAATTTAGGTGATATAATTTCAATTTCCCAAGACTTTTCTTGCCTGATTTTTCCCTGACCGGTTCCTGATTGTGCCATTAACTGCACTTTATAAACAGTATTTTCCAAACTTGGAAAGCAACTAACAAAGTTGAACAAACCTCCAAAGCCTGATGGGACATAGTCCTTTACAATATGGACAAACAACGTTGGTAGAGAATTTTGATATGTCAACTATGTGTTCATGATTTTCGACATCGTCATCGTCAGAACAACGTCTTATAACGATGACGATGTCGAAAATCATGAACACATAGTTGACATATCAAAATTCTCACAAGGGATGAATGAACAGCTATCGAAATTTTCAGCGTCATAGAGTAAGTCCTCTTTTCAAAATTTTAAAAAAAACCTCAAGGCAGGGGATTGCATCCACCCCCTCCCCCCTTGTACGTCCGAAAACGTCTTTCTGTTACCTATAGATGTCTTCTTCGAAGCGATCAACGGTAATTAGGTCTTCCCCTAGTTGCTTTAATTTTGCCTTAATTTGTTTTTAAATAAAGCCGTGTGAAAAATGCCTTTGATATAAGTTTCATACGAAAGAAAGATTTTCACCTTGACTCGCTGTTTTAATGGAGAAGGTCACTCCAGAAATCGTATTTTTTTTGTTATCACCAAAACAGTTCACATAAAGTTTAGCTACTCACCGAAGTTTCAGCTTCTGAAGTGCATGTTATCCTAATGAAATTCGTCTTCAAAGAAGCCAAAATTCGACATCGCGAGCCGCCATTTTGAAATGAAACTTAGCAGCCTGGCCGCGTTCGTGACGCTATTCCCTCCAAGCGATTTTGTGCGGCAGCCAAGCTTGTTTAGAATTTCTATGCACGAGGTCATATGGCTGCTCTTGAGCCGTACCGTTTTGAGCCAGAACCTCAACGTGTGAATAATCCCGATGATATAGTGACAGTGATGAAGAAGAAGCAAATGATCGGTTAGAAGGTACATTCTGGTGTTCGTGTGAGCGGTGTGGAATCATGCCGACCCAAAGAGAATGTGTTTGTTGTCGTGAAGAGCCAGAGTCAGAAACCAAGATGGAAGGTATGGGTGAATTGAAAACACTGACCCCCGATCCGCGGACAACCCACTGATCCCCACTCCACGGACTACCCGACGGACTACCCTAAATAAACAACCAAATTTACTTTTACCGTGAGACAGACTAACTTCTGAGTTAAGATTTTGAGTTGGATCAGTCAAGTTGGATTCTCGAGTTGGATTTCAAGTAGGATTTTCGAGTTAGATTTTTGGGTTAGATTTTGGGTAGGATTTTTTGAGACGGATTTCGAACTGATCGCGAATAAACCAAATTTAACGTGGAAGATCACAATGGCCTGAAGAAAGAAAAAAAAGAAAGGCCTACAACGAAAGGTTTTTCCGGCTGGTCACCCCATCAAAATACTAACCCTGCCCACAGGGCTTAACTTAGACAATCGTACAATGAGAGCTGGTGCTTTCCTTGTGGTATCTGTCACAGACGCGACATACTTAATAAGAGGGTTAAGACTCACGCAACCACTTAATAAAGGTTAGTCCAGTTAAACAGAAACGTGTCAAATTGTTCGAAAGATCCATTTTAACCAGGAATATCAATTTATTAGTTTCATGACTCTTAACCTTCTGTATGGTCTGGGACTGATACCACAAGGAAAGCACTGGCTCTTGTCCGATCGCCAAAGTTAAGCCCTGCCCACAGGGTAACTAATTGGATGGGTGACCAACTGGAACTACCCTTAGGTTGTGGGGTTTTCTTTTTTCTCTCACTTTTCCATAATTGTAGGATAATTCAGTGAAATTTCAGTCCTTTAATTTTTTATTCTGTCGGTTTCTTTTTTACTTCGGCTAAGGCCGATAAGTAAGAATATGATATAACTCGAAATCCTAACTCAAAAGTTACTCAGTCTTACCGTAATTGTAAATTTGGTTGTTTATTTAGGGTAGTCCGTAGGGTAGTCCGTGGAGTGGGGATCAGTGGTTAGTCCGCGGATCGGGGGTCAGTGTTTTCACCTCACCCTAGAAGGTATTTGGCATATCAATGGTAGCATTTTTTTCCAAGTGAAATTTATCTTTTAATTGTAAACTGTTTTAATACTAAAAGCTGGTTTAAAATAAAGCCGTATGCTTGCGTTTTTTGATCTAATTGTCTATGTTTTCTTTTAATTTTTTTAACGTCTGCTTGGCGGTGTGACACGAAGGAATTTCTTGTATCACCTAAAATGAAGACTTTTCGATGGCGTGTCTAAATCGAGCAGTGCTAGGAACTGCGATCGTAGGTTTCCACTATTGTAACAGATCACCTTTACCTTCACCGATGCAGAATCGGTAAGAATCTTTAACAATTAAAGTAATGACTAGTTTAGGCGTTTTCAAACTTACTGGTGCAGGCTTGTTACTTGGCATTATTAAAAAATGCTTAAATATGTGAATTTTACTTGTTCTGAGCAGTTTGAAATTGGACTTACTTTATGCCTGGATTAAACTAAATCTGAGGTTTAACTTTTTAATTTTATTCAATATTTTTTCAATTGTAATCAATGCTTAAATATTATGGCAATTTATTTCCCAATTTCTTTGTGCTTTTAAATACCCCACATCCTATTTTTTTGAAAATACTTGTATTAAATTATTAGTTTACCAATATTATTGTGTTTGTTATTATCCAAATGCAAAATATTGATATTACACTTATTATCATTATAATTTTCAAATGTAAATTGCCCATTGTTATCTCCACCAACTATCGCTATGGCTGCTTGCAGTCAGTATATATGGTGGGTGTATGGAAAGCTTGGTAGGAAAAGAAGAAAGGTGATTCCAGCCTGTGTTGTCCTGGCCATCAGAAAACAGTTTTCAGAGGCTGATGGAAATTACACTGGATTTAAGGAGGCCACATTAGCAGAGTTAGACTTATTATTCCTTTCGGAAGAACTGCAAACATGCCTCCAACTCAAGTGTTTAACATGTATGCAGACCCAGTGTTGAAAACATACCTTGTGAAACTTTTAAAAAAATTGTAATAGGTAACAGTACCTCCGTATTAGGCCATTTGAATGTTGACTTGGAAAACATGGAGAATGAAAATGGAATATGGAAAATCAGCTGGCTACAAGACTGCAATACTGAAAAATATTAGCAAGGGTGAATATCGCGCATTACTAAAAAGTAACGAACCAAACGTGTGAACAGACGGACTGTCTACAGGACGATATGCAAAATTGTAATGTATTAATAAACTTAACACTAATTTTCCTTGGTAAGAAATGAGTGTTAAGTCGTGCAGCAAAGCTTTTATAAGTAAACAGAGTCCGAATTTTCTTTCACTGCCATGGCAACATGACAAAATAAATTTCAATCAAAATCTGGCGGTAGAGTTCAGAGGTAACTTAAATCTATGTAAAATGACATACCTTGAACCCTGCTAAAATTTTTTTTCCAAAATTTGTAAAATGTGTTATAAACAACAACTCTCAAACCGTAAGTAGCCTCAAAAATTAAAAAGGGGGTATCTTTCACCTCGCTTGACATTGCCATGGCAACCAATTTTGATGTCGAAGCCGCGATCTTAATCTGTTCATTGGTAAAACTTTTACCAAATGCAATTTTTACTAATTAAAAGTAATTTCTCAACATAATTGGTGTAGCTGCGATGTTCAACCGGTTTTTCTTAATTTTGTGCAAACGTTTACCAGTTTGTGGCGTTATAAGAAAAATCAAGAACACTTGTTTCAGTTGGGGATATTTAAAACTTGATTTACTTTCGATTTAGAATTGTTCTAAGTTTTTTCTCGTGGGCGTCAGGCCTATGTGTATGTGTGCCTTTTCTACTTCGTAAATAACACTTAATGCTGTTGTCCGAATAGAGCAGGTGTTTTTTTCGTAATTGAGCCCGGTGGGTTGTTAAAACTATCTATATCCTTTATCCGAAAACTAATTAATTCAGCAACTCTTAGATGTAAAACACATAAATTAACGCCTTCACATTTCAAAACTGAATACCTTTCACAGCATCTGTCGCTGAAATAACTTACAACAAAAAAAAAATCGTTCGTTTGTGGCTTTTTATATCCCGTAAAGAATTACCAAACTAGAATATAAGTCAGAGCCGGTGGCAATTTTATTTTCCACAGTTGGATACAACCTAAACGCATAATAAAACTTGTTAAAATGTTTATGTCCTGCGAACCAACTTATCACTTATATATTGGGAAATTGATTTCAATCATTCGCTTCCTGAGCTATTTGAGTGATTTCTGTGACTTGGTAATCAAGTTTTGAAGACGAGAATGTATTCGTTTCATTGGATGATGCGTTGATCCACAATCCTGACGCATCAAGCACTTGATCTGGAGCTTGTATCGCATCCATCCGAGCTGCAGAACGCACTTCAGCAGAAACTCTACGAGGTTTTGGACATAGCGCGCAACAGCGCGTGTAGAGACGATAAAGTTCTCGTCTAAAAGCTTGATTTCGTATTCCATACACCACAGGGTTGCACATGCTGTTAGCATAACCTAACAGCAGCGTGCTGATGTCAACTAACCTTGGTAGCGAGTGCGGCGAGTAAACATCGATAAACATAGTGATAGCAAATGGCGCCCAACAACCAATGAAACAGGCAACAATAATCAGCAAAGTGTTGGTGATTTTTACTTCTTCTTGTGTCATCTTGAAGCGTCTTCTTTTTCGTTCATAAACAGAGATATTATTCCCTTGGTCTGTTTGTGCTTCTTCTTGTGATTTTGTGTTTTCACTATGCCGATTTACACGCCGCTTTGCATCCCTTGTAAATTTTAAAATGTTAAAATATGAGACAAATACGACAGTTAAAGGTCCGAAGAAGCATATTATTAACATGAAATACATGTAGTACACATCAGAACGCCAAAATACAAAACAATACGATTTTCCAGGAATATAACGATATTCCGCCCAGCCAAACAACGGAGGGAGGGATAACAAGAAAGATATTAGCCACACAATTGCCGCAAAAATCACCGATCTTTTAGGTGTAAAGATGGAAGGGTAGCTTTTCCATTGTACCACGTAATAATATCTGCTGATAGCTATCATAGCAAGAGACATAACGGACGAAACAAATGACAGCATTGTGGTGAATCCCAGAATGTTACAGGCTTTGTCTCCAAATATCCACCGTTGTTCGACAATAGTGACCACAGTTATCGGCATGTTGAACACGGACACGAGTAAATCAGCGAAGGCGAGGTTGAGAAGAAAACCATTAGCGATGGTACGGAGGGCTCTTCGCCTCGTCAGAATAAAAAACAAAGTTATGTTTCCAAAAATAGAAAATGTGCAGATGATCACTAGGATACTTGCTTCGATGATCGTGCTTGTTTTTGGCGTCATTTTGAAGTCCTCCCGTTCGACAGATCATCCAAACGTTTTTTACGTGTGATATTTTAATGACAGGAGGAGATACATGCTATTAATATTAATGCCGTACTTTTCTTTAGATCCACCCCAAACCGCAGCGCGTGAATGATTAAATTAAGGTAATCTAGCTTATTTATGCGAGTTGCAGCTGCAGAGGTTTAGGTTTAGGTTCATTGATCAACATTATTACCAGTTATAACGATATGCATGTATTTATTTAAATGACCTGTTTTTTTTCAAATGTCACATTTTTTAAAAAAAATAATCGTTCCAACCAGATTTTACTATTATAATATTTTATGAACACCCGACTCGTTTGCGATCAGTAACTAGCTTGTAAATAATACACATTAAAATAAGTGTTTTGTCTTGTTGCTGCAGCAGTTGTTGCTTTTGATGTTGTTGTCACGTATATTTAACTATCGAGGATGGGAGCGAAACAGTTGGACCTTTTTCATTCGCAGATTTTACACGATATTCATTATTCATGTTCTGCCACATCAGAGTTTGCTGGGCATGAGCAGAAATTGTGGGTTGACAGAACTACATGACTCCTGCGTAGAGACCATTGTATTTTTAGAAGTCCTAAGGGTAAAGGATCCAAACGCATTCTCCCCCTGGAAAAATTTGAACATCTTGGCATGCTTTAATACGTTTTGGTGCATTTTGAACGACTTAGGGACGGACCATTATTTTCTTGGAGGGGGGGGGGGGGATGAAAAATTTTCCTCTGCAAACTTTTTTTTTTAGTTTATGCACCTCTGCAAACATTTTTTTCGAAATTCTTACTATTTTTTGTTATACATATCGTAAAAAATGTTGTGGTTAAGAGATCAGATCAAGATCAACACCCAACGAGTCTTTTATTCCACCAAAGACAAACAAAAGCAGAAGTTTGAAAAACTTGTGCGCGAAAAACACGCGGCTGTTTCCCCTGCTGGTACACCGTATGTTGACAAAACTAACTGGGTTATTAATTTCTCTTCTAGGTCCCTCAGCGACGCCGAGATAGCTCTGTTGCAGAAAGGACTGAACTTCGCCGTAACTCCTACGAACATCCCTGCCAAGGAGATTATCGCCAGTGTCGAATCAGCTGTCAGACAACTCAACACCGAGCAAGCAGACCTTGTCAGAAGAGCCGTCAACAGCATTCTTCAACAGGCAGAACCACCAGAGCCTAACATCACGAAAGAAATGCGAGACGGGCTTAAAAGCCTAAAGGAGGATGATTCCATCATGATTCTCCCAGCTGACAAAGGGCGTGCGAGTGTAGTCTTGGACACTGATACCTACCGCACTAAGATGTCTACCTTGATCGAGAACGGACCGTACCAGCTCCTGAACAAAGACCCGACAGACCGTCTGACCAGAAAGCTGACCGAAAAGCTGCTAACCCTGAAACGAAGCGGAGATCTATCAGAGGCTGTTTACAACAAAATCAGACCTCGACACAAACAGCCACCAAGAATCTACGGTTTACCTAAAATCCACAAGGCCGACGTACCTTTAAGACCTATTGTATCATGCGTCAACACCTTTGCATATGATTTGTCCGCCTACCTAGCTAACATCTTGTCTCCTTTAACAGGTAACTCGGATTTCGCAGTGACCAATTCAGCCCACTTCGTATCCACCATCAGCAGTGAGACGATCCTAGACAACGAGATCATGGTGTCTTTTGACGTGGAGTCGCTGTTTACAAACGTTCCTATCGACGGCGCTGTACAGGCCACGCTACGGAAACTAAAGAACGATCCCAGCCTTGCCGATCGCACAACGCTCACACCTTCTCAGATCACTGACCTCCTGAATTTCGTATTGAGATCCACATACTTCCAGTATAACGGATCAATTTACGAACAACGGGAAGGCGCAGCCATGGGAAGTCCAGTTTCCGCTGTTGTTGCTAATCTCTACATGGAGAGCTTTGAGGAGCAGGCAATAACTTCATCATCCTACAAGCCTAAGATATGGAAACGCTACGTGGACGACACTTTCACCATTTTGGATCGCGGGAGTGTCGACAGCTTCTTACAACATCTTAACAACCAGCAGCCTTCCATCCGCTTCACCATGGAAACAGAGAATGACTGCAAAATCGCCTTCCTCGACACCACAGTTTCGAGAGAACCAGACGGCCGGCTCACCACCAGCGTATATAGAAAACCAACACACACTGATCAATACTTAGCGTATGATTCACACCACCCTCAATCAGTAAAACGCGGTATTGTTAAGTGTCTTTACGATCGTGCTAAACGCCTCGTAACAAAACCATCTGTTATATCCAAGGAAAAAAAACATCTGTCATCTGTTCTTGTTTCTAATGGTTATCCTTTTTCTTTCTTGCAGAAGATCACCAAGACCAGAAAGCCGAGCACCAGTGCTGAGCCTACGACCGAGTTTAAATCTACTGCGGTTTTACCCTACGTCAAAGGTCTTTCCGAACAACTTCGGCGCTGCCTACAACAACAAGGCGTGCGGGCTGTTTTCAAGTCGGAAACCACACTACGATCACACCTAGTACGGCCGAAAGACGCTGTTGATTCCACTAAGCAAGATGGCGTTGTTTACAGGATTCCCTGTGAATGTGGCAAAGTTTACATCGGTGAGACGGGAAGACCAATGCAAGACAGGATCAAAGAGCACGACCGGGACATCCGACTCGCCCGTACCCAGACCTCCGCCGTTGCAGAACACACCAACAACACCGGACACTACCCGCTTTGGAATGAGGTAAAGTTTATTGATCGCGACCAACACTGGTCGGTCAGTAATTAATTTTAAACAAAACAGACTAGGTCACTTCATCGTCCCAGAATGGTTCTAAGACCAAAAATATGTTTTTCAATAATGGAAATTAATTTTTAACTTTTAAAAACAATGGCAATTAATTTTTAACTTCTGTTAACCGTAACGGAAAGAAATAACCGTAAAACAGCCAAAATTTTAACCGTTAACCGTAAAAACCACCACCCCATTGAGACCCTCCTATAAAGCATCAACGCTACTTTTGGAAAGGGGTAGCAGGAGGAACATGTGCGTTCCAATCAAAATAACTCCACCTTTTAAGTAGAACATTCTTTGAGTGCTTAGAGGGTCTTAGAGAGCTGGAAAAAACAGGCCCGGCCAGGGGTTTTGGGTATACGGTATCTTGGGTGTTTTTAACCAAGGTATTTAGTATCTTTTTGCCGAAATACGGGTATTAAGTATTTTTTCCCTGAATGTTTGGTATTCTGTATATAAGCGTAATGTTGGTGTTTTTCTTCTTCTTATCCTCAGTGCTTGTGTCTCTTTTATAAAAAATTATGAAAGATCTGCAGTTCTTGCGTCACTAAATCGGCATGCGAGTGCATGCTGCGAGTGGCACGAGTGGTGGTTTTGATTTTGTCAAAGCTGTTAATTAGGGACGGACCATTATTTTTTGTAGGTGGGGAGGGAAACAAAAATCCTGAAAAAAGTTGTTTGCAAGAGCAAAAAGGCTCAACTAAATTGTTGCAGACATGAGAAGGAGAAAATAGATAGTTTGATGACAATAGATAGTCAGCCATTTATATCATGATATATCATCAACAGCACTCTTTTTGATGCCCAGAATGCTGGAAATTGCATTTTCGATCTTCTAGATTTCAAAATTCTCTAGGGGAGAATGCCCCCAGACCCCCCCTCCCCCCCTAGGAAAAGGGGTCTCACTGCCCCTTATGTGGTCACATCAACCTATTCCCAATCGGAAGCGGCTTATAAAAAATGTCATTGAAAACCCTGAATTACTTTTTTGTATAACTGCAAAACTCCCTGATCAAATGAGGTGTGCGCTGGTCACACGAAACACGTTTAGATAAAAAGTTCAACTAAAGTAGTTCATGCAGTTTCTGCTCACTGCAAAAATAAAAAAAGGAGGAAAAGGACATGTTTTGTTTTAAGTTCTATACATAAATTACCAACCAAGGCCACTATCTGGACACCAAAGAAAACACTTTTCTGAGGAAAGACACAGCCCGAAAAAAATTGTTTACCCAGACAACGACACATAAAAACAAAATGTTTGTCTTGAAAAAAATTTAAATTCCTCCCCTCCAAACAAACAACTGTCCGTCCCCAAGTTACACCAGCCTTTGTTATCGGATTTAATAATTTTAGGTATTTGGTATCAACGTCTTTGCAGTTTAAGGTATATTGGTATCCCAGGGAAAAAAAATGGGGTATATTGGTATCCCACTACCACCCCTGGCTGGGCCTGAAAAAATCTTTTATTCATTATTTCATTATCGGAATGTAACTTGCCATTGTTCCGGATGGTTTTAAACTTAAATATTCGTTATTCTTTTCCTTTTAAAACCGGTAATTCATTATAACTATTTATTATTCCGCATTTACACCTGATTTAAAGAAAATTTCTTGCTTGACAATTTTAAACAAATGAAATTTACTTGGAAGAAAAATTTGAAAAAAAAAAAAAAACATTTTGCTTCTTGATGCTGCCCATGTCAGGAATCTTATGTAATGAGTAAAGAATCCACCAGTAGATGTAATTTTTTTATGTGTTATTCGCTGTGTCAAATTTGAAAATTTGACACAGTGCATTTTCAGAAACATATTTTTCACCATGGCCCTCCTGTCGAGACAGCAGGCTTCTGACATACCGGATTACGTCAGGCTAGCAGATAACAAAAATTATTATACATAAGAATAACTTTGAAACATGTGATTGGTCGAGAGCATTCAGTCAATATACAGTAGCATGTGAACTCGACATGATAACCCAATATCTGCAGCAGATATTGGGTTATCATGTCGAGTTCAAAGTCCGCCTAGTTTCCAAGCCCCTCGTCCGTGTAGTGCTGTCAAACTTTTGAAAATATGGCTGAGCGATTCGCCCCCGTTTCCGAAGAGGAATTGAAAGTTTTGATCGAGAATAAAGATTCTAAAAACACCAAGAGAACAACAAAAACAAGTGTAAAAATTCTGAATGATTATTTGAGGGAGAAGAACCTGGAGGAACCACAAGATAAAACTGCTTTAGCCAATGTTCTGACGAAGTTTTACGCCGGTGCTAGAAAAAGTGATGGCAAATTGTTTGAAAACGTATAATAAAGCAATTATTGAATTCGGTTTTCGCATGATATCGTGAATTATCAAAACCTCGTGTCCGTATTATCTGCCTCAGCCTTCGGCTTCGGCAGATAACACAGACCTCGGTTTTGATAATTCACGATATCATGCTCAACCTCATCCAATAATTGCTTATTATCATATTAGGGAATATTGCATAATGCAAGCGTCTATATAGAAAGTGTAATAACTTTACTCGTAATTAATGTAAAAAAAAATCTTTAAATACGTATACCTTATGCGCAATTCATAGCTGTATTTTGTTCAGTAATGCAATATTTATTAAATTTGGTACAGAAATAATATAAGCAGTGACATTAAGTGCGTGTTTTGAAAATTTATGCCATGGAAATGATAATTTTCTTCCCTCAATTTTCTTCAAGTACAATCTTCTAATCACAATATTTCTTACAGTCACTCGCTCTTAGAAATTATGAATAAATATTTTCAATGGAAAGATTTATTATCAGGCCGGTAAAGTATTAAAAATGATAAACACTCTTCATCTAGATCATTTTTGGCCTAATAATAAATCTTTCCACTGAAAAGATTTTAAAAAATAATTTAAAAACGACGTTAACTTAAAAATTGACCATGTTAATCATTGTTTGCATGTTTCTGTTAAAAAATCTTGCTTTTATATTGAAAGTATATTACTACTTTACATTACCAAAAAGGGTCTTTCTGTGGTAAGAAATTATATTGTCATGGGCTAACTATTTTGGGTGAAGCGTACTTTCAGAAGGAACACAACTTTTTACTAGAACAAATCAATCTAGCCTGCGAAAACAGCCTCATTTCATCGCTCACGCTTCTAGGAGTAGTAGCCGGAGAGGTGAGAGGCGGCTGTATTCGTAGGCCAAGTTACATCGTACAAGCAGGAATCAAATATGGAGGTCGTTTATAAAGCAGAGGGATACTTGGAAAGTAAGGAGCCAAGAAGCTATAGAAGCCACGATGGATCTTTGACTTCGCACTGTTCCATGTTTGGGCGCTTTCTGTGGCTTTGAAACCGGGCTTGAAATTACGCAACTTCCTGCCATCGGGAAACTTTAACCATCTCTGGAGCTTAGGGGCAAATTTACCTGAGAAGTCATTACAGGACTTGTTGTGTTAATATTAGACACCCTGTTCCTATTCCAAGGTGGGCAATAACATCTCGTGAAAAGACGAACGAGTTCGCTCCTGAAAGCTTGATTCCTTATTCCATACACAATAGGGTTGCAAATGCTGCCCGCGTAACCTAGCAACAACGTGCCGATGTCAACTACTCTTGGCAGTGGGCGTGGAAAGTAAACATCGAAAAACATTGTGACAACAAATGGCGCCCAACATGCCATGAAGCACGCAACAACAATTAGTAAAGTGTTGGTGATTTTTACTTCTTCTTGTGTCATCCTAAAACGTCTCCTGTTTCTCTCATAAAACGAAATATCATGTTCTTGTTCTGTTCGTATTTCCTCGTGTGTTCTTAATTCATTTTTGTGCTGATTTAAACGCCGCTTAGATTCCCTTGTAAATTTTAGAATATTAAAGTATGATATGCATATGGAAGTTAGAGGTCCGAAAAAACATATCGTTAACATGAAAAACATGTAATACACATCTGAAGGCCAGAATACAAAACAAAATGATTTCCCAGGAATATAACGATATTCCGCCCAGCCAAAAAGCGGAGGGATGGATAATAAGACAGATATTAACCACACAATCGCGGCGAAGAGGAACGATCTTCTTGGCGTGAAGATAGAACGGTAGGTTTTCCACTGCACCACGTAATAATATCGATTGATAGCTATCATAGCAAGCCACATAACGGACGAAACAAACGATAGCATTGTAGTAAAGCCAAAAAGATTGCACGCACCTTCCCCAAATATCCACCGCTGTTGGACAATAGTGACAACAGTTATGGGCATGTTTAACACGGACACGAGTAAATCAGCGAAGGCGAGGTTGAGAAGAAAACAATTAGAGATAGTACGGAGGATTCTTCTTCTTGTGATGAAAAAAAATAAAGTTATGTTTCCAAGAATCGAAGCTGTGCAAATGACAACTAGGATGGTGGTTTCGACAATCGTACCTGCTTCAGACGTCATCACCGAAGCAATCTTTTTTAAAAAACAGGATCGCTTGCACTTAAAAATCCCTGGCTTTTTTTTAGCTTCCGAACATCCGTCTGTTTTCGATCGCGCATTTACAGTTGTATAGCATGTGACGGTTTTTATTATATGTAAACCTATCTTAGCGACTAATGGAGTTTTATATCCTTGATAGATCATTCATTTCAGCTGCTAATCATATTTTTGCAATTATAATTAAATTTTTCTCTTTATTTAAATAACCACTTGCGCACAAACTGAAAAACAAAGCGCTTTCTTTAAACTCAGTGAGTTAATGTGTTCGTAATTTAAAACGAGATTTTAATTATACCTGTCTAGTTTTAACACGACTTCGTTAGAGCAGCCTTGGGTTGTTTAATTTTAATAATCAATTTAAGAATGCTGGAACCTCTTATAGAATTCAGTTCTTGATGTCAAAATAGTTAAACGTCCATTTAGCATTTCCGTCCTAAGTTGTACGGCAGTTCACAAAAGATTCCGCCGCCATTGTAAATGCTTCAGAAAATTAGAGCTGCAATTTTTGTAATACTTTTTCTCCACCTCAATTGAATTTTGTTTTGTATAAAACAGCTCTTTTCAACATAATTAAAACAGGTCTCTTTTATTTCATTTTATGTATGTGTCGGCTGCAAGAATTCATATTCATAAAGTTACTTGAAAGTGAACATCAATTTTCTTTCAGTGTTGGCATATTGACAGCCGTTCTTCATTCACGCCCGAGAGTTAATTGACCAAAAAAATTTCACAAACATACACAAAAAATGTTTTAGTTGTCACAGATATAAATTCTTAAAGCGCATGAATCTGTTTGGTACCCTTTTGCGTATTGCACAACGACCCACCTACTTATTGCACGTCCACGGAGGCCAAGTTAATTATCTGCATTTGAAAAAACAACTACAGGTGCTGTATTATACATGAAGGTAATAAATTTTAAAAATACAGAAAAAGTGGTTCTCGAGTATTACTAACTGAACACCCATTGCTATAAAGAAAGGTGCATTCGGTCTGATCCGCAGAAAAAGGCTTGAAAAAAATGTCAGCGTTACGCTGCTGAACGAAATCGAACAAATTTTTACAAATAATTACAGCCTCATCCTCAGGCGCCTCGCATTTCCATACGTATTGTTCGCTGCAATAATAAAGCGAGCGCAAAGCGCGCGCAACTGGTGACGAGTGCGAAGGGCGAGAGACCACGGGAGGGAAAAGAAAGAGGAGCGAGACGCGTCTCTCTTCCTTTTAATTTGCTTTTCCTTCCTTCCTTGCGCGCCTGTCAATAATTATAATTTTCGCAAGGTAAAATCACAACAAAAGAGGCTTTGCTGGGTCCAACACCATTGAAACCGAAGGCAATTAAACGGGTTTGTTGTTGTTGCCGTCGAGGAGTTCTTGAAAAAGGAATGTAAAAACCACTTTCGCTTTTTGATTAAAATTAATATTCACCGGCTAAAAAAGGTTAAAACTTTAAAAAAAGCTGAAAAAGGAAAAAAAACGTAACCGAACGTTTTCGACTTAAATGAAGTCATTATGAAGATAAAAGTCATTATCAAGATAAAAATCATTGACCGTCCGCACATGCACTGTTTTTATCTCAGGTTGTATTAGAATTAACATGTTTGTGGGATGCCTTTGTCGGATCAATGATCCACGCTTGTTAAAAGATTGTGCTGTACATTTCCCTTATAATGACTTAAAACTTTGTAAATATTTAGATATTTTAAGATGAACTTTATTTGGATTTTCCTTCTTTGGAGATGTAAAAATCAGCGTTCCATTTTCAAGTTTAAATTGATTAGAGCGGACTGTCAGCACACTATTTTTGACAGTTTTTTCTTATCATTTTGAACCAGAAGTGGCGTCATGACGATTCCGAAACTTTTTTCGATTTTACCATTAATTTTTACATGCATATATATGAGGTGTTAGTACGTGTCTCGCATAATTTGAAGAAATATATTCTATTAAATAATTATGAATCGCATTTGTCCTCCATAAATGTTCAATCAAGTTCAAGAAAGACACCTTCCTTTCAAAAGTATCCGGAAGGAAACTTGTGCCTTTGGCTTTCAGAAAAACTAATTTACACCATCCTCGTGAAACTCCTGCCCGCAACCAATACATTTTTTTTTACAAACAGAAAAGTAATTTTTAATTGCGTCTTTTTCCCGTTGGTAGAAAGCAGAACTGCTTTTTGTTTGGGTACTTAATGGCGTACCATTTAAAACAATACATTCGCCGGATGAGCAAGTAAATGAATAGAATTGAAATAAAGGTGTACGCAAGTGGTTTCATGAACACTAGCAAATGTTAAGAAGCAGCGATAATTTAGTGCCGTAACAAATCAATTTTACAGAGACCATGAATCATGAATTTTAGTCTACGTGACCTTAACGCTGTAATGTTATCATGATGATCTTCAGTTCTTGTTTAAAAGGCTTTGTGTGTGCTTTCAAAATCAAATATTTGATTAAGTCTGAAACCTTCAGAGCCAATCATGGGTTTTCATCATGAATTTTTAGTCTAGGTGACCTTAACGATATGTAATGTAATCTTTTCTTATTGTAAAGGCTTTCAAAATCAAATATTTGATCAAGTCTGAAAACCCTCGCAAGAAAAAACCCTCTCGTATTTGTACCATTTGCATCATAAGACTAATAATTTTATACTTGGCCATTAACTCGAGTAAAAAAAATAGTTTCTTTTAATGTAAGTTTTATTAATGTTAGAATTGAATAAAAATTTTTGAATTTGTTGTTTGCTTATTGAAAACTATAAACAAACTGGAAATAGTTCAGCAAATCGACTCATCGGCGCCTGATTAGTCCATTCAATCTCGGATTATGTCATTTGCAGTTGAAATCTTATTATTATTTATCAAACTTTCTTATCCTTTAATATTTCCTTATTATTGCGTCACATCAAAAAGCTCTTTTCTCTTTAAACTATTAGAAACTAACAAGTTAGGCGATAAGTAATATACGTTTCATGCATCGAAAGTTTAACATAAACTGAAACATGAATAACACTTGTAAATTTTGAAAGAGGCGATCAACCCAGAATAGCGCAACCGACATCACCTGGCTAAATGAGGCAATGGACAGACTGAGTGATTGGGGGAATTAATTGTATTTAATTAAATTAAAAGAACTGACAAACAAAAATGATTTAGCAGGCACTTGTCAGATTCTTTTCCATACTTTAAATACCGCTTTTTTTATTTATCTTTTTTAGTCCGATCCGTGACATACTCGTCCTGTCTGTTTTATATGTGTCTCCGCCCTTAAGGATATTGCAAAAATGAAATCTTTCGTATCAAATCAATAAAAATCAAAATTAAGGTTTCGATCTACTAAGGGTAAAATAACACGAGGCGGGATTTAATTTTAGATGTTATGTCTTGATTTCCATGTTCTTGATTATTCTTGTTGCACTTGCACTTTTTTCTTTGTCCGCCACTCCCTGACACAAAGTGAAATTGATTGAATTGGATTCTAATGTATCTTGATCAATGTGAGTGCTTTCAGTGCCCGGCCTGAGAGCGAGCTTTGAGCGGGATAATGTATTTGTTTCATCGCTTGCATTTGCTGATTCGATAAACATTCTTGTTACTTGAAGCATCTCTGGCGCTTGAGCCGCATTCATCTGACAAGCCATTACGGAACTCGCTTGAAAAGTGTCAACAACAGAAACTTTACCAGTACATCCACAAGAACAACCCGTGACTATGCGAACGATCTCGCTTCTGAAAGCTTGATTCCTTACTCCATACACAACAGGGTTGCACATGCTATTCGCGTAACCTAGCAACAACGTGCCTATGTCAATTGCTCTTGGTAGTGGGTGTGGATAGTAAACATCAATAAACATCGTGATGGCAAATGGCGCCCAACAAGCCATGAAACAAGCAACGACGATCAATAAAGTGTTCGTTATTTTTATTTCTTCTCGTGTCATCCTGAAACGTCTTTTATTTCTTTCATAAAAACAATTCTCATTTTCATGTTCTGTGCGTGTTTCCTGCGGTGGTTTTATATCTCTATGCTGATCAACGCGCCGCTTTGCTTCTCTTGTGAACTTTAAAATCTTGAAGTACGAGAAACACATAACAGTTAGAGGTCCAAAAAAGCATATCGTTAACATAAAATACATGTAATACACATCTGAAGGCCAGAATACAAAACAGTATGATTTTCCAGGAATATAACGATATTCCGCCCAGCCGAAAAGCGGAGGGATGGATAATAGCAGAGATATTAACCACACAATTCCTGCGAATAACATCGATTTTCTTGGTGTAAAGGACGCAGGGTAGGTTTTCCACTGCACCACGTAATAATATCGATTGATAGCTATCATAGCAAGGGACATGACGGACGAAACAAACGACAACATTGTAGTGAATCCCAAAAGAACACAAGCGTTATCTCCAAATATCCACTGCTGCTTGATAATTGTGACCACAGTTATCGGCATGTTTAACACGGACACGAGTAAATCAGCAAAGGCAAGGTTGAGAAGAAAACCATTAGAGATAGTGCGAAGTGTTTTTCTCCTTGTGAAGACAAAAAACAAACTAATATTGCCAAGAATGGAGGCCGTACAAATGAAAACAAGAGTGGATGCTTCGATGATGGTGGCTGCTTTTATCGTCATTTTGAGACAGTGACAAGATCCCTTAAACTCGACTGGATGAGTTTACATTGTTTATTATTGAAAGTGTGGTATTTTAATTTTAGAACGTAGAGTAGTTTACTCAAAAGGATTTAATTAATATCCTTTGTCTTATCCACTGAGGATTGCTGATTTATTATAATCTAGCAGATAAATGATAATAAACATAATTTCCCTGTGTGAGTTATGAATGGAGTTTTAATAGCAATGACAGCACGACGGACGAATTTTGCCGAGAAAGTTCTTTTTTTTTTTTGGACGTACTCATTTCTTTTTGTTCAATATGCGTTGAGGAGACAGGATGAGGCTATCTGCATAATAATATCAGGAAAACAAGCTGATAATGGGCTCTGATCAAACATTATATCAAGGTGCACTTAGCTCGGTGTCTCCTCTTTAATCTCTATATTGTGTTACGTCTACAAAGTTCAAAATAATAATATTTATACCAAAGTTATTGCACGATTGTCTGTAGTTTCATTGAAAATATAAATTAATATCGAACGAATTCGACGAATTTCTAGTTAAGATCTATATTTTGACAAAATGTTTTTGTAATGTTGACTGAAATCAAAGGTTTAATAATTGTATCGACAATATATCGTATAAAATGGGAATCTGCATTAGGGCCAGTATACTTTGGTGAGATTAGTTAAAAAAAATTAAATTAATTTAAGGAAACGAAGTTCAGTGTTAACAACTAACCAAGTAAACAATGAATTCAATGGCTTTGTGAATATTTAGCAGTATAGCAATAATTACTATCATTTTAATCACGTTTTCCTCTTTTATATTCGTTTTTTTCTTCATTTTATGCTACAAATAGAAGCCGCTCTTTAGACCTTCGAAAGCTAGACGTTAAAAACGCAGTCTACGAACATTAAAATCTTTTTAGAGCAAAAGAGCTTAAATAAATAATCCCATTCAAGAATGGTTATTTGACCATATCAGTTTAATTTTGCAATTATTATTTTGTTATCTTGAATTGCGCAAGGTGTAAGTTGTAAATAAAATGAGTTTTGCACGTCTTCCTTTGTGCTGGTTTATTCCAAATTTGAATACAGCTGTTACCAAACAGCTGCCTTGGGTGACTGGTGTTTTTTTTTTTTTTTTTTTTGCGACGAAGCCGCTATCTACGACGGCCAAGCCGCTTACTGATAGCCGATTCAGAGAAAAGAAACCCTCTGGCACACCCAGGGTGTTAAACTGCTGTAGATAAATTAAAAAAACCCTGAAAAATACAAAAAAAAAATGAAAAAAGTGAAAAATGCAACGAAAGTTTGCATTTTCCGCCATTAAGTTGAACAACGCTACTAACATGGCGCAAAATACTTATTTTGTATGGAAATCTGATGTCAGATAATTTCTATAAATAAAGTTTCATTACTTTTGAAATATTCTATCTGTACGAGATTTATGGCAAAAGATGTTTTCATCAAGACACTGACCCGGGTAAATTTGAAAACGGAGAAATTTGAAAACGCCGCGTAAAATGTTTTCCGTCCACATTAACCCGGGTAAATTTGTGAACGATATGCTTCATTAGTAAGTAAAAGTAAAAGTAAAGTCTTTATTTAACGAGGGTAGCACTAAAATAACATAAAAAATACTAACAAACCAGTGGCCCTCTAAAATTATTTACAATAAAATATAAAAATACACTATTTCACGCTCCAAGTCCAAACGCTCATTGGTGACCGTTTTTGAAAAGCTACCTTTTCGGTGACCGAAAACGCCGTTTCAGTGTGGACGGTTGGCCTAACCGGAGAAAAAAAGATGCGTTTTCAAATTTACCCGGGTCAGTGTGGACGGGGCCTAAATGTTTGCAAAGAAATTAATTCTTTGACACTAAATGGCAAAACCATTGCTTCATTGCAGCTTAATGTGTCTCCCGGGCGTCATAAATTAAAGTTACAAGCAGACAAGATTAACTTTGAAAACTGTTCCGCCGGACCATATTTCAAAAGCCCAGATCGCAATCCGTTTCAATCTTCGACACTTTTGGCCATCCGTACCTTCTTTTGCATTTGGTGTGTTATTTAAATATTCCTTCACTGTTTTAAGAGGTTATTTTATACATTTAAACAAGTTTGATGGTCATTTCCTATGCCTAAGTTAGGCTAAAATCCGTGACACGGTCCCTTTAAATAAGCCCATGTATGTATAATATGGCAACCATGTGATGAAAGGTTTTCCATCCAAATTTGGTGTTTCTCCTGTACCTTTACAGTTTTAGCATTCTTGTATCATTTTCAATACTTTTATTAAAAAAAAATCGATTTTTTTATCTGGAGAACAGAGCAATATATAATCCAGTTCCATAAAATCCCAAAAGCCCAGCCTAAAGAGATCAAAAATTGTCACCTCATTAACAACTTGAAAAGAGCTGTCCTTGCATTTTTTTTAAATTGAACATAAGAAAATATATTTTCAAAAAGACTTTCATTTCTTTAATGCTTGGCACTTACCATAACAATTTCATCACGTTCATATTTTACTTAAGTCCAATATAAACAAAAATTGACATGAAAGTGTAAATCCCTTAGTCAATGCAATTGATTAACATTATGAACAAAAAAATCCTGGTTTTCAAAGTTCTGTTTGTTTAAAAGTAAGTCCCTGTGGTACTGTTTTGGAAAGACTAAGTGTTGTAGTCTTTGCTTCGGTTTTGAGACATTCGGCAACAACGACAGCACGAAAAGGGCTTTCGACACTTCAAACATGGATGGTCCTAGTTCACACCAGTCTAACGGGCCGCACGGGCTTGAAGGAGCCTACAAAAAGGTAACTTTCAGTCTACATCATAGTTGAGCATCTTTTATTTCGAGTGCACTTTGCCTGAATGTTTTGCTCAAGATTTATTTCACGACAGGTTTATATTACAACGGAATTTCTTTGTATTCTTCAATGCCAGCTGGCTTGATATCTCCGGACTGTTAAGGAGAAAAAATTGCATTTGAAGTTTCCAATCCGGTTTCAGGGGTAGAAATTAAGGTAGCATTATTTGGTTTAATTAGCATCTCGCTATCATTCGAGCTGTTTGTTGTCGAATTGATAATTTTTGATGTGCTCTGTGGAAGCAGATCGAAATATTCTGTTATACTGTCGTTCCCTGTTTTAATTTGCTGAACAGAATATTTGAAGTTTGAAATGTTCGTTGAAGGATCATTTTTATGAGTTAAATTCTGTACTTTCATGTCTTCCAAAGCTGTGGAATTTTCTTTCTTTTCGTTACGGAAGGCTTCGTAACTTGAGTTAATATTTCTGGTTTCACGAAGTGATCTGTATTTCGCCTGGAGGTTCAAAGGCAACATTCGTATCAAAGTGTCTCTTTTAATTGGAAAATAAAACAGCTTCTCCTTCTTTTTGGGTTTTTCTTGTGCTGGAGTCTCTGGTTCATCTCCCACGCCTCCTCTTCGTTCTATTTGATACGTTTTATTTAAGTTGTGTTTAGATTCCATACTGGGAGCACCACTATCATGTGTTTGAAACACGGAACTGGCAGGCTTAACGGATAATTGATTAACTTGACCTTCAGCTTGTTGTGTCAAGAGTTTGGAAGGCTCTCTCTTCTGAGCATCATTTATTAGGTTTCCCGCTTGCAATTGGTTAGACTGAGAGATTCTGTATTGTGATTGGTTAGTAGGGTTTACGGTAACTCCGGGGTACGTGATCTGATTGGTGAGCTGGTAACTGACATGAACACTATTTGGGTCATGTTGCAGAGGTTGCAAAGTCAGACCGGTAACATTTTTTCCAGAGTTTGGTAGCACTCTATTAAGGTCTGGGCGTTGCCAAGTATCTGTTGCAGGTTGTGACAGCGCGACACGTGGCATGTGTTCTTTTATTGGCATAAGATTGTTTTCCACTTGGCTTTCATGCAGTGACGATTCGACAACAAGATTTCGCTTCGGCAAATCCATAACATATTCTTTTATTTCTGGATTACTTTGCTGCCGATTATATATACGCTGGGGCATTTTGGGATAATATGCACTTAGTGTTGCGGCACGCCCAGGCGATACCGGCTTAGGGACAACTCTCAGAATATTCGATTGAAGGTTTCCTTGTAAATTTTGATATGCAGTATTTCTCCATGGGGTAGATTGAGGAGCCGCCACATTTTGCTGATAATTTGTGACTGTTGATTCAAAAGCTTCACGCTGTTGACGTAGTTTTTCCATCATTTGTCGCTGAACATTTTTTCCCTGTTGTATAAATGTCTGCCGTTGCATCAACTGTTGTCTGCTCTGCAACTGTTGCTGTATCTGAAACTGTTTTTGTTTCTGTTGCTGTTGCTGTTGTTGTTGTAACTTTAACTGCCTTTGTTGTTCTAAAGAGTTGTATCCAGGAGATGCTGTCTGTTTATCATTATACAACTGCTGCGCTCGCTGAATATAGTCAAAGAGGTGCAGATACCTACAGGAAAATAAACAAACCGGTAACCGAGTGAAAAAAGAACTAATTTCCAATCAGACGCTGCTAGGTCAGTTAGGACAAATGACTTTGCAGTTGTGTATATTATAGCAGCTCTCTTTTAAAAGCTTGTAAGTCTACTGGTCCTCTAGTTAAGCAGTTGCTTTTGGTTTGAGGGATAGGGGCATTGTTCCTGTTGTTGCTCTATTATACTCTCGAAATGTAGCGAGACATTCTGGACATTCTGTGAGTCGACCCTGCGAGCACTAGCTGATACCGGACACCAACTTTGAATGCTTTGGTGAGGCGCCTATGAGATTTTTACGACCACGTAGAGAATTGTACTAATTTTAGCATTGCTTTACACGACCACATCAGCTCTGCTGTAAATTTTTATCGCGTATAAATAAATGCTACTACTACTACTACTGCTCCATTATTAGTAACTCAATATAGAAGTCTTTAAATGACAAACGAAAGGTTCACCTCGCGTTAGGGTGTCCAACCAGTGGCGCCGGTTGTGCTCGGTGATTGCTAAGGAATGTTCCTTGATGCGTTTCTTGTATTTTCTGAGTAATTTGTGCCCTACGAGTTGTCACATCATCTTCCATATCATGAGTTTCGGAGCTGTGAAATAAAAACACAAACAACAGCATGTATTAAACATGTCTAAACACTGCGGAATAAGTGACAAATGAAATGAAGTAAATAAATATAGTTTATTATGAACTTCTCTATAGTTAATACGTTAGCAACTGTGCCTACCGATAAGGAGATTCAGGAATAAAACATTTAGGCCAAGCAACGCTTCTTTAGATCAACTGTTGTAAGATTCCATTTCTGGCCAATTGGCTGACGACATAAAACGGAATAGCTAGGTTCCAGCTGTGCTGAGAGGCACCTAAAGCATTTGGACGTTTTAGTTTCCTCTTACACGAAATTTTATTTCTTTGCCATTTGAAACGCTTTCAAGCTTTGTGAGTTCTGATGAATTTCTAAATGAACAAAATTCTGACACAATTTCTGAAAGATATCTGTCTAATCGATATCTGCAAGTGAAACTGTAAGTAAAATTAAGTTACCTTTTTCTTTTTACACAGTCAGGCCAAGGAATCTTCTCTCCTTGAGGGTACGTGAACCATTCTCCCGTCAGAGGCCCACACATGTATACCACTGCGGGCTTAAACTCGAACATAAAGCCATCGTCACACTCCGGGGCGCAAAACAAGCGAAACAGGCTGTCACATACCACGCGACCGTTCTTAGGATTCGGGTATTGTTTACATCGTTCAACGGAATCTAAATTAAACAAAGTCTTTAGTATCATGACGTTCTTTCCAGAAGTAATTATGTTTGCTCAAGTTTGCTCATCATGGCGTCCACGCGCTTCATTGTCGCCCAGTACTCTCTTTGAGACACGCCTGCGGGGAATCATGGTAACTGTCTTAAGAGTTGCCAAGTCAAGGACACGTTTTCTTGAATACGATTCCCATGATTCCCTGCAGGTCCGTCTGATATAGGGAGCTGGGTATTTGCTTTCAGTAAAACTTAGTGAACATTAGTATTAGACCTTAATATTACTTTGTACCTTAAATAGCCATGATCGTGTTTTTACCGCTTAGCCCATGTAATCACCTCCTTACTAAGCGCGTATGAAAAACAGATTGAAACTTTAACTTTTCTCAACCAAGCTTAACATATACCTTCTTCTTAAGCTTAATTATTCCTATATAGCAGTACGCGGGAAGTTTGTAACATTTGAACCTAATTATTTGGTCTAGCTCCCATAAGTCTCCTGAAGCTCAGTGGCGTCCGAGCGGTGTGCAGAAGGTCACAGGTTCAACTCTTGTAGGGAGAATTCGAATTTTTTCCTGGTAGCTTAATGTGTACCGTCACTGACTGATCAAAATCTTTCTCAGATACTTTTACAGTCACGTGGTCTAAAATCTTGGTATCTAGGCAACACGTGCACCTTGGCTGGGCTAAGTTTCAAGGCAATCCAGTGCCGCATATTTTTACATGATAACACTACCGTTATAGACAGGTCTAAGAAAAGGTTTAATAAAAAACGCTAACCTGTTATTACCCATAGTTGAGCACTCGAGAAAGTGAACCACATCAAAATCAGATCGCCTATTAGCGCCATCTTTGTTTTAGGAGTAGCTCATGGAGCACGCACTCCTTTACGGATCTTCAGGTCAAAATGTGTTTTTTTAGTCTAAACAAGTCAATAAACAGGAGAAAAAAACATTAAATAAGGTTAAGGAAGCTCCTAAGTCGAGAGAGATTGAGATTGTTTGGGAATTTCGTTTAGTTATCTACATTTAACTTCAAAACTTAATACCGCAAGACCTGCTTCTCCTGTGTGATAATTCCAGGTGGTAAAATTGTGCTCTGACGTAAAATATACACATTATCCTGACATTATTTTATATTGTTAAAATTGAAATTTAAATTAAAATATTTAAAAGGATTAGAGGCTCGGTTTTCAAGATTGAGACTAGCTTTACAGTACAGTACGATAAAAAATACTAGTTAAAATCGTATCTAGAAAGAGGCAGTCAATTGAGTTTTTTTAAACATAATCATTTTTTCGGATCATAATAATAAAAGTAAAACAATAAAATAGTTGTGATGGATATGTAAAATCGCATAAAGGTATTTCGATTCGGCTTTTATTGTATGGAAAATGGTTATTATTCTGCTGTTTGCAAACTTTGGTTCTTACAGTTTGTCACCTTTAAACGCTTTGATCGGTTGTTTATACATTCACCGGCCGTAGAGTTTAAGTCAGTACAAGATTCCAGCGGCGTGCAAGATCAATTTAACGAGACTTAAACGAAAATAACCACGGAAATAATGTTTTCCTGCTTAAAGGAGTCATAAACCGATCAGAACAAGGGTTGAGTAAATTTATATGAAGCGCTTACCTTATTAAGAGTTCAAAGACATTGGAGTTGCGTAGTCGATATCCTTGTTATAAAGTTTCTTTTGTTCTGTTTGGGTCAGTGCAATGTTCTCCTTTAGTTTTCCTCTGTCCAGCGCAAACAACTAGCTAGTCTCCATTTCGAAGCAGTTCGCTCCTTTTAAAACTGTTTTACCTACTGGACATCGAACGCGGACATTATTATTATTATAGTTTAGACTGAAAGACTTATCGACAGCGGGTCCGACGACAAAAATCTTGCCTCGCAGCGCGCAATTACTGGCGCTGGATTGGAGACAAACAAGGCAGAATTAACCTGTTGTTGTGGCTGGTATTTTTACTGATTCTCCCAACTCAAAACAAAAACAGCTGTCATGAATTGTAAGGAGAACATCTTTTTTAATCACAGTAAGTAAATCTCTGTTGTGTTCACTCAGACAGGTGTGACCAGCTTCTCCATTGAACTTTCGAACACCTGTAAACTGGTATCCTTTTATAGTTTCTTGTGCTGTGTTTTCACGGTCGATCTCATCATAGATAGTGTGTGCTGTGGAGTCTGTGTCACGAATCGCATCAATTTACTGAAAGTAAATCGTTTAATGCGATCACTGATCGGAGGTGTAACTATTTCATTTGAAAACGTACTGAAAACCCTCTAAGTATGACGTCACATACAATTACAGAATTCCTTAGCTTTCACAACTTGAAAAACTAAAAATAAATAAAAACTACATGCCACCCTGCTTTGTGTTCAAGTAGCGTGTTGTAAACACGCAAGAGGGTTATGAGAACTTGTAAGTATTTCTGTAAACTAAGTTCCCCTGCATCTTGAATTAACACGGACGTTTCAGTCCTTTACCTGGGAAATTTGCTCTTGAGGTGTGTGAATCACTTAATACAAATACGGGTCCTTCGCCTTTTTTTCTATTTCGTTATAACAACTGTATACTTTAATGAAATTTATCTTTGCTTGTCTAGTTTAAGCTCCGGTGCTATGGGCCACTACGCTCAATGCAGACTTTACTTGTCAAGTTTAGGCTGAAAAAGCGCCTTGACCTTGTACTACTCAAACGTCTGAGTGAATGGTCATTGCTTCTACTATTTATCATGATATTGTTCATATTCGTGTCGTTAACCAAGTCCTACCACTAATAACTCCACATGCACAAGTTATAGTTCGCACTAATGTTTATGCGCATCCTTACTGCGCACGTAATTCATGTCGCAATGTCAAGTATGCATAAGCACGCGCACTGGGAAATCTTTCCAAGCACATTTAGGGTGGGTAGCCGTTGCGTTAACTTCACTTGCAGTTTCCTCTCTTAAACGGTCGGTGACCTCTATTTTTTTCGGGATATATAACCTTATCAGTGGCATTGAGCTCTTGCACTACCGATTGACAAAAAATGAGCAAAATTTGAATGTTAGAAAATTATTATTATTTAATTTTCTCTTCCCGCGCGCGATCGAGTCATTCACATTTTGCAGCATTTTGCTGTTTTGAACGTTTCCAAATCCAGTTGTAAAGACAAGCTAGAGGTTTACTCTAAGGGACTTTAAAAGTGATGTAAGTGTTCAATAGACTCACTAAAATCAATTCGGACTAAGAAAGTTGGCCTGCATCAATCCATTCAAAATATGTTGTCCCCAAAAGCCGCAAAGCTCATATCGGGTGTAAAAGTCAAATTTATCCAAAAAAAGGCTTTCTTTCAAATCCCGGCCGCGGGTTTCAGACATCGTATCTCGGAAACGAATTCGATGACCCACTTACGCGCTTGCATTGGTTGGTTTTGTTATTTATCACCCAACATCTTGCGCGAAGCGATAATATCAATATTGATGTTTTATCACTTCGATGGTTCGTCTTAACTGAGGAGAACTTTCAGGATAGACCACGCTTGCAGCGGTAGAAGATGAAAAATGAAATGTCTTTTTTTGTTCATTAATAGCTTTTAGGTAGATAAGAAACCTGATGTATTTTATTCCCCCCAATAGTCTTCTACTTTTGAGAAAAAAAAACGAAAATCAGTTTTCGTGATCGGAGCCTCAATGCAAAATGACACAATTTTCAACCCGAAAACTTCGCTATCGTAAACTCTCCTCGCATTCGAAAACAAAGCCATTGAGAACTTTGGACGACGCTTTCTATCAACAGAGAAACTCTTCACTGTAGAATAAAATTTTAGGGCTTAAGCAAAACTCTTCGAACTGAAATAGTTGAAAGAGTGAGGAATACTTTTCTTTTCGCGATACTTAAAAGTCGAATTGAACAGTAGTTTTCACTGAACGGAATTATTTAATATGTGATATAACTCCAAATTTTCTCAATCCTCGTTTAAACACACATGAAGATGTTTATCTAAGACATAATTAACTGAAAGAAAATTGGCTTGGGTTGTTCAAGGCAACCTATTTACCAATGCATCGTAGTCCCACAAAATGTTGTGATATCGATGAAAAAAATAGCCTGTCTTAGCACCAAAATACAACAAAGCAACTGTTAAGCCTAGCAGCCGTCACATTGAACAACATCTCTGAAAAATTAAGAACTTTAACTTCTCTTCCACTCTTCTGTAAAGGCGTCCGCGGACTTAAGTTTTAAGTAATACTTGTTAGCTAAGTTTATTGGACAGGTTTTCTTTTTTTTCCCTTAAATTCTTACCTTGTTTATCTTGTAAATAGTTTTATTTATTTTAGTTTCTCGGCAAATGAGCAATTTTTGTAATTTGCTAGTGGCCCAACAAGCCTCGTCAACCCGAGATTAAAAAAAGTTATGTATGTATGTATGTAAGCGTGGCTCTTGTCTCTTGAAAAAAGGTGTGTACAGAACTCCAGAACGATCAGTTTGTTTCTTCAAACTTTCTTGGCGGCAATAATTACTCGATAAAAATCGGTTTGCGTTACTACCAACTCCGTGACTGATATCACTACTGCGCAGACTCAATTTACGTCACAATATCGTGTTTAATATGTGACGTGTATTATAATTATGTCACGTAAGTCACAAAACTGATCCTGTGGCAGAATGGCGAAGAGTTGTAAGATCAAAATGGAGCTAAATTGATCCAGGTTGGCTTTATTTTTATCTCACTCTCTCGTTGAAAAGGGAATTTTGCAATGGAAAGTTCGGCAGGAGAAGGAAAGACGAGCATTTGGGTTAAAACGTTCATTATCGTGGCGTTGGGTATAATAAGAATTAGTATATACACACTCAGTGATCTTGGTGTTTCAAGCAATCTGATTGGTTCGCTATCTCGGGCTAATGAACATTATTCACTCCGTAGGGAGTGAATAATGCTTGATCCAAACTGAAACAAAATTGCCGGCGTAAACCCGCGTTTCGCCGGCGTTTCTGAATCGCAAATACTAAGAATACAAGAAGATGCTGAACCAGAAAAGACAAAAAAGGCTAAGAAATTTGGCCTGATGGTTTTCAAAGTAAGAGAAGACTACATATTTCGCAATTTGCAGCACAATGTCCACACCGAACTCGAGTACTAAAACGATAAACAGTTGCTTACCGTCAAGTCGTTCTTCGCCCGGCATCGGCAGAAATGAATACCGCAGATTTATCGGCAGCAACATCAAGTGTTATTCAACCAAGAATCTCCACAAATATTCAGGAAAACGTCTTTGTGCAAGAAAACATCCAGTTTTCACCACAGTTCTGCACACATTCAGTATAATCCAAACTTTCAGGTGGATCCTTCGCCAACTGCTCCGGCTTTCAATTTTCAATTCAAGTTAACTTCAAAAGCTTTGATTCAACGGTCAAAATGTTTTGCAAGTAGGTTTTTGATTCAGATTGCAGGTTTGAGTGGTGTTAAAGGACCATTTTGCTAGATTGTGACGAGGATTTTATCGAAGATTAACTAGATTTGCCATGTTTGAAGATTCTGTAAACTGTTTCGCGCATGTCGGTTAGTGCCGCTTGTATGTACGTTTTCTACGCATGAATTGAGAGGTCAATTAAATCGACTTTAAATGGTTTCCTTCTGAAAACTTTGAGATCGCTTGTTGTTGAGATCACTTCGTGTGTATATACTAAAACAATTATTCTTTGAAATCTCGCTGAATAGCGGCAGAATATTCACCGAGATTTCAAAGAATAATTGTTAAGTGTTTACACAGTTTCTGACAGTTAACAGCGCTGCTGTAAAAATTTGCCGAAGTTTGATGCCCTCTAAGTGAGAATCCTTCCAATAACCCAAGCCAAATCTGAGGTTTGTTTAATAAAAATATCTGTGTGCATGTTTGAGCGAGAATTGAAAAAAATTGGAGTTATACCACAAAAATTGCTATTTAATTCAAATTTTGAAAAATATTCCTCATCAGTTCTTTTTTTCAGTTGGAAGAGTTGCTCTAAAGCCCTGAAATTATATTTTAGCGAAAGAAAAAGAGTTTTTATTTAGATATATAGGAAGTGGCAAAATTTCTCTTCGCGGTTTTGTAAGCGAACGCGAGGAGTGTTCATAATAGCTAATATCGGGTTTGAAATTTAGGAAATTTGTTACTTCGACCACCGAAATCAATTTTCTTTGTTTTCTCGAAAGTCTATTAGAAGACTTCTAGCGGAAACAAACTACATCAGGTTTCTTATCTACCCTAAAGCTATTAATGAGCAAAAAATGAAGGAAATCGATCTTTCAACTTCTGCCACGAAATCAAATTTCTGCTCGGCCGATCGTGGAAGTCATTCTTAAATGACTTTGAGTGTTTTGAATAAAGATGTTTGACCGCTAAGCCGGCCCAAATATAAATAGTATCTCATAATTTTGTAAAGAGACAAGAAAATGGATATAAAAACGCCAACCTGTGATAATGTTTTAATTATCTTTCCCATAACAACTCAGTAAAATTTGTCAGCACCAACTACCTAGCCCTAACACCAATAGTAATAATAATTACTGCTCAATCAAATTAGAACTTGTAAATTGCTTGCAAATTTGCTGAAATCTTCTGCGTTATCCGGCGAGTGAAACCGACCAAGGGAAAAATGCACTTTCGGTTTTAGCCAGAACATCACGCAGCCATTTTATGTCTGGAAATGCTCGGATGAGCACACTACTCATGTTTGTGTCTTGTATCCACTTCAGACCCTCGGGTGAGTAAATATCAGCGGTATAGTCATCAGTCATAAACCTAGTGGAAAAGAACAATCTTTGTTATTGGTGGTATAACTTGAACAACTGTCGTAGCATGAGTCTGTTATGAAAACATTGACAAGCTCTTGTTATTATGTGGTGCACCTGTGAAGTAGCTCGCGCGCCCCCGCAGATCGTCTTTGATCATTAATTCTTTTAGACGTACCATTAGCACAACTAAGTGTGCTAACTACAGTAATTAACCTTTCTTATTTACCTAAACTCTATCTAACTCTACCGGCATAGGGTCCAGATTATTTCTAGTGTAACTTTGCCTAAAAATTACCCTTCATTTGGTATTGTTATTAAGTAACAAAACGCCTGCAGCATTTCCGACTTTCTGCAGCTGCAGTTTTATAGGTCGCTATTTTTAATTTAGTGTTAATTTATCAATATTTTTCGCCATAAATACTCCCGGGAACTGCGCATAGAATGTTACACAGTGTATCTAGCGACATACAGCAAAGACCAAATAACATTTACTGAATAGATCTGAATAATCGTACATGTGGTGGTCGTCATTCTTAAGTGAAATTAAGACACATCCAACCAAATTTCGTGCTTTAAAATGACCTTAAGAGTGAAAATTTCTTTGACTTACCTGTCAGTCTTCAGTCTGCGGCTGGCCATTAGAAGAAAAAGGTTGAAAGCCGTCTCACTAAATCCAAACCCATCAGGTCGAGGCTCCTCGGCCAGGCAACCAATCAACAGATCCACTTTTTCAATATCACCATCGTAAAGCTCTTTCAATAGGTTTGAGTGATCCCTGTTTGGCGTGAGCTTTTCAAAGGATTCCACTGGAGCGAGATTTGTCAACCGTCTAAACTCGTTATACCGCGGGATTCCACGCTCTCGATCACGCAAGATATCAATGGTTGCAAGGTCAATTGTCTAAAAGGTAAAAAAAGCAAACAACGAATATTACGATATCAGACAATAAGTTCACACCCAGGTCCAAAAGATCATGATTTTCGTTTTTTTTTTTTGCGCAAGTGAAAAAGTGTAAGATAAAAACTAGTAATAAAGTGTACTTTTGTTGTTGTCAGTTGTTGGTTTTGTTGTTGCTGAAACTTTAGCCAAAAAAATAAAACGAACAGAAGTGAGGTGTCCGTGAGTTGGAATCTTATCTTTCTTTGAAATTTATTTTTTACTGCTTGCAATTGGTGACATATTTCTCTTGAGCTTCGAGAAAAGAAGGAAGAAAAAGTCGTTCAGGGACCGGTGTATTAAAGTGACTGTTAGAAGGTGAAATATCATATCACTAACTATGACTGACTCATGACCAAGTGATACTTAAATTAAGAAGGTAGTTGTCGCTTGGAAATTTGTGGTAGGAAATGTTCGTTAATTTAGGTAAAAAATTGCAACCAAACTCCTTTTAGCTGGCTGTTTCAGTTATCACAGTGTTATCCACGCCATCATTGATCGGCATTTTCTCAAAGTTTAAGCACTCCTGCCAATCTTTACTCAGTTCACGCAGCCGTAATTGGCATTCAACATGTGCTTTAGTTGATATCGTTCTCACCTCTCCTTTCTGTTGGTGTTTCGGTAACTTTAGGTTCATCAAGTGTTTAGGGTAGTTATGAAGAGTCGACGCCCCGGCATGCTCTACACCAAACGTGTACAATATGTCATCCATGCTGTTTTTAGTCATGACTTTTCTGGCCTTGTCAAAAGAATACTCTGGAAGTGAGTACGATTTTCCTGTCCTCTGACCAGTCGAGGAAGAAAGGATATGTAAATCATCTGGCAGCAGAGGGTGCATGCGATAAACTGAAACGAATTCTTCAGACTGGGAGAAGGGGACGCCATTGAAATCGCTTGGAGATCCCACCAACGGCTTCAGGACTCTATTGCTTGCGCTGATGCTGATGTTATGAGCTGCTAGCCAATCAAATACCTCTTTACCAGGACTTAGGCCAAATTTCACGCGTGCCCCGGCACGCGCAGCACTGTTGTTCATGATGGTTGGGGTCGCTTCTACGATGTGAATTTTCATAATTAGAGCCACGTTGATTAACCTGTACAGAAAAAAAGGGAAAAATTATTCAACTTCCCAACAACGATGAACGAGATTATTTTAAAACTTGTTTTGCTTGTCTACAGAAAGCCGTTGGGAAGAATATTTCCTTACGAACAATAACCATAAGACAATCCGTCCTGTTGGCCACGGTTCTTGCATGGACATCCGATTTTCCCATTTTACCAAAATATAATTATTATCTTTCAAATTTCATATAGTTAAAAAAATCCTTAATGCGGCTTTCAGTGAAATGCGAACTCTGAAATTCAAAATCCAACAAACGCTTGCGTTTTCGCTGCCGTCAATCATAATTATGGCGACAGCTAACGAACCATGAAAAACAGAAACAAACAAAATGGATCGTAATCTACCAATCACAACCGAAACACTTGACCTTTTGACCCGATTGATCTGAACTTCTGTTTCCCGAAAGGTCCGCTAAGATCGTTGACGGCAGCAAAAAGCGTAAACCTTTGGTTGAGGATTTTCAGTGTTCGCATTTCACTGAAAACCGCAATAAATTTGAAAGGGCCAACAAGTCAATTCTGACGCTTATTTACCTGGCTGTGTCATACAGTTTCTGGTCTTTCCATTCAGGATAAGACGTTTTTAGCATATCACAGATAGAGTTGTGTTCTCGAGTGAATATGTTGTGCATGAGGCTAAGACCAACCCACCAATTGCTGTTAAAACCTGAAAAACAAGTTAGTCAGGTGTCAAAAAACTGGATTAACAAGACAAGACAGCTTGCGTTCAACTTCAAAGTCTTACTCTAAGCGGCTGTGGAAATCATAAATCAAAGTCATGCTGATACTTATCGGAATTTCAAAGAACCCCTACTTAACAAAAGGAAAGAATCATTTGTTTTGGGTGCAGTGTGGCTCAAATGATCTTACCTCGATCACAAATAACAAAGAATTACCAAGATGGTTGTACTGACCATCGTGATCCTTCAGAGAAACGATATCACAGATTTCCCTTCATCATTTGATCCTCCTGCTTTATTTAAAGTTTTGTTTCTTTTATCTGGATAGCTTTATTTTAATGCTCTTAAAAGCACTTCAACAAACTATAAGTATAGATATTAGGATTTAAAATTAAGTTGAACTTAGCCTGCGAATACAGCCGCCTCTCACTGCTTCCGCTATTTTTCAGGCTTAATTGTAATAAACTCAACAAAAGATGTTTTTAACTCATTAAAGCTACGACTAGGATTCCCGTCAGTGATACTAGAGTTACCGGACCTAATAATTAATTGGGTCTTTCACTTAAAGAAGAAAAAACTTCTGGGTTAGGTCTGACAGGGCAAAGGCTTTACAGTAATGATTTACCAGTTTGTTCAATGCCAGTTTTGCTATCTAGTGGCAGCAAACCATCTTTTTTTGAAACTTTCATTTTTCCATCCTTGAAGCTGCGCAGCTTAGCACTAGTTTCTTCATCACTTCCATACAGCTGTGACCCGTCCCACCAGTGTGTGACATCATTCTGAAAAGTGGCGGGAGTGTCTTTGCTCTGTTGAGCAGAAAATAAAATACATTGTTATGCAATACCGGAAAAGCTCGAGGGCCAATAACCCATCCATTTGTTTTGTCCAGCTTGGGCTAGCTGTGCTAACATCACTGAACGAGATCGATCATGCCATGACAAAACTAAAAGAACTTTTGTTATTCTTTGATAACGCTAACGTTTTAGAAAATATTTCCCAAATAATTCAGGAAAGACGGTTATTGCATGTCAATTTTTTTATATTAGAACAATTTCATTTGAGTGTCAAAAGTAAGTCACCTTTGCTTTGGTTTTGCATTATACGCTTAGCAATTGGTTTAAAAAAATTTCCTCCACTTTCTCATTCAAACGGAAGTTAAACCGATCATGAATCGCTTGCGCACGTTTCCCGTGCTTCGTGCCGATAACATCTATTTGCTTCGAGGTTTCATTGGATCAAGGGATTATTTGCATCTTTTGTGATCGGCCAATGTGATTATTTTAATTTTGTTTTTTCGACACTTAGTTGAAATCTGCTCTATAAAGTGCTCGTTCAAGTTACCAACGGACTGTTGCAGTTGTCTGGTTTGGTTCGCGGAATTGACATCTCTCCATGGTGTTGCGTGTAAAGGGGATCATCTTTGTCTAGGTCTATCTTTATCCGTTGCGAAGTATCGACTGGTCCATGGTCAAACCAGTCATGCAGGTTAAACTGGATAAAACCAGCGAATAACAGGTTAAGCTTCTTGTCGGGAATAAACTGATCCCTTGTCATCAACCTGAGATTGGGAAAGGTATTAGCGAGAGAAAAATACATTGGCAAAAGGTAAAAAAAGACAATACTTGGCTTCACACTAGAGCTCAAAAGTATAATCTCAGTGCACTTTAAACCTTCTTTGAATGTGAAGGAGTAAAATGTACTTCTCAAGCATGTTTCGTATCGCTTCGTACTTTGTTTATCGAGTGGTTTTGAAAGATTCTCAAGCTTTTTTGGTGTTTTCCCTGTCTTCTAAAGTCATTTCAAACATTCCACGCTTAGAAAGGTTTGTTTCAAATGAGTATGCTTGATTTTCTTTGTCTGTTTCAACAAAATGCTGGCATAGACACGCGTTGCTAAAACTTGTTTATACTGATAGTGACGTGACAATAAACTTTACATTGAAACTTGCTAATTGTTATATCTGTTTTCTTGTTCTAAAAGTCAATGACCAACATTAAGTGTTTTCATTTTTCTTGTTTTATTTGTATTAAATTTTCGGTAAAATGGCGGTCATAAGATTTTGTTGGGCGAAAATACTCGGCTATAAGACGCACCCCAATTTTGGCATAAACTTCCCACAGAAAAACAGATTTTCCTTGAAAAAACCGTGCGCCTTATAACCGAATAAATACGGTACTTGAACTTTACTCGGTGATCATGGAAACTTTCGTAGTTCAAAGTAGCCGAAGTACGCCGCCAAGTATCAGTCTACAACACATTTGTGAACGCAATTGACCAATAGGAAATGGAAGCTAAATTAAAGCGGCGTGCAGCGTTGTCACGATTCTGAAGATTATTGACGGCTTGTACCTCAAGTAATATACTTTGTCATTAAGTGTGAAGCCAGATTTTGTAAAATAAGACACTTGAGTCGAGTGCTGACTTGAAACTAAATTAGGTTCCGGTGGGAAGCCAAGTAAAAATGCTAACGAGTTGATTAAAATAAGCTGCAAAAGTATGACAACTTGTAATGATATATTGTAATGAAATATTTTTTTGTGCAAGCACTGTCCTTTTTGCGTGATTGCACTTGTGCTTGCGTCGCTAGTGAAATCCAGGCTTTACTTTTGCCAAACTGGTCACTGTAATCACTGTTTGTTGTTTTGATGTCCGGCAAACTTCAATGGAGAAAACAAAATGCTAATAGCTATTGTGTTTTGTACAGGGTCAAGACCAAAACATGCAAACTAAACAATGAACTTTGTCAAACTATTCACTGTGCCCTTAGCAACCATTCGATAGCTTCTACGCACACTTGGTTGCCGGCACCGCTATAACGCATGTTTGTTCGTTCGGCCATCGCCAAGAATTACACTCCAGAGGCAATCCTGCGATGCGACTTCCCACACAAACCAATTTTAATCCTCGTTCGTGGTCGTCTTGTTATAAACGGATTCATGCAAACTGCTTATACGCAATCCGGGCAATGCGAACGCCGTTTTCGCGTTCGTTCGTGGTCGTACTCTGTATAAACAGGCCTTTACATTAACCCATTAATACGGATAACGTGCGGATACTTTTCTGTAACCCAAATGACGTGATCTTATACAAAATCAACCTCCTTTTAAGGACACTTGTTATCTGCGTACTTTATTTTTAATTTGGTATGGTTATGTGCTAATTTCACTCTCTTAGAAAATGGAAGTTTTTCAGTGGTTGATGCGATTTCATTGAATTTGCGGACGATTTCAATGATCGCGTTGCCGCGTCAGTTAGCGAACTGAAATGAACACTTATTTCAGCGCGAGACATTTGGCTATTTGAATGAGCGTGAGGTTCCTTTCGTTTGATTTTTAGTTACAGTTAAGGCACTCGAATGCTTAAGTGTTTGTCTTTATATATCGTGTCTGTTACGTTTATTCTGGGAGATGCTTAAACGGACTATGTCAGGGATTTTACCAGATTTTTGAACCCCGAAATTATATTTGTGACGCAGGAAAGCTAAAAATAATAGTCCATTTTCATTAAAAATTGCTATATCAAAGCATGGAATGGAAACGGATTGTAATTTGAAAAAGTTAGGCAAACGTTTTCAAGTTTTTCCGCGCGTTTTCGAAATATCTATATTTATGGCACTTGCTTTATTTCTATCCGCAAACAAAAGTAACATATTCCTTTAAATGTTTAAAGATAATGTTTATTTAGGGTTAAGTTGCCTATCACTATTTTCAGAACATGTTCACATAAAAAATCTGAGAAATCCCCGTGACATAGTCCCTTTAATATGAACACCTAGATAATACGGCTTCTTTTCAGTGTCCATTTTGGTGTCCGTATATATATTAACCGGGTTCCACGGTTTGTAGAATACTTTGTCTCTAGAGCTTCAATCAAGGTAGGTGGACTAGTTTCTTCAGTTTCAACAGGTTGAAATTAACTTTGTTTTTAAACTCACCTTCTGCTTAACTCTCTTGGGGATGGTTCCAAAAGGTCTTTGTCTTCAAAAGTCTTGGTGCGGTTTACATTTCGGCTAAACCGGTAAAACCTGCTTCCTGAGGCCGGTTGATCCAGATCGTTGCAGGTTCCGTCATGGGTTCGCGCAGACTTCATTTTCTCAGTACAGTACACTATGAAAATGCCACATTCACAAAATCAATTCAAAACTAATCCCTTGTACATCTGCTGACGCTTAATTTCAGCGCAGAATGGGTTTGACATCTACCAACATCTAAGACGAATGGCATGCTTTTAAAAAATTCTTTGAAAGAGACGACAGTTAAAATTGCAGCCATTTTTGTTTGTTGTTCGTCTATCCCAGGAAAGAACAGGATTAACTAACAGGAATGATAACATATTGGGGTATCGAATGGTCTGATTGCAAGCATGCGAGCACAGCGTTTTTCTTTGCGAGCACTAGAATTGTCAAAAGTTAACCTTGCGATTTTGAGGGATCAATCATGACATCTACATATAGCCTACGAAAAAGCCAAGGAGAAGCCACGTGCCAAGCGGCCCACACTGCCGGAGCTTCTCCCGGTTTCCGTAGCATTAAGCAGCTAGGAATATTTCTACTCCTCCCTGAATGGGATGCTAGTCCATTGCAGGGTTCCCCCCCCCCCCCCAGCATTATGTCGCCGGTACCCATTTATACACCTGGGTGTAGAGAGGCACTATGAGAGTAAAGTGTCTTGCACAAGAACACAACACAAGTGACCCCGGCCGAGGCTCGAACTCGGGCCGCTCGATCCGGAGTCCGGCGCCCTAACCATTAGGCCACCGCGCCTCCCATCTACGAAAAAGCACCTACCACAAATTCAAATGTTATTTTCAAGTCTTTCTTACTTGTTCTGAAGACCTCAATGTGCGAAGAAGCTTCACATCCAGATTTGAGTTTCTTACACCTTGATCTTGGCTTGGTTTTACAGCTTGTAGGTTTAGTTTTGGCGTATGTCATCAAGTGAGTACCACAGAAACATTTGCCGCAGTAGTCCAAGCCTGCATACGGGTATCTGTTGTCTTTACAATGCTTCACGCACTGGTCCGTTGTGAGTCCGTCTTTTCTCTCGAGCAAATGTGAAAAACGGGTGAACACTTTTTGTTGAAAAAGCAGCCCAAAGACACGTGACCTGCAATAAAAACTTGTACGTCACAGCAAGGCCAAACCATTTTTTTGCCGGCTAAGTAAAGAGCTTCGAATGATCTCGCCTGAACTCTCCAGACGTTGCCAAAGGAAGATTAGAACGAATATAAATCGATATTATTTAATATTTTCCAAATGCCACGACCGTGCATTCTGGGGGCCTGGGGTAGACGTTTGACTTGTTCCTGACAAAATTGATTCATTCATTAATGTCGAGATCAATAGATTTTTTTGATTGAAAAAAGGAAGATTTCTTTCGAAACCATAAAATGGGTTCGACTGACAGGCGTAGGGCTGTTGTAATACAAGTTTCAAATTTCAAGTATCATTTCTGATCTTTTTGAGTTCTTGTCAAAAAGAAATAAATTCTGATCCTGAGGAGACGTCCGGCAGGTCACGCGGACTATGAATGGCAATCATAACGATTAACACCAGTTTCTTAACCCTATTCAGACCGGGCTTTTTTGGACCTTCTCCCCCCCCCCCCCCCCCTTTGTAACTTCCAGGATATTTAAGTAATCACAATGAAACTTGTAGGATGTATAGTATGTACAAACATTTATCTTTTGGCATACGTCACGTGGGATGATGACGTCACATCACGTGGCAATTTCATCATGATCGGCTGCATGATGTCAAATTAGCCGCCATCTTGGATTTCAAACGGTAAAAATAATTGCATTAAAGTTAGTTTTCATTAATAGAAACACGAAAATCACAAATTTGGGAAAACAGGCCTGTCAAAATGCCGTTGCCATGGTGATGTCAAGCTTCTGACACAACATCCGATCCTACCAAATTATTTCCAAGAAAAAATTGAGATAAACTTGCAAAGTTTGGCAGCGTTTGGTTGAATTTTGAAAAAAGTAATAAGCGCTCAAAGTCAGCGCGGGCCTCAAAAGCCCCTCCACCCCTTCCCCAGTCTGAAAAGAGTTAAAATTGAACGCTATTGTGAAACATTTCGATTCATAAAAAGTCATCACTGGTTTTCTGGGTGGCTAAGCCTTTTTAGCCCGGGCGGCTAAGCCGCCTTTTTTGTAAGAGAAATACGTCTTAAAAATTATTCACTTGCACGTTCCGATATTTACCTATCACTGGGTCCTGGCAGTCGTATTTGCGTCCAGTAGCTCGGCATGGGTAGCTATCAAATAAGTTGTTGTCCATCAAGTAATCTCGTTGTTGAAACTGGTAAAATATCATCAAAACGATCGGTAGCTTCCACCAATAGGGTAGATTCTGAAGGAGTGCTTGAACAAGCTTCGCCAGCGTAAGAAGAAGCTGGTTCATTTTGACCTGCGAGAAAAAGTTTTCAAGTTTTCAGTTTTCGCAGCTGTGTTGCAGTTTTGGCGCAAGGATGTTATTTAGTCCCTGTAAACTATAGAAGCCCGGTACCCCGGATGTGCGAATTGTTTGTTGAATTTCGCTAAACAACTTCCCATCTATTTTCCTGTTTTTGTTGTTTAAATAATATTTGTTACTGCAAGATGTAATGAGACACGTTTTATTTGCCTGAATGGAAGTTAGGAAGTGCCAAAAAAGCGAAAATGATGAAAGAACCGTTAAAATTAATTGCTCTCTTTTGGAATTGAGTGGGCCACAATTTTGCCGTGAACCTCGCGAAACTGATTGGAAATTACTTAGCAAAACAAGCCGAACTCTAGAAACGCTCTGAGGAGAGAAAACAATTTTTAACCACAAACCGAAGACAGAGCACTTTACTTTTGTTCTCTTTAAATCAACAGCAGCAAATTTGAAAAACTTGCTGCAAAAAAAAAAAAAACACAACAAATTTTTGAATGAAATTGAAATAATCTGACCAAACTCGAATGCGTAAATATCAGCAACAAACTTTGTCGGCTTTGTCGGCTAGCCTTTCAGAATCTTTTTGTAGTCGGAGAAAGGACGTGAATTGAAAATATGAATGAAATGGTATCTTTGCTCATATATGAAGAAGTCATGCATCAATAAAAAGAAATGAGACTAAACTTTTACTTTACCGATGCTGCGTGCATGTGTAAGCGGTGGCGAGTCTTGCACGTTTTGTGCTTGTTTTTAATGCTATATTCTAAACCAACTAAAAGACGGTTTTCCTATGCTCTATGAGGTCAAGGGAATTCTGTAAGAAGATTCTAACCGTCAGATATCGTATCATTATCGATCAATATTACACCAATTGGTCTAAAGTTTAGCGAATGGAAATATAATTCCTTGTAAAAAAAATAACAGGCTGAACAGTAGCAAGCAACGAAAAATATATCAAAAATTGTTAATATCCTTTTTAATATTGTGGGAAAGAAAACACTGGGTTGTGAGGGCGTTAACACCGTCAACGCCCTCACAACCCTTGCTTCTCTTTGCAAAAACAAGTCCGCGACAGATTGGGTAAAATTGTATCGTTTTCTTTTTTAATTACGTGCTTCAATAATAAGCTGCTCTTTTGTTCTCAGAAATGTAAGATGACCAGTGGGACGTCTTTTTGTTTGCTAGAACGCTTGAATAGATCATTAGATGAATAGACCAAGAGTTCAATAGATATATTTTAATTGTGTTAATTAGCTTATTATTAAGCACTTTACCTGCAAACGACCAAAAAAGTCAATGGTCGTTATAATAACAGTTGTTATTAAAGTTGTAAGAATGAGTGGGGCCATTTGGCTTCTTTCCCGGATGCTATAAGCTTTCAAGTTTAAAAAGCTTTACATATCTAAAGAAAACCTGTCTAAAGCTATGAAAGGTCCCCGCCAGTACTGTGTTAATGAACATTTATGTCATTATGTTAAAAATGTAATTTTGGTCCTGCTAAACTTGAAGCCGCAATTTTAGTTTATAGGTATGAAGTAATATGAGCTTGAAAATAAAACTGTAACCAAAAGGCTGCTTTGTATGATAGTGAGAAAACAGGTTTTAAGTCTAAACAGTGTGATGAAGATGAAAAATGTAGTTTTTTTTATTCTGATTTTTGATTACTGATTTTGATTATTTATCAATTACGTTCAAGTCTGAATTTTTTTTTCAGGCTTGCTTTTCTCAAGACAACTGCTTAAGTTGAGTACATTACTGCGATGATCTTTCATTAGCTTAAAATTAAATTCTTCCCTCTGTTAAAACAATTTTTGCGACTTTATTTTAATGTGACACAAGCCAAAGATGCGAAGGCACCGTCGATTTTGACCCCATACTTTTGAATAGTGGCCTCATTCAGACCAAGGTCCAATTTATACTTCGTAAAAAGCAACACAATAAAAGAATAAATAGAGAAAATTAAAGTTTAGCATCACAAGTTTCAAAGTCAAGGAAATTCTGTTAGAAGATCCTATATGTCAGATATCATTTCATTATCAATCAATATTACGCACCAATTATTTGTCTCAATTTAAGCGAACTGATGGACATATAATTCCTTGTAAAATAAATAAAAATAACAGGCTGAACAGTAGCAAGCAAAGAAAACACATCAAAAGCAAATTGTTAATATCCTATTTAATCCTGATAATGATGACATGGCGTCTTTGAAACGTCGTTCTTTTTTCCTTTCCCTTTTTTTTTTTTTGAATAAGGTAAAGAAAAAACAACTCACCCTTAACGCCCTCACGACCCTTGGTTGTCTTTACAAAAAGAAGTTCACGACAGATTGAGTAAAATTGTATCGTTTTCCTTTTAATTACGTGTTACAATGATAAACTGCTGTTTGGTTCACAGAGACGTCAGCTGACCAGTAGGATAACGTTTTGATTGACAGAACGCTTGAATAGATCATTTGATCAATAGACCAATAGATCAATAGATCAATATTTTAATTCTGTTAATTACCTTATTATTAAGCACTATACCTTCAAACGACCAAAAATGTCAATGGTCGTTATAATAACAGTTGTTATTAAAGTTGTAAGAATGAGTGGGGCCATTTGGCTTCTTTCCCGGATGCTATAAGCTTTCAAGTTTAAAAAGCTTTACATGAACTAAAGAAAACCTGTCTAAAGCCATGAAATGAGCTTTTATTATTTTAATTAATTAGGTCCCCGCCAGTACTGTGTTAGTGAACATTTATGTCATTATGTTAAAAATGTAATTTTGGTCCTGCTAAACTTGAAGCGGCAATTTGAGTTTATAGGTATGAAGTAATATAAGCTTGAAAATAAAACTGTAACCAAAAGGCTGCTTTGTATGATAGTGGGGAAACAGGTTTTAAGTCTAAACAGTGTGATAAAGATGAAAAATGTAGTTTTTTATATTCTGATTTTTGATTACTGATTTTGATTATTTATCAATTACGTTCAAGCCTGAATTTTTTTTTTCAGGCTTGCTCTTCTCAAGACAACTGCTTAAGTTGAGTACATTACTGCGATGATCTTTCATTTGCTTAAAATTAAATTCTTCCCTCTGTTAAAACAATTTTTGCGACTTTATTTTAATGTGACACAAGCCAAGGATGCGAAGGCACCGTCGATTTTGACCCCTTACTTTTGAATAGTGGCCTCATTCAGACCAAGGTCCAATTTATACTTCGTAAAAAGCAACACAATAAAAGAATAAATAGAGAAAATTAAAGTTTAGCATCACAAGTTTCAAAGTCAAGGAAAGTCTGTTAGAAGATCCTATATGTCAGATATCATTTCATTATCAATCAATCATTACGCACCAATTATTTGTCTCAATTTAAGCGAACTGATGGACATATAATTCCTTGTAAAATAAATAAAAATAACAGGCTGAACAGTAGCAGGCAAAGAAAACACATCAAAAGCAAATTGTTAATATCCTATTTAATCCTGATAATGATGACATGGCGTCTTTGAAACGTCGTTCTATTTTCCTATCTCTTTTTTTTCTTCTCAAATCCTGAATAAGGTAAAGAAAAAACAACTCACCCTTAACGCCCTCACGACCCTTGGTTGTCTTTACAAAAAAGAAGTTCACGACAGATTGAGTAAAATTGTATCGTTTTCCTTTTAATTACGTGTTACAATGATAAACTGCTGTTTGGTTCACAGAGACGTCAACTGACCAGTAGGATAACATTTTGATTGACAGAACGCTTGAATAGATCATTAGATCAATAGACCAATAGATCAATAGATCAATATTTTAACTCTGTTAATTAGCTTATTATCAAAAATGTATCACCGTTTTGTCATCTTCAGTTTTACTATATTAGAAATTGTAAAAAGGGAATCCCTAAGAAAACTGTTTGAGAAAACTTGCTGGAAACTCCTGCATATTATATCACTGCTATGTTAATAACGAGAATTGTGAGAAGCTATAGGTTAAATAAAATCAATACAATTCAATCTTAATGAAAATGCTATCTTTTTATAGCATTATTAGATAATTAAGAGAGTCAGATACTATCGTTGCTTGGCCACTAAGCACTATACCTGCAAACGGCAGTTGTAATTAACGTTGTTAGAATAAGTGGGGCCATTTGGCTAGTTTCCCGGGTGCTTTAAGCTTTTAGGTCCAAATTTTTAACATAACTAAAAAAAAACCTGTCTAAAGCTTTAAAATGAGCTTTTATTATTGTAATTAGGTCCTCCGGCAGTACTGTGTTAGTGAATATTTATGTTATCATGTTACAAAATGTAATTTTGGTCCTGCCAAACTTGAAGCCGCAATTTGAGGATATAGGTATGAGGTAATATAAGCTGGAAAATAAAGCTGTGACCAAAAGGCCACTTTGTATGATGGTGAGGTACGGTCGGTCGTTCGCTTACGCGACAACCAAATTTTTTCGGCCTGGTTTTACCAAATTTCCTTACCCTTGGTGCTTCGCTGGCGAGCTTCGAAAGATGGAGCTCCGATAAAAGTTAAAGATGAGAATTTGGATCACTAAGTTCTTTCCTCTTGCAACTCTATTTTAATGCGACACAAGCCAGGGATGCGAAGGCGCCGTCGAAATTCTACTTACAAAGGCGAGAAGAAATTTTTGATTATTTTACATATTTGTGTCTGCCTTTTTAATGTGTTAGTCGAAAAACAAGGAAAATTGGTTCTCATTATTGTTTTCAAATTGTCTGCTTCGGATTTAAGAAGACTTAATCTGCGGTAACCATAAGATTCCTTTGCGGCTGCACATTTATTGAAAAAGCAAGAACCCGTTCATTTGTTATTTATTTTTTTTAACTTAGCTATTTCTACGGTATCTTCATTTGGATCAAGCTTTTATTTTCAAAAAATGCTTTGTGTAATTGTAGAAACTTGCTTGCAAACACTAGCTTGTAATGTAAGACAAACTTACCAGGAGCATTCTTGATTAAGTTTGGATCGTTTGACGTCGGCTTGACCTCCGAAACGTTTTCAGAGCTTTGAGGGACCGTCCATATAGTATATGTCGGCGGGAGGGGAGAAGGAAAATTAGGGAGGGGGACATCGAAAAAAATACAACAGGGAGGGGGGGTCCACAATTGTATTGTCTGATGAGTGGGGGCCTTGAAAAAATGTTTTTAAATCATCTTTTGTTCCATCAGATTATCCTTATCAAAGAAATAAACATTTCAGAATATCTTGTACTCATATGAACTCAGGGCATTAAAAATGCGAACTATGAAATCAGAATTAAGGTGGCACAAGGTAACAATAGCAATTGCTTAGATGATTATGCGAATTAGAAAATAGTAGAAGTCTTTTTTCATGAATGGAAATGAAAGCATGGTTGGTGACAAAGCAACTTGCATTTCGCATTAATGGTGCTCCTTTATTCAGTGACTAAGTGGTTTTGTGGGTGACAAAGGAACTTGCATTTTGCATTGATGCTGCCCCTTTATTCATTGAATACATCCATTCCTTTGTAACAGAAAAGCCGGGTGATGCATTTTTCCTAAACAGTTTAGAAAACAACCGAGAGCACCCAGAAAGAAACGAGGAAATATTGAAGTTCACGAAAAAGCATTACAAAGTAGATGAACTGTACATGGAATTCTTAAAAGATGGATGCAAAGAGAACAACGGTGGTCATTGTAGCTTGTGTTAGGATATTGGATGGAAACGTCCAACAATGGCCAGGGTTCCTGAGCTAATGCCTGGCAAGGAAAATCCAGGCCAGTACAAAGATGTATTTGACACGCCCAACAAGAGAGACACCGGGCAAGCACGACCTGTTGACGAATTTGCTCCTTGTGCAAACATAAACAAATGCGAGTATAATCTTTGTAAACGACAAAAAAACTAGATGAGTTTTCTGTATAGTTTGCTGTTGAATAGGAACATGTTACAGCCTATGTTCAACACATGGAAGAGCAAAACGCATGTGCACTGATAACAGCAAGAGAGAAACAACAACAACAAAAACAAATAAATAAAGCAGAAATATTTTGTCCATTTTGACTGGAAGAAACCACAAAAAAGTGGAAAACTGCACTCCCTGACAAAACCGGAGCTGCAGCACTATCTAAAGCACTACAAACTCTCTTGTAGTCAGAATTTTTTAGTCAGAAAATGGATATACAAAACGCCAATCTGTAATAATATTTTAATTATCTTTCCCATTACAATTCAGTAAATTTTGTCAAACACTAGCTACCTCTAACACCAATAAGCGCTTAACTAGGCAAGAACTTTTAAATTACTGGCAAAGTGGCTGAAACTTTCAGCGTTATCCGGCGAATGAAACTGGCCAAGGGAAAAATGCGTTCTCGGTTTTTGCCAGAACTTCTCTCAGCCATTTTATGTCAGGAAATGCTCGGATAAGCACACTGCTCATGTCTGTGTCTTGTATCCACTTCAGACCCTCGGGTGAGTAAATATCAGCGGTATAATCATCAGTCATAAACCTAGTGAAAAAGAACAATCTTTGTTATTGGTGTACTGTCGTAACATGCCATATATAACTCGATCGTAAATTCTTATTCACATTTATATCCATATATTTAAAGAGTTTTATAGCTCTAGAGTTTTTTTTATAATAACATTAACAAGTTAACTGGGGAGCAGGGATGGAGCAGTGGTGAGAGCGCTCGCGTCCCAACAATGTTGCCCGGGTTTGATTCCGGCCCGGTGCCATATGTGGGTTCTCGTCCTTTCTCCGAGAATTTTTCTCCAGATTCTTCTGTTTTCCTCCCTCCACAAAAACCAACACTCCAAATTCCAATGCCATCTTTGATGCACGTACACGTCTTAATGAACTCCTGAGCTCTTTTCTGTGTAACGTGGGTAAATACAAGTTGTTGTTATTATGTGTTGTACCTGTAAACTACCCGCTGGTCCGTATCTCTAGACTGATTTGATCACCAAGACTGTGAGACGCACCATTACCACAATTAAGTGTGCTAGCTACAGTACTTAAAATTTACTTATTTACCTAAACATCTCTTTAACTCTCCCGACAAAGGGTCCAGACAATTTCTAGCGTAACTTTTGAAAGTAAATTTACCCTAGCCTCATTTGGTATTGTTATTAAGTAACAAAACGCTTGCATTTCCGACTTTCTGCAGCTTCAGTTTTATAGGTCGCTAATTAAATCATAGTGTAAATTTACCTAGCATAAATACTCCCGGCAGGGAACTCCGCATAAAATGTCACGGAGCGTATATATAGCAGCATACAGCAAAGACAGTATAACAATTACTGACTAATCATACGTGTAATTCATTTAAATTTACGTTATTCTTGACAGCTGAAATTCCTCCAACCTAACTCCAACCAAAGATCTTTCTTTATAGCTAATACAAATTTTGCAATACCGCCAAACGCCAACAGTGAAAAAAAAGTCGAGATTTTTTTCACTAACCGGTCAGTCTTCAGTCTCCGGCTGGCCATTAGAACAAAAATGTTAAAGGCCGTCTCACCAAATCCATACCCATCAGGTCGAGGCTCCTCGGCCAGGCAACCAATCAACAGATCTACTTTCTCGATATCGCCATCGTAAAGCTCTTTCAATAGGTTTGAGTGATCCCTGTTTGGCGTGAGCTTTTCAAAGGATTCCACTGGAGCGAGATTTGTCAACCGTCTAAACTCGTTATACCGCGGGATTCCACGCTCTCGATCACGCAAGATGTCAATGGTTGCAAGGTCAATTGTCTAAAAGGTAAAAAAGCAAACAACGAATATTATGATGATACGGGACAATAAGGTCACACCCAGGTTCTAAAGGTTTTTGGTCCTCTCATACCGCAAGTGTAAAAGTTTGAGTTTAAAACTGGCAATAAAGTGTACTTTGTTGTTGTTGCTGTTGAAGTTGAGCCACGAGGTACAGTTGACTCCTGATAACTCGAACCTCCAAGGGAAATCGAGATATCGGAAGTTCGAGTTTTTTTAGGGTAAAATTAGTAAAAAAAATGACCTGGAGGGGATTTGAGTGATCGGAAAAGGTTCGAGTTAGCGGTAGGTTCGAGTTTTTGAGGGTTCGAGTTACCGATATTCAACTGTAACAAAAAAAAATGTCAGGCGTCGGTGGGCTCAAATCGTATCTTTATTTAAAACTTATTTTTACCACTTGGCAACAAAATGTTGCTTGACTTCAGAGAAAAGGAGGAAATAAACTTTTAGGACCGGTGCAATAAAGTCATTGCTAGAAGGTGAAACATCAACTTATGGCGAAATCCTGACCAGTGATACTAAAGTAGGGAGGGGTGTTGCCGCTTGGAAGTTGTATGACGGTAAATTTCCGTTCAATTTACATAAAACTGCTTTCTTCGATTAGGTATCTTTGAACTTCTCCAAATCCTTCTAAACTAGACAAAGGTATCGCTTTAACCCTTCAGATAAACGAAAACTTGTCGTTAACTCTACTCCGTAAAGTTCTGGTAAAGTTAACTTTACTCCGTAAAGTCCTTGTAAAGTCCTTTACTCCATAAAGTCCTGGTAAAGTTTTATCGAAGAAACTCGGCTCATTGCGACAGAAATAACAACCCTAAAACTTCTAGCACAACAGGGAAGTTTTTATGTCTGTCAATCTCTACTCAGCTCACGCGACCTTTATTGGCCTTTAACAAGTGCTATTTTGATATCATTCTCACCTCTCCTTTCTGTTGGTGTTTCGGTAACTTTAGGTTCATCAAGTGTTTAGGGTAGTTATGAAGAGTCAACGCCCCAGGATGCTCTACACCAAACGTGTACACAATGTCATCCATGCTGTTTTGTGTCATGACTTTTCTGGCCTTGTCAAAAGAATACTCTGGAAGTGAGTACGATTTCCCTGTCCTCTGACCAGTCGAGGAAGAAAGAATATGCAAGTCATCTGGCAGCAATGGGTGCATGCGATAAACTGATACGAATTCTTCAGTCAGGGAGAAGGGGACGCCATTGAAATCGCTTGGAGATCCCACGATTGGCTTCAGTACTCCACTGCTTGCACTGATGCTAATGTTATGAGCCGCCAACCAATCAAATACCTCTTTGCCAGGACTAAGACCAAAGTTCACGCGCACGCCGGCACGCAATGCACTGTTGTTTAAAATGGCTGGGGTCCATTCTACTGTGTGAATTTTCATGATCACAGCCGTGTTTATTAACCTATACAGATAGAAAAAGGAAAAAAGCTTTAATAAGCTGCTAAATAAGGATGGGCGGGACTATTAACGTATTTTTCTTGCCTACAACAGTTCACGCGTAAGTGTATTAAATTAAGTATAACCAAAGGATGATATTTTATAGAGTTACAAAATGGTTACCGCTGTTATTGCTAGGTCCCTTTCGACCATGCTTTTGGCATGGACATCCAGTTTTCCCATTTACCATAGTTATTCAATATTCTTAATGGTATTAAAAAGGTCACACGGTTCAAAAGAGCCAACAAGTCAAACCTCACACATATTTACCTGGCTGTGTCATACAGTTTCTGGTCTTGCCATTCAGGATAATAAGTTCTCAGCATATCACAAATAGAGTTGTGTTCTCGAGTAAATATGTTGTGCATGAGGCTAAGACCAACCCACCAATTGTTGTTAAAACCTAAAAAACAAGTTTTTCAGTTGTCAAATAAACGGGGTTGATATGATGGCAGCCCCTGAGTGGCTGAAGGAATCATAAATCAAAGTGAAGCGGATACTCGTCGGGAATTTTAAAGAACAACTCAAACATAGGCGTACGGGCAATTTTTTGCCAGGGGGGGCGGTGAACCATTTGCCCAAAAAATTATCGCAAGTTGCCCAAATTTTTCCGAAAAAGTCGAGAAGAAACGAGGGTCCTGCGATGCACTACCTTATTGTTACTTATTTTCGCGGGACTTCATTTTCGCGATTTTCGCGATTTTCAAAAAATCGAGAAATTAAAGACCCGCGGAAATTAATTCTAACCGATTTCTATTGTATTTTTTATGCTAATTACGTATTTTTGGCCAAATCGCGAAAATTATGACTCGCGAAATATTCCTGTTCCATTTTCGAAATTCGCGAAATTAAGTGCCCGCGAAAATAAGTAACAATAAAGTAATATAAGCTACCATAGGTCTACATATGAAGGGAAAATATTCTCGTGCAGTTCTTGCATATGAATTTATCATATGGGCTCATAAATCACCTTAAAAGAAATAGCTATCTGCTATTTCGACGGCCGAAGATTTCAATAATGCGATCTTTTCATTGTTGACTACAGATTTGGCATACCGTATGCCCTTTCAATGTTAATAAGTGCGATGTTACTGACACGTTGCCCCATGGTGCTGTTGAAGTAAGTTTTCAATCTGCGCAATGCACACAATGATCTTTCTGCAGAACACGATGTAGCAAGTATCATGCACTGCGAGGATATGTACCACATAAGAAAACTATGGAGACATATCAAATAGAACATTCTCGTGCATTGTCTTCAGCATTTCTGAAACAGTCATGTAGCCTAATCCGCGCAAACGACGAAAACTCGCGTACATTTTCTGCTCGGCTTTCAGAATCTCGCCGTCGATTTTGTAAAATTTAGCAACGCGGGAGAAGCTTTCTTTATCAGGGTCGTGTTTTACCGTGACATAAATTTCCCAAATTGAGTGACCATCATTGTGTCCATTATTAAAGGAAATATGAATTTATTTGTTATAACGTTTAGAAAAGGAAGTTCACAATAACTGCTGGCTCAGTTCCACGTACAAGCAACGCTTCTTTGGTGCATTCATCAAACTGTCCATTCACTGGTTCTTTAAATTTAACATCTCACTAGATTCCACGTTCTTTCTGGATGTATCGATTCTCACTGACGTCTCTACTTGAAATGGTGGCCGCCGGAAATTTACGTCCTACAGTTACGAAGATATCAGCGCCTCTCGAAATAAGGAATCTTGGGTAAATCTTGTTAGTGAATCTGGTCTCACATTTAGTCTGGTGCCATGTGTCAGAAAAATCGTTCCCGTGGGCATTTCATGAACATTCTAGTTTCTTTGCAGAAATCTAATCGCAAAAAAGTTGTCTGTAATTTTTTCGAAGAATAATTGTCAAGAAAATAATAACCACGCCGACTTCAGGTTAAAATAGAAAATAAAGAAAACTACTTTAAAAATTGGCTTTGCCCAAATTTCTCTTGCTGCCCAAAAAATCTGAGTTGCCCAAAATTTGGGGGGGGCTGCAGCCCCCCCAGCCCCCCCGGCCCGTACGCCTATGCCAAAGGTACAAGAATTTCTTGTTTTGGGCGTGGCTTATTAAATTATCTTGACCCCTAATAGTAAAGAGATACAAAGACGGCTGCACTGAACATTGGCGTCCTACAGAGATCATAGGCTCGCTGCATGGTCCTCTGTATTTAATTTTTTGTTCCTTTTATTTGCAGAGCTTTATTTTAATGCCCTTAAAATCACCTCAACGAAGCCGTAAATATAGAGACTAGAATTTAAAATGAAATTAAGCACGCTATACTAAGTTAAGTCAAAGGTGTTTTTATTATCTCCCAGGGTTCCCTGGAAAGCGATCAAGCTAGATCAAAAGATACGTCAGCTCACAAAGGGGTCTTTCATTTATAAAAAAAATAAAACTTCTGGATTATCTCTAACGGGGCAAAGACTCTACTAATGGTTTACCGGTTTGTTCAATGCCAGTTTTGCTATCTAGTGGCAGTAGGCCATCTTTTTTTGAAACTGTCATTTTTCCATCCTTGAAGCTGCGCAGCTTAGCACTAGTTTGCTCATCACTTCCATACAGCTGTGACCCGTCCCACCAATGTGTGACATCATTTTGAAAGGTGGCGGGAGTGTCTTTGTTCTGTTGAGCGGAAAATACATTGGTATTCAGGTCAGATTTTGATTTGGTATCTTTGGTATCTGGCGTTGTTCATATGGCGCGCCATCTGTGTAAAATTACTTTTATATGTTGTCAACGTTTAGGATGATTTCTAGAACGTTCAAGAAATATTTTGGATTATTCCAAGCAATATTCTCAACACTCGATAAAATCGCGATGTTATACAATACCGCAAAAGCTCGAAATAACTCAGTGAGCTCTCTAATGGTCAGCTTGGGCTAAATGTGGTAACATTTAAAATTGACCGTGAGGAACGTTCATTTTTTATTAATTTGAGCACGATCCGGATCGTGAATGACCTGCTCTAAAAATTGCTCTACTTGTTAAAATTACCGAGGGACTGTTGCAGTTGTCTGGTTTAGTTCGTGGAATTTTCATCTCTCCGTGGTGTTGCTTGTAAAGGGGGTCGTCTTTGTCTAGGTCTATATTTATCCGGCGCGAGGTATCAACTGGTCCATGGTCAAACCAGTCATGCAGGTTAAACTGGATCCACCCTCCGGCTAACAGGTTCAGCTGCTTGGCGGGTATAAACTGTTCCCTTGTCATCAATCTTAGATAAGAAAAGGTATTTGAGAGAGAACACTTCATGAGATGAAGAAAAAGAAATCAATAATGCTGACGAGTTGATTAAGATCTGTTGCAAAACTAGAAGAAATTGAACTGAGATATCGTGATTAATTTCTATTTGTTTTAAAATTTTTCAAACCAGTTTGATTTTATTTTTCATTGCCCCAACTGGTTTGAAAAATTTTAAACCAAAGATAAAATTAAACTACAACATATACCTAGCAGCAACCCGCTATAGCGATCTCATGTTCAGTAAATCTTCTGTTCAATGTAGAGGTTGTATTAATGACAGTGGAGGCCCGCTCTACGGACGCCACTTTTCACGGACAGTTTTGTTTGTCCCGACGAAATATATATTAAGACAATGCGCGAACACTTTACTGTGACCCAAGTGAGGACATGATCTCATACAAAATTAACCTCTTTTTAAAGACACTTGTTCAGTACCTGCGTACTTTATTTTTAATTTGACATGGTTATGTACTGATTGCAATCTTTTAGAAAAATAGAAGTTTTCTACAAGACAATTGAAGAAAACACTTTTTTAAATGCAAGACACTATTTAAATAAGCGTTAGGTTTCTTCAGTTCGATTTTAAGTCAAAGTTAAGGAAATAAATAACGTTCTATTGCTGTCAAAATTGTATGCTTTAATGTTTATATTGATATAACACGTCTGTGACGTTTGTTTTGGAACACCACTTTATATGGACACCAGGATAATACGGACACTTTTACACGTGCACGTGTCCCTTTGGTGTCCGTATAAGCCGGGTTCCTGGCAGGTGAATGGCATTTTCAGTTTCAATTAGTTAAACGCTTCTTGTAGTTCTTGATTTTCAACTCACCTTCTGCTTAACTCTCTTGGACATGGCTCCAAAAGGTCTTTGTCCTCAAAAGTCTTGGTGCGGTTTACATTTCGGCCAAACCGGTAAAACCTGCTTCCTGAGGCCGGTTGATCCAGATCGTTGCAGGTTCCGTCATGGGTTCGCGTAGTCCTCATTTCTTCAGTACAGTACACTGTAAAGAAATGCCGCCAGCATTCACAAAATTAGTTTAAAATTTATTCCCAAGCGCAAATTTTGTCACACATCTGCTGACACTTACTGAATTTTAGCAGAGAATATAAATTTTAAACTAGGTTGAAGAGACAGACAAAAGCTGCAACGGGCAGTTATTTTATTATTCTCTATATGTTGTTGAATGAATGGCATTAAAACCGTCTGGTTGCCTCAATCAAGAGTTTTTAAACAAATTCGTCACCAGGATTTTGATCAACCGCCTTGATTATTTCAATAACGTCAGAAAAAAATCAAAACCAATACAACAATGCTAAAAATGGGTTTAAAAATGCTGTATATGGCCATGAGAAATCTGGGGACGAGACGCGAGACGAGGGACGCGTATCGCCCCGAGATTTCCCACGTGCATTTTCACAAGTGCTTTTCTCGATTCACGGTCGACGGACTAGGAGAAAAAGAAGGTCTGCTAGTAGTCTATCCCAGGAGAGTATAAGATTATCTAACAGAAATGATAACGCATAGCCTACGTAAAAGTAGCTGCCACAATTTTAAATCTATTTTTCAAATCTTTCTTACTTGTTCTGAAAACCTCAATGTGCGAAGAAGGTTCACATCCAGATTTGAGTTTCTTGCACCTTGATCTTGGCTTGGTTTTACAGCTTGTAGATTTGGTTTGAGCGTACGTCATGAAATGAGTGCCGCAGAAACATTTGTTGCAGTGGTCAAAGCCTGCATACGGGTATCTGTTGTCTTTACAATGCTTTACGCACTCGTCCGTCGTGAGTCCGTCTTTACTCTCGTACAAATGGGAAAACGGTGAGCACTTCTTGTTGAAGAAGAAGCCCAAAGATACGTGACCTGCGATAAAAGGTAGTACATCTCAACATGATAAAACATGTTTATAAGCCAACTGAGTAAAGAGCCAACAATCGGTCACGTGACCAGTCAAAGATAAGAAATTTCTGACTGCAAATCAGAAATCAGAAATGTCGAGGTAATTTATTAAATATTAGATTTGTTTTGATTGGAAGAAGGAATATTCCTTTCAAAACCATATAATGGTTCGACTGACAGGCGTAGGGCTTTTGTAATACCAGTTTCAAATTTCAAGTATCTTGCATTGATAGAGCTTATTTCTGACGTTTGTGAGTTCAGTCTCTGTCAAGAAGAAATCAATTTCTGAGAACACGTCTGGTTGGCCTTTAGAAATTCAGTTTTGACAAAAATTAACGGTATTAAGAAATAGCCGATACCAATATTTCATAAAAGTCACTACTTTGACTCCAGGCGGATGTATTTTTAAAGCCTTTTTGTAATAGAAAATACCTCTTAAACGTTATTCACTTCCACGCTCCAATATTTACCTATCACTGGGTCCTGGCAGTCGTATTTGGGTCCCCTGACTTCGCATGGATAGCTATCAAATAAGTTGTTGTTCATCAAGTAATCTCGTTGTTGAAACTGATAAAATATCATCAAAACGATTGGTAGTTTCCACCAATAAGGTAGCTTTTGAAGGAGTGCTTGTACAAGCTTCGCCAGCATAAGAAGAAGCTGGTTCATTTTGACCTGCGAGAAAAGACGAAAATAGAAAATAAATGCGCCCACAAGTAAGATTTTAAGAGTGTTAAAGTATTGTTCCTAAGCATAAAAAACAAATAATAGAAAAATTGCGCAGCTGTGTTGTAGTCTTTGTTTAAATCCAAACAAGTTGAGTGAATGTGGCGTAAGGGTGTTATATACAGGCCAATGAATAACATTCCTAGCCAATCAGAACGCGCGCTTTAGTGTTTCCATTACAATGTCAACTGAATTTACTAAGCTGAATTAAGTTTGATTTTAATCGAGTTACATTGTACGAATAATGATTCAAAATTATGTATTCTTACTGCAAAATGTTCTGTACCATATCTTTTAAATTAGTAAAGTACTCTTGATTTACGTTAAATGCTTATAAAATTGCAATTCGGCATCATTTTACGTTCGTTTCGAATGCTCATTTTTAGAAAGTGCGAAGTTATCTACATGGCAACCTGCTCAGATGATTATTTTTCACACTTGGTTAATACGGTGGGTGGAAGGGCCGAGGCGAGTTAACTAACCCACTTGTTTTCCCACGCACCACAACGGTTTCCTTAGTAACGAATCCCATGATGCACGCCCACTTGTTTTTTTTTTTTTCAAAACTGTACCACATTTTAGTCTTAAAATCAATGGACGAAGCAAATAATTGCAGTTTATTCAGTTTTTAAAAAGAATTGTGAAGTTTAAAATAATCCATTGGGAAGGGGAAATTCTCTTCGTCCTTGGCAACTTAACTAAAGATGAAGCATGTCGATGACTGTGTTTTGAAGCATCAAAGTGCGTTCAATTTTTTTTTTCAAAGCAAAACAAAACCTTCTTCATTTTGGAATTGCCCAGTTTGCAATTCCTTTTTGTTGCATTAGAGAAATAATTTAAACTCGATTAAATGACTAGGCGGGTGTCATAAACAGAGAACTAAACCATAAAATTAACAGCATGATTTAGTGTTGTTTTGTCCCTTTTTCTTGTTGGCATATCATGCTTATCTATCTACAAAATTAAAATAAACAAGCAGCGCGATATAACTTTTTAGAAGGGTCGGGAGATTAGTCTCTACTGAAAGAAAAAGAGGTTTTTCTGCGTCGGTTAAGTGAAGTCATTGAGTTTTTATCCAGGGTATAGCTTATTATCTTTTTAATGCCTTTGGATAATTACAGTTCTAAATGAATAGAAATGAACTGAAATAAAAGACAAGAAATTGAATTGACAAGAGTTTAAAAGGAAATAAATTACCTGGTTATTTCTTAGCTGTACTTACCGAGTTTTGGTGTCAGATTTCAGCTTCAGATGTGAAAGATACCTGAAGGACTTAACGTCAGACACTAGCGTTGCTTGGCCACTGAGTGCTATACCCGCAGACGACAGAAGATAAAAACTAATCACTGGTCGTTATAGCAACAGTTGAAATTAAGTTGCAAGAATGCATTGGGCCATTTGACTAGTTTCCCGGATGCTATAAGCTTTTAGTTCCAAAACGTGTCACATGACTGAAAAGAAAACCTTTTTAAAGCTTCGAAATGAGCTTTTAATTTTTTTAATTAAGACCTCAGTCTGCCAGTACTGTGTTAGTGAACATTTATGCAGTATCATGTTACAGAAATGTGATTTTGATTCTGCCAAACTTGAAGCCGATGTAATAAATAAAGTAATATATAACAATGGAAAATAAAACTAGGAATAAAAGGCTGCTTTGTAAGAACACGAGAAAACAGGTCATTAAAACTTACAAAATGTCAGTAACAACAACAACCTTTTTTTTTTGCCAATTAAATAGAAAAGTACAGCATAACTATAACTAAAATAGGAAAAAAACTACTCAGAATAGAAATAAACTAAACGAGCTGAGTAGTTAAAAAAATTTAATAATGATGAGAAATGAGAATTGTTCATTCGAATTTCGACCACTTTAACTTGAAGTTCTTCTCTCAATTAAAATAATTTTTCTGCGACTTCTTTCAACTGTTTCAATGTGGCGCAAGCCAGGAATGCGAAAGCGCTGTTGATAATGTAACCGTTTACTCCTGAATATTGACCTCATTCACCCGGTTCAATGTCCAATTTACACTTCGTAAAAATGCAACACACATAAAAGGTATATATAGAGAAAATTAAAGCAGTCAACAAATCGCAAGCATGCACAAGTTTCAAGGTCAAGGAATTTCTGTAAGAATATCCTTACTGTCAGATATCGTTTTATTATCAATCAATATTACACCAATTTGTCTAGAATTAAGCGGACTAACTGATGCCGGAAATATAATTTCTTGTAAAAAAAATTATGACAGGCTGAACAGAGGCAAGTAAGGAAAACATATCAAAAGCAAATTGTTAATGTACTATTAAATAGTAAGGGAAATAAAAACTCACCGTTAACACCCTGTGTTAGTAGATTGTGTAAGTAAGGTGCCCCAATGACCCTTTTAAAAAAGAAGTTTGCAACAGATGGAGTGAAAGTGTGTCGTTTTCCTTTTTAATTACGTGTTACAACGATGAACTGCTGTTTGGTTCACAGAGATGTCAGCTGACCAGTAGGATGCCTTTTTTGATTGACAGAACGCTTGAATAGATCAATATTAATCAAACTCTTTGAGCTCTACAGAGAAATAGCTATTCTATTGAAAAAGTGATTAACAGAAGATATATTGTTTAAAATTGATGCAGCATTAATACTTTTATCGAGTCGAATTAAATTTTCTGTTAAAAGAGATAAAAAAGTCCAATTTTTTCCCGTTTCTCTCACGATCGACATTCAGGCCGTAAAATTAGTAAGAGAAGTAATACAAATTGAAATACCCTCAAAAAACAGTGCTTATTTATGAAAACAAATCAGGGATTTGGTGTCCTTCCACTTATAGACTTGTTGAAATCTTTTATCCCCAGGATATTAAAAACGTCATTAGCAGCTATAGAGTTTTTTACTTGTGTCCGCATAACTTAAATATTTGTTTTAAATATGACCCTTTATTTTTTTTTGTTCACAGCGAAAAAGATGAAAAAAAAATGTAGCATTAATAATGGTCAGTACTGAAGTGTCAAAATTTTTCTATCTCACTCTACATAATGCTTGTGATCAGAAGCCACCATGCCCCCCTTGTAGCCACTTTTTTAGAATGTTTCTATGCAACCTAAATCTCTTTTCATAACGCTAGTTGAAACAAGGGAATATTTCTTAGCTTGCTTACAATTTTTTTATTATTCGGCACTTTTTTTCTTTTTTTATCTTCTTTTTTATCTTCACTTTTATCTTTTTTATCTTCTTTTTTTATCTTTTTTATCTTCCCATTTAGGTCTATTTAAGACTCCTTATAAAATCTGAAGTTATCTGACAGAGAGAAACCACGGTGGGAATATTTATTAGTGTTTCCTCCCCCATTTAAGACGTTTTCAAAGCTGGGGGCGGAAACAAATGATGTCCAATAAACAGTACACTTTTAAAGATCATTAAAACTTGAAATAAACCCCCACCGACAACAGTCACACTATTCTGTTGTAGTATATATTTTAAAATAACTGCTACGCCTGAAAGCTGGGGGCGGAAACAAATGATGTATCGTAGTCTCTCTTATTCGAGAACGTTAATTTCGCTTACAGTCAGATTGCAATTAGCCGTCTGAATTACTATAGTAACTAATGTTTGTGAGGGAAGGACTGGTGAATAAATTCAATAGCTATATATATCTACCTAGCCTGCGACGTAATCTAACTCCGGCTAGACTACGGAACAGTGATAAAGCAGTGTACTAAACGTCTCAATCATTGCTGTAAATCAGTTCGTAAAAGCGCTCTCACGTTGATTCGAATTTACAGAAAACCTCTGACTCACGCTCTCGGGATTCACGTTGTTAGAAGAAATTTGTCGAAAAAAATGCAGAATTCCTCTGAAAGAAATTAAAAAAAAAAAAACAGCCAACACCACATTTGACACTAAGGAATAACTCACTTCGAGAAAGAGTGGCAGCCTGGACCGAGAGTGTCGGCGCGAGTGATTGTAGGATTATTTAGGGGGAAACAAAGAAAAATGGCAAAATGGAACGCTTAATATACGATAATGGTTTCAGGGTTAAATACCAAACCAGATGTACTTTTCCTCGCAACTTTGTTGTTGTGGCGCAATGTTCCAATGTCGATTAGGAGTTTCCTCCAGTGACTTGCAAATTCAACTGAAATTTTCTAGAGCAGTTGCAAAGGTTCCGGCCGGTTTATTTTTCGTAAACTGAAATAATACCCCTCTTTGTCAAAGGGAAGAAACTTATAATTGCTCTGATGTCGTCGACTTTTAATCAACGGACTGCTAGAAGTAAGGAGTAAGCGCAGATTGAGCTCGCCAAATTGAAGGAAACAGCATTCAAAATTCAATTTTGCTCTGCAAGCTGCGGCTTTTCAGAATTTATCTGAAACGCGGTTTCCAATTTAACGGTGTGAGCTCAACCGGTCGCTAATTTCAAGCGGTCTGCGGCAATGATAAACAATCGGCCTAAGGCAATTTTTTTCTCCATCTCTATTTAAACTGGCATTTTCTTAGATAAAATCATCCGTACTGATAAAATGTTTTCAATCGCCTGCAGCTAGTTCCCAGACTTCTTCTTGTTCGAACAAGGGCTCGTCACCAGGCTTTAATGAGGTATAAATATGTGCACACAACTTGACATAAAATACAAATGACTTGATGTATAAAAATATACCGCGACATTAATATATAAAAAATGGAAATGAATATAAAAGATTTGATGTATAATAATATATATTGACATCAGGAGCATAGTGATGTGCTCCTGCATAAATATATTGAAACTTGACATCATGAATATCACTCTTGCGAAGCGTGGCGTATACGCCATATACTGGCAGCGATAATCAAACCGAGATTTTTCTTAGAGACACTTTTCCCCCCTGGTTATCATTTTTTCCTTAGATATTACCGGTTTAGATTGAAGTCGTGGAAGTAGTTGTACCACAATGCGCCTGTGCCGGACCGGATTTTATAGCACAGTTGTTACCCATCTCTGTCTTTTGAAGTAAAGACGATGTTATCAATCAGTCCAATTGATGATTCACTTCACGCAGCTATCACCCCGCATTATTCAAGAAATTGATATGAAGAACGCGGGGTTTAAAATTCTAGTTCCTTTAATATTTAAGGATATACAATTGTTGGAATAGACTGCTTACCTTAGTTTTTCCGGCAAAAGTATATCCAAACTACAGAGAAAGATTTTCGTTTCGTTCTGCGATTTATACCATGCCAAAGAAAATACAGCCAATCAGAATACAGGAAAACCGTTGTATATTCGACGGTATTCAACCCAACCTTCCCATAGTGCGCTGCGACTGTATTCTCGACGAAATTTAGTAAGCGTATTTCCTATGGCATGGTATAAAATAGTTACACAACACTTTCTCGTGGTATACTATGGAATATCCCACTTGTCACTTGTATTTTCTTGGCATACACACTCGCCTAAAGGCTCGTGTGTATACCGAGAAAATACAAGTGACTCGTGGGATATTCCATAGTATACCACTCGAAAGCGTTGCATAACTAGTATGTATATCATTCGGCTTCTCGCTGTTGCCTTCTCAAGTAAAAGTGAAACAAAAAGGGAAAACCGATTTAAAGGGTGGATTCGCACTTGCGGACAGGTTTGGTAACATTTGGTAGATTACATCATTAATGTATCAATTGTTGCATAACACGAGTGCGAACTACGGTTTTTGAGGTGGAAAACTTGTCCAACAATATGTAATAACAAAGAAGCCGTTGTCCTATGCTTTGTCTGCGTTGCACGCGCAATACACTTTGTAATAAACCATGGCAAAAACAAGTGCGAGCACGTTGGTTGGACTGGGACAAATTTTGTCAAAACGGGCAAAACTTCAAAGGAGCCGTCTTCCTGCACAAAAGCAGGACAATTCAGGACAACAGGCATTCCCATGCCTTTTGTGACTCCGATAACAATACTTTTTTGATTGGCCGTTGAGTTTCTCTGATAATTTAGACGCGGCCTAAAATACCAGGAACAAGAGCATTGAGGTTTTACACGGCACAATGACGGTGAAAATAGATGTTTTATTCACCCCCTGCCCCTGAATTTTTCGGATTCCAAATCGATCGGGAATACACGGTCCCACAAGCTTAGAGCTTTAATTCTTACCGTGTTTAAATAAATGTAATTTATTTATTTATTTTATTTCATTTTATTTTATTGTGATAGACATTCCATGCGAGAAATAGCGACACAACAAAATAGGCCTGTTGCAACTATAATTGAGATGGGGTGGCGTCTGGAAATTAGCCAGGGGTCTCTACACAGCAGAGAAGGGCACTTCAAGCAAACTAGTAATTAAAGGAAGGAGGAGGTCGGAGCATAAATCAGGGGGAGAGCGGTACGGGCTTATAATCCTAATGCTAATTGTCCAAAGACAGATGGGAGGAATTGAGGCATTGTTGCAAATTTGGACACGAATACATCAGTAGTTTTCCTTAAATTTTTCTGTGTTCTCTGCTGTTTTTCTCCTGATCATGTTCTACGATATTGCTGCTGGAACATTTCAGCTTAACTGGATGCGACTGCATCAGAAATGAGGAAACCACGAAACACATTTTAGATTCTTTGATAATAAATAAGCCCAGACAGAGTTTTGTCACTCAGAGTTACAGTTTATTTTTATCGTTGTCATTATATACCTTCAAATACAATTATAATATTATATATTTAAACACTTTTTACTCTTTTAACTACAACCTTTAATCCAGATCCCTCGTTCAGAAATATTGAGATATTCAGTTGAATAAATTAAAAACTGTTTTTAATTTTTATACATCGGCGGATGTATAGAAACGAATCTACGGTATGTTTGAATTGTTTTAGAACTATATCACTATGAGTGTTTTAATGGAAAACCATCTGTCAAAAATGATTTAGAGATTTATTTATGTTTAGGAAAGCCTCTTTCTCTTCCGAGTTTCTATTCCTATTCTGGACATAATTCGTCATACCACCGATCAGTTTCCCTGCAAATGATACCGTTGTCTAGACCAAAACTCTGATTTATTTTCTCTATCCCTGACTAAACTGCTTGAAAACCATACCGTTCACAGCGGCATATACCAATTTAGCTCATGTCTGGGAGTGCCCCCCACCCCCGGGGAAATTTAGGTTGAAGCTGCTTGGGCTTGAAACACCACTGTAAGCAAATAGTTAGCTACTCAAAGGAAGTTCAAATACTTAAAACGTCAGCGAGCTTTCCACTTTGTTATGGCGGCCAATTCTTAGAAGGTTTTTATTTATTACACAGATTGTGGGTTAAATAGTTTGGCTTTAAGTTTAACGATAAATCATTGGTCAGGAAGAAATAAGAACTAAGGGATCTGCTTCTTTTATTCCGTTATTTATTCCATACATAAAAGGCGTTTTTAATATTTTGCATGGAGCTGCTCAGACCGGCTACTTCAGGAAAGTTTCGTAGCAGTATTTTCTTCATGGTGGAGTTTTCAACCCAATCCAGTCCTTCTTTAGTGTAATACTCTTCTTTGTAATCAATAGTCAAAAATCTATTGGAAAAATCAATGTAGTAGAAGTTTTAGAGATTATCAATGGGGCAGGGTAAATCCTTAACGGAAGAGAAAAATGTTTATATTTATGTTGTGTGAGGCGCGGTGGCCTAATGGTTATCGCGCTGGACTACGGATCGAGCGGTCTGGGTACGAGCCCTGGCCGGGGTAGGCCTTTCTCGATTATGCTAGCATTTTTTCGGCATTTTTTGGGAAAACGAGCATTTTTTTCGTTTTTTCTTGAAAAAGAATTGCTAGCATTTTCTGTCATTTTTCATGACTGTGATCCAGATTTCAGCACTCAGAACTTAGAAGGATAAATAACCCCAAAGTTTCACAATTTTGCTTACTTAATTTGATTGTTTTCTGTCTGTTTCGACTGTTTGTGCGCTGTGTTACTTGTGTACTTGTGTTGTGTTACTTGCGTGTGTGTCTTTTTTTAAAGAAATCAGGCGTTATTTTAGCATTTTTTTGGCTTTATGCGAGAATTTCTAGTAGCATTAAATGCCAGTTTTACTAGCATAATCGAGAAAGGCCTAGGCCGGGGTCACTGCGTTGTGTTCTTGGGCAAGACACTTTACTCTCACAGTGCCTCTATCCACCCAGGTATATAAATGGGTACCGGCGAATTTACTGCTGGGGTAGCCCTGCGATGGACTAGCATCCCACCCAGGGGGGAGTAGCAATACTCCTAATCGCTTCATGCCACTGAAACCGGGATAAGCTGCAGCCTGATGGGCCACTAGGCTCGAACGCAGACTTAAAAAATGACACACAGATAGGGAAGTTTTTATCGTGTAAACGAATCAAACGCGTACCAAGATTTTATCGCTAGGTCTCAATCACTGTTTGAACATTTCTACGAGAATTCAAGATACTATTTTAAAATTATATGTTTAACTGTGTTTGAAATAAGCATTGCCTACCTGTCAGTCCTCAGACGGCGGTTTGCCATACATAGGAAAAGGTGAAAGGGAGTATCCCCGAACCCAAACCCTTCAGGACGCGCCTCGGCCAGAGAACCAATCAGAAGGTCAACGTCTTCAATGTTGTCGTTATACGCCTGTCTGAGTTCCGCAGCAGTCACCGTGTCATTAGTGAGTTTCTCAAATGTATCTGGTGTTGTCAAGTTCAGCAATCGTCGGAACTGGTTGTACCGTGGGACCCCTCTCTCGCGGTCTCTTAAAATGTCAATCGTTGCCAGGTCAAGAAGCTGAAACAAAACATGAAGTAAAAGAGTGAAATCCAAAGTGATTGCAAAGTAAAGTTTTGCACAAAGCCACAAAATCGGAGCATGTTAGAAAGGATGATCCTAGCGGTGGGATGGGCCAAATGCAACTCATAACATGCAAATTGAAAGCTGAAAACATATGTTGCTCGAAGGATCTTAGTACTAGGATGATATAAATAAAATAAATAAATCAACTTTGTTTAACGAGGGTAGCACGTAACAGTCTTGCAACTGACAAACCTCGGATTCCCGATCGAATTGGAATTTAGAAGTGTTGGTTTTTGTGGAGGGAGGAAAACCAGAGAAACCCGGAGAAAAACCCTCGGAGCAAGGACGAGAACCAACAACAAACTCAACCCACAAATGACGCCGGGTCCGGGAATCGAACCCGGGCCACACCACTGCGCCATCCCTGCTCCCCTATATATGAAAGGAGGGTATATGAAAGTAGGATGATCCTCTTTCCATGTAAATGCGGCCTTACTTAATTAATTTGCGGTTTTAACTTGGCGTCACGGAGTCTACAAGAATCCTTCCGCAGGAAGAAGCACGTGATGTTCGTGAGAGTAATAATCTGCGCAAGCGCTTAGCGCCAAAAGTTTTGTCCCTGAAAGAATTGTACCACAAGGAGAGCATAACTCTTTCTGAAACAATATATACTTTTGTCCTCTTCATATGAAAGTAACGTGGATATACTTCCCGTTTTATCAAGGGCACAGAGTCACCCCCTTCACAGGAATAATTAATTAACTGATATTAATTAATTAATTATTAAAGTTTACACCTTAGTCGGTTAGCGGATGAAGGTGTTAGCGGGGGACATCGCCAACAAACCATCACAAAAGTGTATTCTGAACTAAAGAGGAAAAGGCTAAAAAGCAGTGTTATGTTATGAATGGCGAGGGTTCTCCGTATCTTTATGCTTGATAATGTGGTAACAAACTCGAGGTGCCGAGAACACATAGAACAACTTTCTAAAGGCTTGCTTAACGTCATTGTTCGGCCAGTCACTCTCATCACTTTCAACGAGTTAACCCATTAAAATATCCTACGAATACTACTTGATATGAAGCCAGGATGCAAGTCAGCATTTATATATACAAAATGGATACCCGACTAAATATATTTAGTCGGGTATCCATTTTGTTTCATTACAAATCCGCGAATATGATTGGTTCTTTGTCGTTCGTTTAATTACTTATTGAAGTGGCAATCGCGCGCGCGTTGCTTGTTACTATATGGAGTAATGTCAAATCGGTGGTGCATCGCGGCTGACAATCCGTTTATAGCTAATTCGAGAAAAGTTCTCGGAAAAAGGGAAAAAAGTGCATGCGGCAAAACCGAAAGGTTGTCTGCGTATGCATATGTATTTAGCATACTGGCCTCGAGGAAATGTACAGGTTTGAACTTTTGCACGTGAAGATTTTCTCCTCCTCTCAGGAGGCCTTTTTCTGTAGCTTTTAAGGTCGCGGGGGATACCAACAGCATGAATAAATTCATGAAGGGAAATTTTGCTTGACCTGCATCTTTTAAAACGCTTATTTCTCGGCTGTTATGGGTGCGATTAAGCTCAAAATTTACAGAGACATAACGAAATGATGAAAGATTGTGAATGTCATCTTTTATTTGGTAGATTGCATTTTACGGCGATGTTATAGCCTCGTTAGTGCCAAATTGGGAAAAACATGATTTTGTGGCAGAGTTTGCGGAACGAGTAGGAGACAGCACACTGCGATTTTGACAAAAACAAATCAGTCAATACCTCTAGAGTGTCATAACAGAAGCGGATTTTTTAATTTAAAGTTTGCCAGCAAGTTATGGCGGTTTAAGTGCGCAAATTTGAATTTAATGTCTTCTACCTCTTTCTAAAAGCGCTCTTTTAAAATTCCGCTTCTGTTATGACACACTACAGTATTCATAGTTTACCTATCTGCAGTGGCAAGTCATGAAGTTCTGTATCCGCGCTGTATTCTCTGCCACAAAATTGTCGGAAAAGTCCAAACTTTGAGATTTCCGAAGGTGTCCCGACCTAAATACGATCATTTTGCCAAGGAGAGATGTAATTATGGTAATTATATTCCACGCTTTTATGGTGAGAATAATGCGTTTTCAAAAAGGACACGATTGTTTATGCCGAATATTTTTGTGATTACTCTGAGAACACTAGTTGCAGAAATAGTCAAATTTAAATAAAAATAAGCTCAAAGACTTCCTACAATCTATATGAACGTATATCGCTAAGTGTTGTTTTAAATTGGTTAAAATATCAAAGAAACAGGGATTTTTTACAAATCACGCGCACGCGCCCATATTGAAACGGAAGTTTTAACGCTGTTTTCGGTCGTTCGTCCGTATACACTTATAGAGGGGGAACCACGCTTGCAGCTACGGGAAGTTCAGGATCTAACACAGCAACAACAGTCCTTCGGAACGGCAGAGAATACGCAGTTACTTGGCTCCAACAACAGAGATTTATTCCAATAACGTAACCAACAGTAATCAACGGGATGTTTGTCTAACCGGCGTCCCACCACCGGGGGTGCTAGAACAGTACCAAAGATCACCAAAGAATATTTTACAGTGCAGTTCTACTTATTGAGAAACTGCAATACTAACGCATTAGGTAATTTCATAAAATAGTCTAACTTAAGAATTATCTAATACATTTCAGGAAGGCCTATTGGCTATAACGGAATGTCACTTTTACAAAATTAATCACTTACAAAGCAGTGCAGGTAGATAACAGTTAAACAAAAGGCAAGTGCGGGTTCCGTTACACTTGAACGCTAATTACAGTTATGATCTTCAACACAACAACAGGTGACTGCTACGGTTAATGAACTGGAACATTAACCTGCTACTTCAAAACCAAAACAATAATTTCTATGTTGGATTTTTCTATCTTTTAACAGCGAATGCGAATAAATAAAATTAAACCAAATAATCAATTTTCCTCTCCTTACAATATTTTTCTTCAGTCATAAATATCTCGTAAAGTTGTCGATGTGAGTCGTTGTACTTCGTGCATACGCTTTAAATAAATGCATAATGATGAGCCTAAGGTGTCCCCCGCGACCTTAAGCTACAGAAATTAAAATTACGTTAACTGTTGCATGTCTTTGAGTTTTTAGCGTGGCTTAAAGTAGCTTGTTTCCACTTGTCTGAAGACAAAGAAAGCGTGCAATTTCTCGTTTCTCGTGTCGTCATCTTATTAGTATTTAGCACGTGCAGTAGCTCTCTACTACTTCCGGTCTTGTCGCGTGCACTTTAGTGCTTTTTTCCCGACAACCTTTTTCGAATTAGCTGTATATAAAACCAAGGCTTGAAGTCTCACTGTGTGAAAAGATAGCGCCGTCTTACCCGTCCTCCTTTCTGGTGTTTTGGAATCTTTAGCTCCATCAATGTTGTGGGATAGTTATGTAACACGAGCTGTCCTGACTTCTCTACTCCAAATGTATACAGGATGTCCTCCAGATCGTTGTCGTCAAACACACTACGAGCATTTTCGAAAGAAAAGTTGGGAAGGCTGTACCCCTTTCCACTGTAAAGGCCTGTATAAAAGCATAACAACAACACTAAAATGAGTTAGGGGACCTGGGTTACTTGTATGATGTGTAATGCACTCAAAAATGTTTCATCTACCTTAATACAAGAAACTCTCGCAACAAGTTAATTTCGCGACTTTGGGACACTTATATTTGTGACTTTTGGAGAGTTCATTTGACCTTTTTTTTATTAAATTAGTCGTTTCTTTTATTCCGCGACATCGAAACACGAATAATTTAGCATGTTTACTGTCACGTATGTGAAGTAATTAAGTGCTGTTTCGTGATTCATCAGAAAAATCATGGGTGATGTTCTTTAAAACCTTCCTTCCTACGTCATAACCTTATCTTTCTAACCGCTGCGACGTCACTGAAATTGTCAACCACACACAGATTATCTGTCTTACGTAACGTTCATTTCTACAAAAAGAATTGTAGGCTGTTGAAATGATCTCGCAACACCGAAAAGTATACATTTAATTCTTTACCTGTATTCATTTGACGTATGGCAATAGTATCTGGTAACAAGGAATGCATTCTGTACACAGACACGAATTCCTCAGTCAGAGAGAAAGGAACCCCTCTATAGTCCGGCGGGTTCCCTATATGTGAGGGAAAGCTATTTTCTCCTAAGCTAATATTCATGTCTTTCAATAGCTTGACGACCCGTGTACTAAGCTTGCCATACCACTGTCCTATCAGCGATTCGTGAATGAAGTCCGTGTTCAGTATTGCAGCAGTCCATTCCAGGGTGTGAATTTGCACTATCTGAGCTGTATTGATGAGCCTGTCGTACAAACGAAACAAAGTTTGTTTGGGCAAGAAAGCGGGCTAAGCATTTTAACAATGTGTGCCTTAATTTCAAGCGTGAACATAGAAATGATTGTGTCTAAGTAAAAGTTTGCCCATTAGTTGGTCGAGACATTTCCGATTTCAGGGATAAGAATAATCCTCTTTAAACTGGTTTGAGAACCGGCTGAAACTTAAAACCAATAAAAAGTAAGCATTATTGCGTACGATCATAATACTAATATCCTTATGCTATGTTCTAAGAAAGGCGACGGCTAAATGCTTAGTATGTTTGGTGTGGCCAGGGTCATTGGGTTACCTAGGCTGTTTTCATAAGCATTACGGACGATACGGTATACCTTATTATAGAAAATTAACGCTTGTGTTTATTAAAGTATTTGAAATAAACGCGACTTAAATTAACGCGAATCAAAGGAAAATTACTTCCTAATAAAGGAAATTAACGCGAAAGAGAGGGTAACATTTCAAAATAAAGAAAATTAAAGCAACGTACACAAAGAAAAGGTCCCAGGGGGGTACTCCGACTTGTAAATGAGGGGGATGATCGAATGAAGGCAAAACTCAGGACCCAAAAAAATCCCTAAGTCTTTTGACATTACCCAAAAAAATCCCTGGACCAAAAATAACCTCTAAAAAATTCCTTGTCAAATTACCCCTAAATTGCCAGGAGGGGCAATAACGTTTGTGTTTGATTATTCATCATATCATAAATACGCCAAGGCCGTGCCACGGCACTTTAGTTTGTTTTTTATACCCTAAAAGATCCCCTATTTGAATCAAGTCACCCAAAAAAATACTTGCCAAATCTTCTTACCCAAAAAAATCCCAGAATCGAAAATTTCAAACCCAAAAAAATCCTTCGATCATCCCCGTCATTTACAAGCCGGAGTACCCCCCTGGGGAAAAGGTACGCTTCGAGCGTACCTCACATTTTCAGTGATACCGGTATATTTTCACCCTAATGAAATAATGCTTTTTCCAGGGAGATTAGAACGTCTGGACTGTATCGAGAAATCGAGCCAAAATAATGGAAATTAAGGTCACGGATATTAACGCTCCACTAAATTAACGGCGCGTAAATTAACGTTAACAAAAATTAACGCGACTTAAATTAATTTTTGAAATTCGCGTTAATTTCATGAAGCGTTAATTTCCTATAATAAGGTATTCTCGCGCGTTCAGGAATCAAACGCAAGTACTTGAGAAATGTTACTGTATGCATCGTGACTCTAAAGTGCTGAGCGGAATTTTATTTTAAGGGGGTTGGGGGTTGAAAGTAGCCTTCAATGGACTAAAATCCCATCCAGTGGTGATTAACCATTTGCCTAGTCGCTTCATGCCACTGCAACCAAACCAAGGTGGCTGACAGGAGGATCTGAATGGAGGTACCTCGATAACACTAAACACTTAATTTTTTGGCTCTGTAACATGAAACAGTAACATTTTAGGCATTTTAACACTATCATTAAACAGTTCACTGTAACAGTAAATTTTATCTAGAAAGAAACAAAAAACGGCTCTAAAAAGGCCAATCCTGTATTATTTTGTTTAGTATATGAAGAAAATTTGGCCATTTTCCGACGATTTCCGATCAGTTTGCAAGGTTTCCGAAGACTACCGAATATTCCCAAAACCTTTTGAAGATGTCCGAAGACTACCGAAGGTGTCCTGACTACCGAAGATTTTCGAGGAGAAATCCGAAAATTTCCTCTAAGTTCATGAGTGATTTTATCCGATTTTTGAGGAGCAGATAAGAATTTACAATGCTAAAATGCTTCACGAAAAACCCTCCAAACACTTGCTTAACAGTATTTTCTCCGGAAAAAGTAAACATTAAAAAATTGGCCAATGTAACAGCAAACACTATAACACAAATTAAGGGCAAATAACACTAAACACTAAACCCCATTCAGACCCTCTGACAGGCTTGTCCAATCACAAGGAATGGAGAAGCCGAATGGATTGGATTTTATTGTCTTTTTTGTACCTTGCTGTTTGAAAGAGCTTATCATCTGTCCAGTCAGGGTGATTCTTCAGCAGCATGTCGCAGATTAAGTTGTGTTCTCTTGTGAAAAGGTTGTGAAGAATGCTTAATCCAACCCACCAGTTTTTGGAGAAACCTGCGTAGAAATAAGTAATAAGGAGATGCTCAGTTTTAAATTATTAAATGTTTCAAAGTTTTAAAAGTAATAGGGGAATCTTTGTTTACAATATTTGCCTCATTAGCATTGGCGCTTCACTTTCTGATCGAACTATAAAAATAACAAATATAAATATTGAAAGTACATGGTACGATTAATTTTCGCTACAAATTTAAGCCTGATGTACTAAATACTTTCTCTGTGACGCAGGTTTGAAAACTTGATATTTTACAAAGAATGTATGGGCTCATTAGCGCTTTTGCCTCCCAGAAATTCCTCAGTGTTTGAATGCTTATATCTCCTTGAATATTGCACACAAACAGCTGAAAACTTTCGCTAATTAAGTTTCACAAGCTCTTTAAACTTCTGGAGTCACTTTGTATGTAGCATGATGCCTTTTCTACGCAAAGTTGCTAATGAGGAAAAATGTAAAGAGTGAAATCAGCAAAGATCGCCCTATTACCTTATTACATGAAATTTTCGCGACAGGTTAATCCAAAAATATCGCGAAATTAAAGTGACGTGAACAATAAGTTTCGCGAACATATCATGACGCGAAAATTTAGTGACTCACATTATTGTCAATAATCAAGAAAGCATAAGTTTAGTACTACTAAAGGGAAGAATTATCAATCTTAATGGATGTTGTCGTAAATTGACTCAAGAAAAATAACTCATGCACGTACAAGCATAACCTACTTGTAGACTTTGTGAGAACTGTTCTGTTGTTGCTATGGCCGAGATTTAGTCCCGCCCTTGCGTTTTTGTTAAATTTGACGTTATTTTTCCTTTGATGAAGTCGTTTTATTTAATTCAAGGACATTTAAAATAATATTACCAAGGAAATGCAAGTCGTGTCTCACTCAAAAACACGAAATTAAAGTGATTCAAAATACAAAAGTTTCGCAAAATCGCGAAATTTAAGTGTCGCGAAATATGCGCACCTCAAAATCGCAAAATTAACGTGTCGCGAAAATTTCATAGAATAAGGTACGCAGCATTACCAGTGATGTCGATGTTGGTCTTGGGATCCACAGGCAGTAAGCCGTCATCATCAACTTGCAGTTTACCGTTAACAAAGGAGCGAACAAGCGCATGCGTTTCTTTGTCACTGCCATACAGCTGTGAGCCGTCCCACCAGTGTGTGACGTCATTTTGGTAGGTGTCGCCAGTTGAACACGTGTCTGGTTTGGTACGGAGAATTTTCATGAAACCTGAAAATTAAAAACAAAAATGATACTATTTGGGAAAAGCGTAAAATAAATAAAGCTTTCGCTCTAGCATTTCCCTTCCCTCTATTATGTTAAATCATATGTGACTTTTGTCGATGTCCCGTTTTGTCGATGTCCCGTTCAAGTGCAATGTTTGCTGGAAATTACTTTGAATTACTTGTAACACTATTTTGAATGTATAAAAAAGGAACGTTTTAGTTAAAAGATAACATCTCGCGATACACGGTGAACAAATACTGCATTTTTCAAATTAACAATTTACCGAAAAAACGTTGATCATAAATATTGCTTAAAACGTGAACATAACGCGCATACATATTTCAGTTGATTGAGGTAGCTGTCAAAACTTTTTCTAAAGTTGTCGATATCTTTTACTGCAGCTTTTGTGATGAAATATTCAACACTTAGAGAAACCACTATTTTTACGACCGATCAAATGCCTGTTTCTGGCCTTCAAGAAACGAACAGGCACAGCAAACCGAGTGTAGAAATCGCTTGCTATAGTGAAATTTTATTTACAATACAATACAATACAAATTTTATTGTCCTCTCCCCATGGAGGCTTTTCAGGGACAATGAAAAAAAAGAGAATAAGTATAATAAATTGGCCATAAAAATTATTTACATTAAAACTATTTACAATGATATAATAAGGGATTCACTTAATTTAAAATGAGGTTGGAGCGCATTCCATAAAGTAACAGTTCTGTAATAAAAAGATTGTTGTCCCGACTTGGTCTTAAAAAGCGGTATGTTAAGCTGCGAAGAAGATCTCTGGAGATAAGATTAGATCGAAGATAGTTTGTTACTTGACCTGCCATAGATTTAAAGGTTAAGGCTAATTTACCCTTCATTTTAGAATGCAGTGGATCGTCCCGTTGAAGAGGAACTTTGATCTTGTTCTCCTTGATTGGTGTACCGTGATCAAACCAGTCATGTACCATAAACTGGACCCAGGCCACCGCAAACAGATTCAACCAGGGGACCTCAAGAAAATTCTTACGCTGTAACAATCTGCAGATCAACACAGACAATTTAGTCTTGCGTATTAGCGATAGAAAAAGCGTCACAACGATAAGACGGTGGTTGTGAAGTTTAATCCAATCAACCTTCTTTGCATTAACTTCCGTCTAGCAATCAATTAACACGTATCATAAGTGCATGAAAAAATGTACGTTGATAAATATTTTAAAAATAATCCATTAAGAAGAGTTTGTTCTTCTCTCGGCTACATTCTTCTGTTTGTTTAAGTAAATTAATACGTTATTATTGTTAGTTTCTACTTATTTTAGCGATTTAGGCTTAATGGGCGAAAATCACTAAATTCAGTACTCGCTTTAATTTGTCTCGATCAAATTAAAACTCTTGAAAACCAAGTAGCCCCCAACCCCACCCTTATCTTCTCAAAGGACAACAAAGTTAGATTTAGTCGACTTGAAAAGTTCTGTACAATTCAATGGTTGCTGGTAACTTTGTTCTTTCTGGCAATACTGAAACGTATTGTTCTTTTACTGAAAATCTATCGATCGCTAAATTAAATTGTCGCTAAATCTTGCTCAGAAAAAAGCGCTAAAAATAGTAGCCGCTAACAACAGTTAGTTAATGTAGATTCATAAGAAGCTGGCACTTGGCTTATTCTCTCTTTGAGTTACAAAAACTATTATGAGGACGATCGTGAACAAAGTGTAATGCAGCGAACATGTACGATAAAACAGTGGCTAGCAAGTGGACGAGTTCAGCGTTGCAACACAGCTAAGACTTAATAATGCATGAACCCTAAAACCTACTTTCTTGCTAGCATTCGTGGATTGGGTTGAAGGAGACGTGCTTGGTCGCTGTGGGAATATTTTAGTGGAACGTTCCTGCCAAACCGGTAAAACCTGCTTCCAGCAGCAGAGTTGTTGAGATCGTTACACGTTCCATCGATGGTACGAGCTGCTTTCATTCTCTCTGTGCAAAAGTCTGCGTAAAATAGAATGAAAAACGGATAACAAATCAGAGCAACTGTTGTTTATGTATGGAACATATAGTCATACCACTTAAAATTTATATCGCCTAAAAATCTAGAACACCTGAGAAAATTAATTGCATTATTTTAAGGCACAGGGAACGTTATTAACAGCATACAAATAGAAGTTATTTTGTCTGTAATAATTCTGTACAAGTTTTTAACAATTCAGTTGTTTGTAAAGTAAAGTAAGACGTCTGTTTAAGATTCAAGCAGGACAAATTTAATTTAAGCTTTTTAGACAGTTTATTTTATGTTTCTTTTTAATAAATTAAGTTAGTTTTAGCATTAGTTATATAAAAATAAATAAAATACACCAGACTTAATAACCTTTAGCAGGTGCAAATTTTAATCGTTTTCATTTATGTATGATCATCATCATCATCATCATCATCATCATCATCATCATCATTTTCATCATCATTGTTGCTGATGTGGTTACTCAAACTTACACGTATTGTAGAGGGAAGCGTAGTTCGTGTCCCCACATCGTTTCTTCTTGTTTCCTTTACACTTTCTTCGACATTTACAGTCTTTGGCCAACGCTTCTAATTCATAATCCATTCCACAGTGACATCTAAGATACAAAAAACGAACATTTGTCATGTGCCAGCGAAACTACTATTTCAAGAGATTTTGTAAAAGGATTGTTTGACAAAGGCACGCATTTCATACCTTATCGTACCGTTTTGGTATGTAGTGACATATGTCAGGCCTGTTTAGTTTTTCCATGTGAATGCCGCCGAAGAGTACCAAAAAAGTACGATTACATATAATTACCGTACCCAAATAAAGCCAAAAATTCGGCGAAATCATGTCAGTGGTATGATAGCGGAGCTTCCGCGCGCGCAAGGGGAGCCCCATACCTAAACTTTCACGTGTCCGACGGACGTGCGCCCCTACGTTAGTCCGTATACCGCTTGCACCCCACGTGTGCGAGCTGAGCCCCAATGCAAACCTTTACTTGATTTTCGTCGGAAATATTTTATTTAGCCATTCTAGTCCAACAAGAAGTTCTTTTGGAAAGCAAGCGATGTGTGTTTATTTACTGCCGGCACATTTGGCTACTTTTTCCAGATGCTTGACTTTTATCAAAGACACGCGAAACACTTAGGTGTCAAATAGCTTATAAATGAAAGAAAGACGGTAGAATAGCTTAAAAAAAGTAAGAAAATGTGCAAGTGAAAAAAAAGAGAAAGTGACCATTCACTGCCAGTACATTTCTGCTTCGCGATAATGCAAGAGCTTAAACAGGGGCACCCAACGGAATATTTCGTTAAAATATCTGTTCGGAAGACGATTTGAGATCTAGAATTTTCGGAACATTCATTGTAAATTTTTTTGCTTGCCTGCCTTTCCTAGGATTTTCGAATATCTAACGGCTTTTTTACTCTAAAAAGGTCACCTAGAATTTTCGGGAGCCTTTCTCTGGCTGGAATTTTCGAAAAGGTAAGTTTTGATCCCTATAACTTTCGGATCACTAGACTTTCAGCTAGGAAATCCGAACAGATAAAAAAAATTTAGGGGATAAAAATATGCCTATATCTACCGTTTAAATACTAAAATACGTTCAACGGTGCTATCTTTAAGTGGTTTTGAACTATATTCTCGATGGGTGCCCCTGCTTAAAGTTATTGTCGTAATCGGCACCGCGCTCAAGAACTCAATAGTTGTGGAGCTTCGCTTTTAGGCTTGACTAAATCTATTTATCACCGGAATTTATTATCGCTGCAAATGTGGTCATTAGTCAAGGCTTCTGATTGGCTAATCTTATTGGTTACGGTTAAAAAAGCGAATTGGTCCACACAATGTCTTGCTTCCCATTACTCATAACTATGACGCGTACTGTCTAGAAAGTCAGGCATTACGCGTGAACTGTTCGCTGAAAACATGTTCAAATAAGCCTGCTGATTACCGATCGGATTCGAGTATTTTGATTTTACATTATAAAAATCTTTTTTATATACCTAGTCCCTTTGTGTAAAGCTGCATATGAAAACATGTTAGTTTTACACTTGGCAATGCATTCCTCAGGAGTCACTGAAGCTAAAACCTGTTCATCAAATCCGTAATCGTCCAGCATAGATGCTTTAATGCAGCCTATGTATCCTTCCCCTAAGAAACGAAAATACAATTAACTGCATATATATGATAATGCAAATGCGGCCTTACACTACTGAAGACCTGAAAAAAAAATTTTCAGGCTCTGAGCGGGAGTCGAACCCACGACCTTTGCGTTGCCAGTGCAATGCTCTACCACTGAGCTATCAAAGCCACATGAGAGCGGTCGTATATGGGTAATCCCTTTATGGTGGACATGATACTCGGCCCAAGTATATGTGAAATAAATGAATGTGTGTCCAGCAGTAGCAATGAAATATATATATGATAATGCAAATGCGGCCTTACACTACTGAAGACCTGAAAAAAAAAATTTTCAGGCTCTGAGCGGGAGTCGAACCCACGACCTTTGCGTTGCCAGTGCAATGCTCTACCACTGAGCTATCAAAGCCACATGAGAGCGGTCGTATATGGGTAATCCCTTTATGGTGGACATGATACTCGGCCCAAGTATATGTGAAATAAATGAATGTGTGTCCAGCAGTAGCAATGAAATATATATATGATAATGCAAATGCGGCCTTACACTACTGAAGACCTGAAAAAAAATTTTCAGGCTCTGAGCGGGAGTCGAACCCACGACCTTTGCTTTGCCAGTGCAATGCTCTACCACTGAGCTATCAAAGCCACATGAGAGCGGTCGTATATGGGTAATCCCTTTATGGTGGACATGATACTCGGCCCAAGTATATGTGAAATAAATGAATGTGTGTCCAGCAGTAGCAATGAAATATATATATGATAATGCAAATGCGGCCTTACACTACTGAAGACCTGAAAAAAAATTTTCAGGCTCTGAGCGGGAGTCGAACCCACGACCTTTGCGTTGCCAGTGCAATGCTCTACCACTGAGCTATCAAAGCCACATGAGAGCGGTCGTATATGGGTAATCCCTTTATGGTGGACATGATACTCGGCCCAAGTATATGTGAAATAAATGAATGTGTGTCCAGCAGTAGCAATGAAATATATATATGATAATGCAAATGCGGCCTTACACTACTGAAGACCTGAAAAAAAAATTTTCAGGCTCTGAGCGGGAGTCGAACCCACGACCTTTGCGTTGCCAGTGCAATGCTCTACCACTGAGCTATCAAAGCCACATGAGAGCGGTCGTATATGGGTAATCCCTTTATGGTGGACATGATACTCGGCCCAAGTATATGTGAAATAAATGAATGTGTGTCCAGCAGTAGCAATGAAATATATATATGATAATGCAAATGCGGCCTTACACTACTGAAGACCTGAAAAAAAAATTTTTTCAGGCTCTGAGCGGGAGTCTCATCTTCAGTAGTGTAAGGCCGCATTTGCATTATCATATATATATTTCATTGCTACTGCTGGACACACATTCATTTATTTCACAATTAACTGCTATGACTGTTAAGTGTTAGTATCTTTTCCAGTTTTGGAAGGCTCAATGTTGGTTGCATTTTGAAGTTCAGTTATTAATTTTAAGATAACCCACTTTGCTTCTGAGCCCCTCTGATTTTTTCAGTTTCCTTGTTTCTAATTGGCCTTAATGGTGTTAAGGATTTCACTAGTCATAAGAATGATTCCTCCGATCTAAGATTTTTTAAACACTAAATTTTCGGTGGCCTCTGTCCACCTTCATCAGAGTAAAATGAGTTCGTTAAAACATTAGCATCCTAACGAACTCATTTTACTCTGATGAAGGTGGACAGAGGCCACCAAAAATTTAGTGTTTAAAAAATCTTAGATCGGGTGAATTATTCTCAGGCTAGTGAAATTAAGTCTATCGATCGCCACAGACAAGGTGTTAAGGATGTTCGAGTCAAATCGTTAACCGTCACCGTGGTATCAAAAGTATCAACCTTGTTTGGTGCACCAAACTGGTGTATCAATTGCGCCAAACGTGACGTTTGTCGAATTATAAGCGCCAAGTACATCAAGCGCGTCAACTGCGTCAAACCTGTCAAGTGCATTTAACCCGTCAAGCGCGTAAACCACAACAAGCGTTTTAATGCGTTTATCTTTGCAATCACACAAGCACGTCAACCTGTCAAACCTGTCAAGCCAGTCAAGCGCGTCAACCTGTCAAACCTGTCAAGCCAGTCAAGCACGTCAACCTGTCAAACCTGTCAAGCCATTCAAGCGCGTCAACTGCGTAGAACGTGTCAAACCTGCCAAGTGCAGTTAGCGTGTCAACCGCTTCAAGCGCGTCCAACTGCATGGTGAAATGCATTAAGAGAGCGAAGTGCGTTAAACCTTTCAAGTGTATTAAGTGGATCAAGCGCGTCAAAAACCTGTCAAGTGCATTGAACGCTTCTTTGGCGCCATGCGCGTCAAAGGCATCACTAATTACACCTGTCAAGCACTTCCAGGGCCGTAACCTGACCTTTGCCATAGACGAGGCAAGATCTTGCTAGGGGATTCTGGGGGCATGCCTACCAGAAAATTTTGACATCTAGGAAGCTCAAAAACTCTATGCTCGACATTTTTCATAAGGTATTTATAGAGAGAAATCAATTTGGTTCAACCTGGGATTATTTTCCCGACAAAATTGAGGTTAAAATCTAGATGAGGCAAGTGCCTCATCTTGCCCCTTGCTAGTTACGGCCTTGACTTCAAGCACGTCCAGGCACCAAACATGTCAAGTTTGTAAGCCCGTTAGAGTATCAAATGCATTAACCTCAAAATGCATCAAACGAGTCGGGCGGCGGCCGCATCAATTGTCAAATTATCCGTCTAAATTAGAAACTCGTTTTAATCTTCACATTCGTTTGTTGTTTTTTTCTTTATAGAGTGAGGCGAAACAGTCAAAACAATTGTTTTTTTTTTGGAATTTCACTGTTCCTGATGCTCTTCCCCTTGAAAGGAAGTTGGCCGCATAAATAATTGCTAGTTTTCTATCATTCTTGTCGAAAATTGCATGCCACCGGTGAGTCGTACGATTTCAAACCGTTTCAAGAACAATCAACTCGTACACATTCGTGTTCTACCCAACTTGCCCAGTCGCAAGAAAGTTTTAAGTTGATTTATCAGAAGCAAGTTGCACGCAACCAGACTCGTTCCCAGTCGCTCCCGAGGCGGTTTTGACTAGAACGCATTGCATCAAGGGAAGGCCGGGACGAAAATCGGGTAGCCCTACTTTTTCTTTGCCCTTCCCAGCCTGCCCCGCAACCCTCGCCTCTTTCCGCCCCAGTCTTTTATCGCCTTTAAAAACAAATAAGTAGGGACTGGGAACGAGTCTGGCACGCAACAGTAAAGATGATTAACAGACGTTGAACCTGCGTAACTTTTTCCTAGTAGCCTACCTAACACTGGGTCATTGCAGCGTTGTTTGACCTGCGGCAGTGGATTGGGATACGAATCAAACAGAGCGTGATCCAGTAATCTTTCTCTTACAAACAGCGTGTAAGCCATCGTCAGCACGAGCGGCATGTGCCACCACACGTGACCTCTCAACAGGTAACCTTTGATCAGTCCTAAAAGGTGCAGAAGCCCGGGATCCATGATAACTACAGTCAGCGGTCTTCAATACCAAGCAGCTGAAATCAAGTTAGAAAGTAATTTCAGCAATATTATTTATGCTTAGCTATGTTCGGCCCAGCTCAGCCATAGGCGTACGGGCACCTTCGGACCTGGGGGGGGGGGGGGGGGGGGGGCGGCGGAGACCTAATTGCCCGAAAAAAAATTAACATGAATTAAAAGCCGAATAAAAGGCATTTAAAATGGACAACGAAATGGCATTGAAATAGTTGTGTACAAACCTCAACTTGCCGGCTTGCTTTAAGGAAAAGATAGTTTTTTATTAATTTCGTGGTGTTGCCCGAAAATGTCAATGCACTGTATCTTTTTTCTTCGGAAATATATTATTTATCAACTCCTGAGTTCAGCAAAATTTAACGTATTTTCGGGCAGCCAATTTACATTCCCTCACTTGAAAGATATGTAAAAGCGTGTCAGGTAAATGGGTTAAAACATTCCGTTGAAAGTTTCTGAGCTAGCCCTTACGACTTAACATTTGAGTCAAAGCACTGGCTCCATCACATCTGTAACAGCTATGCTTCATAGTCTTAGCCTGGATTCACCGCGCGCACAAGGTCGAGCTATGGAGAATCCTAACTTCTGGTCACCCTTGCCAATTTCCTTCTTACTTCTTACTTCAAAATGATTGTAACTGAATCAAACGGGATTATAGCAATTTGCAAGAGGAAACGAAAAACATACATGAGAATTTAGTTAGACTTTTGAACCACAAAGTTATATTTTCCAATACTTTTTTCTGTTGATGTAATTCATTTTGAACGTCATGTTGAGATTTGTCAGCTTATTTTTTATTTTTTCTCCAAGATTGTTGCCCGAATTCCAAGCATTTTTCCCGAAAAATTTCGGCGCTGGGGGGGGGGGGGCTGCAGCCCCCCTCGCCCCCCCCCCCCCCCCCGCCTCGTACGCCTCGTACGCCTATGAGCTCAGCTAGGCTCGGCGCTGCATTCTTTTCATTTAAGAAAATCAGTAAATACTTTAAACGTGATCTTTAACGAGTAGGATATGGATAAATAAATAAACGTTCTTTTGTGCGATTCAGAAGAGCCTATCTATAGGAATACTATTTAGTGCATGACTTTCATTTTCAGAATAATGAGAGTGATCTGTCTCCCCTTTCAACACCGAGTACCTTATTGTAACTTACTTTCGCAGGACCTAATTTTTGCAATTTTCGCGATTTCAAAACATCGCGAAATTAAAGACCCGCAAAAATTTATTTGAAAACTTTTTCTATTGTATGTTTTATGTTAATATACGTATTTTTTTTTTGCCAAATCGCAAAAGTTAAGTCTCGCGAAATATACCCGTTCCATTTTCGCGAACTTAAGTTCACACGAAAACAAGTAAAAATAAAGTAATTTTTATGTGCTTCCACTCGCTATACGATATTAAGTAAATTCAGAAGCATATTACCAAGAAGGTGATATGTTTCTGGAAAATTTGAAACAAATCTAAGAAACATACAACTTATTGGAGCAAAATTAAACTACCATGCAAATGTGGGACAAAACTGGATACACCATTTACAACGTTTACGTAATTATATCTCGATCGTAACGTCACTTCAATCATTTTAGAATCATATCGCTTTATCTTCGACAGGAGAAACAGCTTATGTGTGTATTTTTGTTTAAATCCCGGGTCGATTATATCCGTTATCCTAGCAACAAAACAAAGCTATGAGGTACTTGCAATACGGCTACACTTTTTACTATATCTTTTTTTTTGAGATACGCGTTTATCTCTTTTTTCTTAGTACATCTTCTGATTTTCGAAACCATGATTTTGAGACTATAACTTAACTGGTTTATCATCGACTTTCAAATGCTAGAAAAGATCTTCTCTTTGTGAGTCGCTCGTGAATTGATTACGTCACAATGGCATAAAAAACATCTAAATAAACCTTTCAGAGAGACAGGATTATAACGCAAGGTGGAAATTAAATTTGAAAGACAAAAGCTAGGAAATTGAAAAACAGAAGAAGAATTTCTCATTGCAAGGAAGTGAAACAAAGCTAATTTTACCAACAAAAACTGAATCATATCTTAAACAATACAAAGAAATTCGTAACCACATTTATACCGGAACAAGTAAAGATTGTATTTTACTTCTCATAGCTTGTCTGTTGCTAAACAAAACTCGGACTGAGCTGTTCAAAGTTAGTCCCAGCTATACACATGCAATGACTTTATGGGACAGTGTTAGGGTTCTCTTAAGTCCCTTACCCGAATGCTTATTTTTTGGCAAATCTTCCCGAATCTCTCAAAGGAATTTTCTGGCGTATATAGAAAGCAAATAAAGTAATGAGTAATGGGTTCTTATATAAAGCTACAAACAAGGTTGTCAGTGGATGAATCTATCTTAAAAAGCTGCACAATGTTAAGCTAAGTCTGATATATTCATTAAACTGAATAAAATATAACGACTGAATACTCACCAAAAATTGCACAGTCGGGTCGAAAAAGATGATGTGTCAACGTGGCTTATCCAGAAATCTGAATAGAATTCAAAGAATCAGTAGGATGACACTGTAGAAATTAAAAGCAATTAGATTTGTTTCAATACTGCCATTTCCGGCACTTAACATTAATTGGCCTTGTTGTTCAAATACTTTATCACTGAAAGCCGGTAGATCCGGTTACAATCATCATGGGCCATAAAAGCATTGTTAAATCTTTTTGATTATTTATTTTTATTCTATCTTGGACTTCCGAAGATACCGGTGTTAACAGGAATTGTCCTCAGAATAATGGCCATCAAAGAGTAATGCCTGGCGTTCCGATTCAACGTCTTAGAAATGTCAAGCTTAAACCATCCAAAAAGAACGCAATTCAGACAAGTAGATTGCGACTGCCGGACTGAAAAGTAAATTTTAATTGAACAGTAATTGCAAATTTTAAATGTATTCTTGAACTATAAATTAGTACAAATTTGACATTATGTAATTATGCCGGACTCATGTACTTGAGAATTTTGGTTTTTGGTTTATCATTGTTTGCGTACAAAAGTGCGTGTCAATCTATTCAAAGCTGAAGTTTGATAGGTTTACTAGCTTTTCCTTATTAGATATGTCAAAGTACAGTCAAATATATAATGCAGTGTTGAAATAAGGTAAAATTAAGTTTCAGGTTCTTCAACTTTGTGCTAATATCGATTAGAGTAAAGCATTGTTTCTAAGAGACAATTACGTTGTGCATTAGTGTGTCAGAAAGAAAAAAACAGTAGCCACAGTTGTGACGCACTAAGTAATTGTAGTAAAAATGATAGATTAACTAAAACAGGCTGTCAAAAGAGATAAGTGTTATGCGCTTTTAAAACTTAATGTCATGTGAAACTGCTTAAAAAGTTGACAAAATGAAAGGAAATCTTAATTAATCTATTAAGAAAATACATTTTTCGCGGATAAACTGAACATTTAACACAAAAGAACAGCGATGCCTGAAGAGACTATGTTATATTTTAAATATATTATACTTTTGAATACTACAATAAAGAAATCGTATGCGTTTGTGAATGTTTTGATTGAAACTTTGAGATCATGAGTATTACAAATTACTTTAGAACAAATTTGCAATCTCGTCAGTGAAACATTTGACATGGAAAGCAAAATAAAACAAAAAAGAAAGGAAGAAAAAGTCAAAAACCTGTTTTAAAACTGACTATTTGTCTTTAAAATTTGCTTTTCGTCGCCAATCAAAAGTAAAAACAGTATTTTTAAAAACCAATTTATCTACAACTTAAAAATTCTTGTTTCCTCCTACTCCAGAAAAATGGTGTTACAGTAAAAAATTGAATTCACGATTCCATATTATCGTTTAGGTAGGCACTCAAGAGGAATTGCCTATGGAATATTTCAAGTAGTTATAGCCGATTTAACTACACAACGTTAACTGTACTGCTATCCCAAAGATTTAACATTTTCGTTAAGAAAGCGGACACACCAACCATACAGGGCTGAGTCATTATTTCCCACTTGGTATCACCAAACGTGCGCCTGAGTAATGCTGGCTACAATCACGGAGTCGACATATTATTAACCGTGAATTAACAGGTAATAAACTCCTGCTAAATATCGTGTGGAATTGTGCGAAAATAAGTGATAAAATAACAACCAGTTTTAATACCAACCAGTACGTCCCCTCGAGTAAAAAAATTGACATTATTGTTGTCACGAATGCTTGAATTATTAAACAAAAACAGAGATGCGAAGCAGTCATCCTTGATTTTACAAAGTGTGCCTGGCGAAAAAATACTGTTTTATTTATGACTTGTACGAAAATTGATATAAAGCTTTAGAAATGATTGAATAATAAGATTAGAAAGGCAAATGTTACAGTTGACTGTAAACTAAGAACTGCCTGCTAAATGGTGCCACCACGATCGACCCTGAACCGCTGTGAATATTACTGATCAGAAAATGTTCTCGACTCACCTTCGTTGAAGCCGCCAAAAGTTGATCAAATCTGAACTGAAGTAGGGGCATGTACTGACTCTTGGTCGCTGGCTGAACAAGGAAAGTTTTATCGTCACAGGCTAAAGACAAAAGCGTTATTTTTGTTTAAAAGTAAAATAATGGCTCTCAGAGAAATTCAAAATCAACAATGGAAAAATTGATTAAGAATGACATTGACATAAAAGACTTGTATTCAAAGATTTGTGCATTCACTTCTCCAAGCAGCAGAGACTAGATTTTACTCACCATTCAGCATATGACGGAAATTAATTGTTTTTCGTAGGGTATATATCGATGATAATATAAAGATGTTAGAAAATATGAAACTTGATATTTTCTTAAAAGTATTGTTATTTTCACAGGATCTCGACAGGTTCCTTATGTCGCCTTGGCAACTGGATGTACCCTGAGATAATGCGAGACTAAGAGAAAATAATTTTTTATCACTTGCCTTCAGCTGTAGGCAGTGGGTTATTGTACACTATGAGAATAAATTGTTCATTTATCGAGTATGTTGCCAAAGTTCCTGGTATAAGCAAAACTATGGTCATCTACAGTTAAAAAGAACTTCTATAATTTAAACTAATACATTCGGAATAGGCAATTTTTTAATGTCAATAGTCATTGTTTGTTTGTTAGTTTATACCAAAAGCTTTTCTATATTTTGACTGACACAAAGTCTTTTTTCTAGCAATAAACATTATAAATTTAAGCACATTTTTAGCGATTTAATTTCCGTGTTTCCTTGAATAGGTGGAATTTCCCTTAATACGATTACCAAGTGTAAGTTGTCATCGTAGAGAAAAATAGCCAAAAGCTTTACCCACCTGAATTTTTACTGAATTAAAAGGTTAAAATTACTTACTTGAAACTCAGAATTTTTTTAATAAAGTTTTTTTTTGTGTCTTGATCTTTATATTGCATAGCATACATTAACAAACTGTACATTTTTCAAAGAGAGGAGTTCTTTACTTTTCCAACTCCGCTCGAACGATCTTAAGAACAGAGAAAAAAATACTATTATTTTGCGTGCGATGTTTTGTTTGATTGACCTCACACGAAGCACAAAAAAGCGGAAAAAGAAAGCTACTGAAGAGGTGGGCGTATTATTGTAAATGAAACTGACATCTCACCTAGTATAATTTTATTTTTTAATGATAGCCAAAATATACCCTTTTCCATATTTTTAAGATTCTTCTGACTTTAAATTGAATTTAAAAATTGATTTGAATGCAGTCATTAGACAATATGTTACATTTCAAAAGCAACCGACAATAGCCCAATGCAAACAAAAGAAATACTTGTGTAAACACAACTCTTGTTTCACTTTGTACTTTGAGTAAGGTATTTTACTTGGCTTCAAAGTTACTTTACTGCTTCGCACATTACTGTTATTCATAGGACTTCTAGTCACAACACGTAATTTTTTTCTGCAGCTGGTTCGTTCAAAGTAAGATTAAGCTAGTCGGGGTAAGCATTCGCTTTCATTCAGCTTCACTTTTAATTTATAGGCTTTGTACTTTTCTACCCCTTATTTGTAAGCCGGCCTTAAGGGTAGTCCCTTATTCCCATAGCAACGAAAACGTCGTAAGCAAACGGCGGGTTGCAGGTCAAAACCATAAGATTTCCCGGCTTAGTTGTGTAAGTGTTGTAATTATTGTACTATAAAGTAAAAGCGGAAAACCTTTAGAGAACATTTTGCTTTGTATAGATAGAGCATTCAAATCATTGTCCCAGCTAAACATAACTTGACAATAAAATTGATAATGGCACTTAATGGCATTATATATAAACCACGACAGTTTTAACACAAAACTTTCTGATTTTGAAAAATTTTAGCTTATATCTTTGCAGCTTAAATTGTTCCGTTAATCCTTACTCCGTAGTTTACTTAGCCTAAGTATCAGGCTTTACGGCCCGATGCTTAGTTCCCTGCCCCCCGGGTGGGGGATAGGGCCGGAAAGTTTAGGCCTGATACTCAGGTTATAATGTACTTAACTGATTCTACGATGACATAATGAAAAATCTAAAAATGGTTAAGTTAAAATACCTGCTGCAATTGTTGAAGTTTTCGCTATTCTTCCACAGTCAGAAAGCCTGCCAAATAATTAAGTTTTGAATTTAGCGGTCCGACTTGACTGATCGAAAGGTTGTCGAAATTAACGAACGTTTAATCCCACAACGTTCCAAGATGTGTACATAATGAGCCGGAGTCCAACAGGATAAATTGTTTCAAAACTTAATTTTCTAATGCCGGCTCACATTATGACCGAAACACCGGAACAGCAGTTAGCAGTTGTACAAATACAGCTTTAGCCAGCTTTGGCAACCTTATTAAAAATCTATTATTTGCGGGTCACACATATAACAAGTATTTACCGGTTATTTTACAGTATTGTTAGTTTTAGTATCTCACCTCGGATAGCATTGATATCAAAAAATAATATTGGACCTTTATATTAATTGCATAAAGTTTTTATTTACCAAGCAAAGAAAAGACGAGGCGTTTTTGTTTCAAAACTGTACGTAATTAACACTTTTTGACAGGAGTGACGCGAGAGTTCAAGCTAGTGAAATGAAATTTACACTGTCTGTTGTATAAAATAGCTTTAAATTTGAAAATCTTTTACTATCTCTGGTCCATAGGCGTACGGGCAAATTAAAATAGAAAATTAAAATAGAAAATATCTATCGCTTCGAAAAAAAACTTCTTTAAAAACTGGCTTTGCCCAAATTTCTCTTGCTGCCCAAAAAATCTCAGTTGCCCAAAATTTGGGGGGGCTGCAGCCATGTATATACATGCTACTGTGCGCATGCAAAAATAGAGTTTTGCGACAAGCTAACAAAAGCTAACATGAGTTAAGTGATGTATAAAGTGACTTTTAAGCAGAGACACCTTAATTCCACTTAAAATATCAAAAAGTAGGCAGGTAATTAATATAAATAAAGGTTAACCCATCACTTAGATAAATAAAGGTTAACCTGTCCCGTTCTCTCCTTTCCACCTCCTCTACCCTAGGGAGACTGCGTAGGAGAGTTTTCGAGAGATAAATTTTATTGTTGCCGTCATGACGTCATGTAACACAACCTCATTCCCATGGCGAAACCACGAGGTTAACAAACCGTTTTTTCTATAAAAATAGTGAGAATAGAAAAATTTGGTTCGATGACAGCGTTTCCAGCCTGAAATTAAAAAATTGAATGATGTCTCTGTTGTTTAAAAATCCATAAAATACTAAGTGTTTCTTCCAGAATCTGACCACATCCAACTGGGTGACTTTGTTAGGAAGGCCCAGAAGTGATGGGCTTTAAATTCGACTTGTTCTGTCCAGCCACATTTCACTCTCTATATATTTCAGTGCTCTGCCCTGCCATTTATTTATTTGTTTGTCTATAATTTATTTAATTATTTATTTAAATAATATTTTTCAAATAATAGTGAGAAAAGAATTCGACTTTAGTGGTACAACACTTGTTCGTGCGAGAAAGCTGTCAGTGTTCTGTAATTGAAACGTTTTCCCGCCAAATAGAAATATATCTTTTTGTAAGAATGTCAGGTACCAACAATTACACCTAACAGTCGATGAAGTGGAATCGAAGTTTCTGTCACTTGTTTCAGCTGGTGTACCAAACACAACTATCAACAACCACAGCAACAATATAAAATGCACAGAAAATCTTTATAATCAATAGTCCTACTTTATTTTTTCTTAAATAGTAGGTTTGCGCCTTCGTAGCAAAATATTTATTTCAGTTAACCTAGTGCCGTTTAAATGTCTTAACTTTACCAATTTACATTCCTTCAACGTGTTTTTGGCTTTGTGTATCGAATTTTCTAAGGCCATATCACAACATCTTGGTGTATTTGATTATTCAGGAAAAAGCCTGAAAATAAAACTTATGATTTATATACAAGACCAGAAACGTTTAGGAAGAAACACAAATTTAGGCCAATTACTGAACTATTGAAAACCGTTGAACATTTTGCTGTTTTAAGTGAAAATATCACATATTCAAGAGACCATGCCACAAATGTCCTCTTACCTGCGATAAACCAATATGAACGGCTGTTTCTTTCTAGCTCTCGTCTAACTTGGTTAGTTAATGTTAGTTAATGGCGAGAAGTCGTTGAAAGCTCTATCAAAAGAGTTAGTTCTTGAATATAATATTTTAGCTTAACAATATAACCTTAGTTTACATTGTTTACATACTACTGATTCCAGCTGGCATTCACGTCCACAACCTAAGCTCTTCATTGGCTAAGAAACAATAAAAATACCATCTAAAGAAACGGTTACTAATTTTCTATACGAGCAACCTCCAAACAATTTACATGCCGCAACGCCCCTCTTTGGCTACCAGAGACCAGCGTTACGTGTTCAAGGAAAAACTAACAGGGAGGTGTGAAGCTAGGGAGACATATAATACACATGGGACAATAAATTAAAAAAATAGGTCACCAAGGGTGACATGAGTCTAATGCCGTATGGCATAGTGATACAGATTGCGCGGTTTTCGTAAGCCGGTTAAAATTGGTTAGATGTTTGTGTTCGGGAGTTTAATTTAAAATGCTTATAGCAAGCTAGGGGCATCGTGGATGATTATGGATGAAAACGAAACAGTCATAAATGTTATATGCTTCACAAAATTTAAAGTATGAGGAGTTGATGTTTAATACTTCTTCCGTATTGTCCGTAAAAGCAGAAACGATTAAACATTTGGACAAGATTGCGTGACGATTTACAAAAAGCATGTTCATTACAACAAGGGTTGAAGAACTTCACATCGTTTTCTTTCAGATTTTTCACCATTTTGATGATGACTCTTGAAACAGATTTTGCAATAAAAGCACTTGAAATAGTGACTGTTACTCCATTGTACTGTAAGCACTTAGTGACAGATTTTCCTAAAAACGGGTGTAAATGCTCACGTCAATATAATGATGACCTTTTGAACGCTGGAAACTAGGCAATTATTATCGAGCTACCATACACAGGAGCGAAGACTGTTTATCATGATGTACAAATTTCGCGAATCATCACTTCCATATCAATGTAACCATTTTATGATTTTTCTAGCTGTAAGAAGAACTTAAGATCTCTGAGAGTCGTAAAAGCATGAAATTCGATTTCAGTGTATGGCAAAGGCCGGGACAGTGTAATACTGCAAAGCGGCCAAACAAACGCATTTTGATTTAGTCGCGTAACTTGATTTACATTTATCCATGTACATCTTTTATTTTTGAAGGTTTTTGTTTGCACTGTAAAGAAAAAATTGGTCAAAATTCGAATGACTTAAATACAAAATACGAGGTAAAGTTTTCTATTTTTTAAAACAAAATAAATATTTGGTCGCATTGTGTAAATAAACGCGAGTCGCCGTCGAAATATTTTTTCTCAAAGACGTCTTGCTTTTTAAGCAAGACGAAAACACAAGTGCTTAACTGAACTGAAAACGAAGATTTATTTTCACAAAAAGCTTACAAATGTCTTGACTGGAAAATTATTACGTCCTGTTCAAGTGTTGAATAATCGTGACTTGAGAAAGAACTTTTAATTATGCGTGGGAACACGTGTCGCTGATTGGCTGTTTTTAATTGAAACTAATCGTGCGTGTCCGTACGGAGTCCGTTCTTGCAGCTGATCATTGTTTTCTACATTACAGCGAACGATTATCGATCCCGAACCATTCCCTTGGGATTGCTAACAGCTTTTTTCATATAACAAAGAGTCTAATGCGCATGCGCAAAGCGCACGCAAGCATTAGACTCAAAAAGAATAAAAAGCCTTTTGTGATCAAGAAAAGATTGAGGCTGACGATACCATAGTACAATGCTATTCTCCAACTATTTTGTACCTTTGTAAAGAAAATAATGATTGATTGATATACAATGACGGTTGGCAAAGACATCAGTTTTCAAAATTCCCTGACTTTTCCTGATAAAAATTAAAAATTTCCCTGACCAAATAAATACAAAATGTCTGATATAGTAGCAGCCTCAGACCTCTGCTACCTGGCAATCCAGTTGCGAGATAAAGAGCCATTAATTAGATAAAGATGGAGGATTTGACATATTTTGCGTCTTCAGGATATTTCTTTACGTATCCATGGATTATTCGACAATGCTTTGGTTTTTTCTTTTTAGCAAAAAGAATTACGAATAGTTATATTGTCCTGCTAATATATCTTCAACAATTTCTTTCTTAGTTGGCTCCAGACCTCTCGCTCTCGTTCGAAGACCGAGCTCGTTCGCAACACGGATACGATTGTTTTGCAGTCTAACCGGCATAGTTTGTTCCTAATTGGTTGTTTCGTAGGACCAAGAAGCATAAAATTCCTTTTAACAATTAACTTTATTTCAAGAAAAAACTGTCCACTATCGACTCCTGATGGTGAGGTTTTAATTTTGGAGACCTTTAGATCGGAGTACGAGTGCGAGTGCGACGTTCAAATCTGTTGCTCACGCTTTCGAACATCACATTTCACACCAATCTCGTACCAACAGCAACAGGGAGGAGTGAGGGCTCTTGGAACATAACTGATGGTATTGAAATTCGAAAGTCGTACTCGTACTTAACCTCGTATATACTCGTACTGCTATCTAGAGGTAGCTGATACTCAACGGACAATAACGGCTTACTTTCTTTACACTTTACTACTTTTTATATAATATTGCTTTGTTTTAACGTAAAGCTCTTATTTACCTTACATAATTTATTATACTTAGAAGGAATAATTAATACATGAGAAATATATATATTTCTCCGCAAAACGTTTAACACCTAAGAACTGTGGAAAAAGTGAAAAATAAAAATAGTCAAATCAATCGAAGGGTAATTCGTGCAGCTCCTCGAAGATGGTATACACCTGATTGAAGAATCGTTGACCCATAAAAAGCACAAACCATGAACGATGCGATCCAAATGTTTACTGGGAAAGCGTAATAATAATCGTCGTCCTTGACGAAATAAACATTATTCTAAGAAAGGTTGCATACTACGATTTCCAGTTGAGTACGACGCGAACAAAGTTTGGTGACGAAGTTTCAACATAACAACGGCATTGTTGTCAAGGGCAAACTTCTCTGTTACCATTGGTAACAAATTTGTTTTTGTAACTGCCTTGTTCGACAATCTCGATGCTTAAATAAATAAAAACACTACAAATATCGTCAGCAACACTTTATTACGCTTTCAAATAAAAAATATATACACAGAGACAACGATAAAAGAAACAAATAACGAAATATATTACGCCTTAGCTGTTTTATATCGACGGTAAGAGATCTGTGTTGAGAGTTGACGTTATGTTTAACGTGCGTCACTTTACCTTTCTCGTTAGAGTTACTGTTCAACTGAAATTTTATCGTTTTCCAACTCCAGGGATTTTCTAGCAGCTTTAAGAATCCCTTCAGCTTTAAATAATATATCTTTCTCAAGTGCAAAATGAATAATTCGCGAACTGAAATGAAGAACATTAAGCGTTTCGTAAAGCTGACAAAAGCTAACACTATTTCGGATCGAAATTTCAAAATATTAGCCAATCAAAAAATTGCTCAATTAAAACTGACGCCATCTTGGATCGAAATTAGCCAATCAAAAAATTGCCCTGTTTCCCGAGAGGTCCTCCTTGTATAAAAGAACTTTGGCGGTCAGTACCTGTAACGACAAGTTACCAATGGAAACAGAGAAGTTTGCCCTTGACAACAATGCCGTTGTTATGTTGAAACTTCGTCACCAAACTTTGTTCGCGTCGTACTCAACTGGAAATCGTAGTAACTCATACTCTTAAGGCTCTTAAAGAGATAAATATCTTGATTATCAATAAAAGGAATACTACTTAGCATACCAAGGCTGTCTACCCAGAATACCATCGGGTCATATCGTTCCTGGTTTATGCTTTTCACAGGGTCAACGTTTCTTCGATTAGGTGTATTTAAAATCAAAAGTGAGAGGGTTTTTTTCCAGGATGCTATCCACTGCTTGCATCGTATTAAATTTAGCCAAGAAGTTGACGTAACTGGCTCCAAATAATGGTGCTACTTGCCAAGAACGTCTTCACGCTCAGGTTTTGCTTGAATTTACGATTGCACATTTGAAACTCCACAGATAATTCCCTCTCCCAAGAACGGCCAGTTCTTGCTGTTGTTGTTGTTGTTGTTGTTGTTGTTGTTGTTGTTGTTGTTGTTGTTGAGAGGTTCAACTGTATTTATTATTTGATATTATGTACTCTTAGTTTAAATATCAACAATAATTCCCATAATTCCAATAATTGTCTTCTAGCTTAGTTCTTGTGCTCTTTGCAGTAGTTCAGGTTTCAGAAATACACTCTCGTCCACTTGTCCTTGAGCAGCTAAAATATCTTTCATAACACTTGGGTCCCACTTGAAACTCACTACAGCTGCAGGGACCTACACAAAACATCATCACGCCAAGATTAACATTGCATAAGTTTCTCTTCACTATGTACAGAAACTTTCTTTCATCCTAATTGGGAGAATTTCCTGTCATGAGCATGTTCTTAAGGTGGCTCGATCGGGTTTTTGAGCGACGATACCTTTTAAGGTGGCTGACAACGGTTTTCAGCATTTTCCAGACGTTATACTTTGATTGGTCATTACTACAACACTCTATAACAGTTATGGTGTGAAACAAATGCTATAAATCATTGGTCCACAAGTTGCATCATTTTCTTCACATTGGTAGTTACCATAGCAAAAAAAACACCCTTAATTTTAAGTGCTAATGCTAATAACTTAACTATAACTTTTGGCAAAGTTAAAAAAATATCTATCAGACGGGGTTCTGAGCCATCTTAAATTATCAAAATTTTAAGGTGTCTCTGAACCTCTCTGGTTTAATCAAGAAGCACCATTCAGAACTTCTGCCTCATTGCAAGTTTAGAGTATACTTGCAGGTTTTAATCAAATTCATTATTTATCGTCTACTGTTGTGAATTTTCTACTTACCAAGCCTAAGTCGACCAGAGAAGCATTTTCATCCGTTAACTGTCGGGTGGCCTCGGACAACACAAACGGCTGCCAGTCGGACACGAGTGACTGCCGAACAAACTCGAACACATCACGAAGTTTTTCTCGGGAATAAAACGTTCCTGTCAGAACAAAAACAGAGAAAGTGTCAAGTTGTAATCTAACAAGTAGAACCCGCGAGTGAAGAATTGCGTAAAAAATAATACCTTGAAGAATGATACCGTCAGGAAATCGAATCCGCACCAAGGTGAAACGGTAGGTCTTGGATGGTCGCTTCTCTGCTTCACGCATGGCTCGAGTTCTGAGCTGACAGCTACGCTCAACTTCTTCTGTTCTAGAAAATAGAGAAACAAGTAAGTGATCGATCGAACGAATGAACGCACGCAAGCACGTACTCACTCCTATGGCATTGCCCAGGGGGGTTGTAATCAAAGAAAAGAAAAAAATCCAAACCTTGCAATTTGTTCTCTTTTGACTTCATCAGCTGTCTTGTCAAAGAAATCACTGGGGACTTCAAAATGGCTGACTTGACTGCTTGGCTTGTAAACCTACAAACGCGAAAGTAACAACAAACAATGTTCAGCAAAATGACGCCTACAGCTACTAGGCAATTATTGCTTTGTCACAAACAAGACATCAGTCAAGTCATGAGACCGCTGAAAGTACAGGTGTTACGCTGGACAATTTGACTCACAGTGGTCAAATGCGATCCCCTGCAGCTTTGCAAAAGGAGTTGCACTGGCTGTGACATACGTTAATCAGTCAAGGTTTGTTATATCAGGGTTCAGATGCATACTAACCACGGGCAAACCAAAATACACTGTAAGCGTGCGTTGAATATTACCAAGGCAACACCTTACCTTTAGGCATCTATCGAGTTTTGGCTTCAAAGCTTCGCTAGAGAGCAAGACTTCCTTGAACACTTTCAGTCGTTCGCAGTCAGAACATGCCTCCTTTGACAAAACATAAAACTTCTCTTCCGAATCTGCTGGGAAACAAAGAAATAAAGCCTAGTTTAAGAACACACTTTGTAAATTAGCAATTTAAAGTCAGTAAAGGTAAACTAATCGCCGTAGCGACGATTATACATTAATCGCAGTTTAATATTGTTACAGTGCGACTACTATTACCGGGGTCACTGAAACAAAATTGATTAATTAGTTTAAGAGACACAAACAATGAATTCCAAGTAATTTGTGACTTGAACATTGTTTTCTTTCCCCCTCTTGATTGATTCAATCGTCTTTTGTTGGATTTCATTGTTTGTGTCCTGTAACCTGATTGGTTACATTTTGTTTAAGTGACCGCGGTAATAGTAGTCGCACTGTAATACCTTCTACTGGAAGTACTTTGTCTTCAAAACCGCAGGCGAGAAGGAATTCAGAAGCTCCTTTGATAGGTGCCACACGCTCCTAAGTGGATACAAAAACTTAGACAATAGATAATTGCCTGTTTACATGGAAAGGGCAGTATGCACTTGGGACTTCAGGACCATTTTAAGGTTCATGAACTCCACATTTATTTATTTCTTGAGCACTACTTGTAAACAACAGCAATAATTTTAATTATCGCGTATTGCAAACAAGAAAATACTGGCAGAATTCTTATTTCCTCTTTCATTTTACTTGCATATTTCCTTACTTTACAGTACTCCATTCTACAACCTTTCTTTCATTTTTTTAAGGTATGGCGCTCAGCCCACGTACGCGCAGTGCAAGTGACGTACGTACGGACGAATGTATATACGCACAACCACGTGACACCCAAAATTTTCTGCTCAGTGGGTTTACCAAATTTTCTTAGTTATGGAGCTCTGCACGCATGTGCATAAGATCTTACCTGAAAAATTTTATTGCTTTGTTTTATTTTTTGATACTTTTCTTCGTCAGGATTCTTACAAATGTTGTCAAGGTATCTAAAAAGAAACAGTATAATCAACCATTACAGCGTGACCAGTTGAACAGGGCCACTTGGAAGAAAATCAATCAATTTAAAATGACAAGCTATCAATATTTGACCAATCAAAGATGACAAGCTATTAAAAAAGCATGTTGATTGGCTTGTTCGACATAACCTCAGTGTACAGGATTAGTTGATTATCAATTCAATACTTACCTACAAAGCAGGTCGACACATGCCTTTGCCTTTTCCTTATCTTTGTTAAGGGAGTGTATCATTGAACAAGAGGAAGTCAATGATTCTTCCTGATAATGCTGAAAAAAACTATTGTGTCAATTGATAGATTCAAACTTAATTTACTTCATTTCAAATAATAAAAACACTTTGTTAGATGCTTACTAATTGCTTCTGTAGAAGACCAGATGTATGTAAAGAAATGACAGAAGATGTCTGTATTTATAAGATACACATCTTAAATAAAAAAAAACAACAGAAACTATCTGTCTGTCTACATTGTACAACAGTATGAAGCTAAACTATGTACAGGAGAATCTTCTTTAAAAAATGCGGTAGATTTCAACTTTGTCAGCAGACATATCATGTTGCTACCGCATTGTGGTGATTTTTAATACCTTGTAAAGGCAATCTGAAAGATGTGCATCTATTTCACTTTGTAAAGCTGTGACTGGGCACAGAGGGCAGCTGAAGAACACTCCTTCATGAGCAAGCACAGTTGAACAATCTACTTCTGTTGGCTATGTAGAAGAGAAGACACAATTTAGTATGTGGCAGGCTCTGTACCATAGTTTCTTGCAATCAATCAATCAATCAATCAATCAATCAATTAATCAATAAAATTTATTTACCGTTGGAGCTGATGGGGGCAAAGAAAATAGCAAGTCACATAAGCTATACCCCAACAAGACCACTCAAGACATTCAGTTGTTTACAATTATGATAATCATTATTATTCTGTTACATGGCTGACCTCGGCAGTAGATTGCAGCACCTTCTGATGATCTTGTGACTGGCTAGCTTCTTGATACACCATCTCCTGCCTCACTGAAAATCAGTACAAATAAATATTAAGTGCATTAAAGGCGCTTTGTAGCCTTATGCTCCAGTTAGAGGAGCGAAGAGGTTGAGTGAATGAGTGAGCATTTAAGGGACACCGACGCAAGGATTTTACTGCTTTTCAGTAAAAAGTACTAAAATTGGCAAAGTACTCTCGCTCGTACACGAAATGTGCCTAAGATGAAATGTGAAAGATAACATTAAGATGAAGATATAAAGTAAATCGTTTTGAAGGAAGTGGGGAGCCTTTATAAGTTTTAGCTGTTTTTCCAGGTCAAAAGGGCTGAACTTGAAAAAGTCAGCCTTACTTTTTCAAGTTGAGATCTAAAGTTCCTGATGGCATCACAATAATATCACTTGTTTATAGCTTCAATCAGTACACTTGCATGGTAATTTGTAACAAAACTGGACCACTATTTTATAGGTTTCCATATGTCAATAACAAAGAACTTTGGAGCAGGACAGGACAAGAGCACATACCAACTGAGATAGCAAGAAGGAAATGGGCTTGGATCGACCACACACTAAGAAAACCAGGCACTGACACCACCAAGCAGGCCTTAAAGTGGAATCCGCAGGGGAAAAGAAAGGTGGGAAGACCTGCTAAGACCTGGAGAAGATCAACTGAGGAGGAGTTAAAGAAAGCTAACATCAGCTGGAACGCAGCAGAGAAGGCGGCAGCAAATAGAGTTTGGTGGCGAAGCATTGTTGACGCCCTTTGCTCCACCAGGAGCCTAAAGGAATAAGTCAGTCAGTCATATGTCAATAGGCTCTTGACATTTTGAAGTGAAGCTTGTGACAGTATCTCTTTAAATGAGAATTTTCATCAAAGATGATTCTATTTTGCTCAAATGAATGTCACAACAACTTATACCATGCCATAGAAATAGATTTACAGACTGTACAAGA